>NC_084526.1:12080307-12400307 GCF_024500275.1 Phycodurus eques | reverse complement strand
ATGTATCTATCATCGCACATATGACTCACTGGAGGCAATTTTTTGGGAGTCAAGTTTCATCTTACCTGAGCTGGGTTTGGCTTTATACATGCTGCTCTATTTTATATGACAATGACTCAGAAGATCAGGATCCCTAGCTGCTGTCAAAGTGGCTCCCTCTTGTGGAAACCACAAAGCTTCAAATGTGTGGAGAACAGTTGACAACATTTTACAAAGCCTCGCAAGCTCCCTGCGACAGCCAACTTTTGGAACCCAATGGTTTTGCATGCTGCTCGGCTATCATGTGACGTGATGTCGTGGAGGAGAATCCACAAGCACAGAGTGGTTGGCAAGAGCCGCGCTGTTACATTGCGAAACTGCTTCGCACATTCAACGAGCCAACTCTTCCATTAGTTCACAAATATAAGGCCTAATGAAACAAGCAAACCTTTTCCAGTGTTTTTAGAACACGAACTGTAATGCCTTTCAATGTCATCCAATCAAGTGAATTCCTCCACAAAACTGATAGTTTTCCTCACGTTATTTGTTGCTGCATTAGGGCATAGGAGGTCGTTTTGTTTTTTTGCACTGGATAAGTATGGCTTGAATTCAGATTTTAAAGTCACTCATAGTATTGTCACATAACCAGAAGTCACTTTCTCTCCATGTGCGGGACTTGTTCTCTTCTGTGGTCGGCAGGGGAAGGACTCTTTCTTCCTCACTGTTTACAGTATAAATGGTTTGCAATATGGATGCTACTCAACGAATGTAAAACGGCACACAGAACAAACTGCTATCAGGGGAGTTTTATTAACACAGACCTCATTTCTCTTACTGTGCTCGTAACCATTTTGTTGTGATTAAATGCAGTCATGTTTTTAACTATCAATATTTTGCAATTGTTAATGACATCACTTAAAAGTAACAGGCTGAAAGTGGTGAAAGGCCAGCTGAACATGTGGATAGTCTATGAATCCACGGTCGATTTATCGCTGCAAGATGGATTATGTTTAACATCTAAACCACAGTGGGGCCAGTGGCCCCCCAAGAGTATATGATTTGGCCCACCATGCAATTCTGAAAACAATTACAATCTCACAGGAACTGTGATAAAAAGCTACAAAGCATTCAACTCATCAATGCTCATGAGTCACAATAGGAAAAAGGTCTCCCCCCCCCCCCCCCCCCCCAAATCTACACATATATTTGTATCTGTATTTGTAAACTCTCACAATGTCCAATGAAACAACTGCAATAGAAGTGGATGTAGGAACAAATTGTCTATCTTATATTGAGCTTGTTATTGATGGTAACATAGTTTTGGCTGGGAATAAACGTGGCTGTATAAAGTAGGAGTGCTGTGTGATGACTTTACACTGATGATGTAAACATCATAAATCGTGGTTTCCTTTACAGGGTTAGCAGAAGCCACAAGGCATTTTTCTTTATCGGTGATTGTATTTTTAATCCCTGCATTACATTACAGTGACATCACTGGGTTGTGTAACCCGGACACCACGCCGAATAAAGTTTAGTTTCCTGTTCTACTGAGAGATTGTACCCTCAAAGTCTAGACCTACGGCTTGTATTAGAGTATAAAGGTTTTCATGATCATGGCATAAATGGAATATTCTGAGGTTGTTATATATAATGTCATCTTAAATGTCATAAACATATTTAAATGAGGACACCCAAGTGTTGTTTGAGTTTTCATGTAATGAACCCGGCACAAAATTTAAATTATTTTTTTGTTGTTGTAGTATTTTATTCAGTCACCATAAAGTAAAATATACAATACACTAACAATAGTCATGTAATAAGTGGTGGCAGAACTAGCACAGGCAGAAGTGAAAAGGTTATTTAAGCCTAGCCTACTTTTTAACAATAATGACAACATGTAGTAATTAACATCTATTGAAGCTACCATCTTACAAAATGTGAGGGGGGGAAAAGCAGAGCAGGCAATTCATTAATATTTAGAATCTTCAATAACAACTTTGTAAGTATTTTGGAAACTGGAAAAGAATCACAAATGTATACTTTCATAATTCGAAGCTTTCATTCCAACCACAGAAACACTTGTCCTTTAGATTCCTTTTACAGCTTTTTGTACAGAGAACTTACAAATACCTCTTAAATCTTATTGAGACGTTGAGACTTGAGACGAATTGAAAATAACCAATAAGCATGGAAGCAATTGCGTTTTGGCTCTGAAAATGATTTGCATTATTTTGTAATAGTATAACTTACAAGTCTTTTAACTTCATAACATTTGAAAACATTAAGCAAACAAACAACACTAAGAAAAAGTGGGTCATTGTGACCATAATCTGTCACTAATAATATACACATATCGCTCGTTTTCACAGAAACAATTGCGTTTATTATTGTCAACTCTACATAACAGGACAAATAAATAGAGAACATTCAAAGAGTTGTAAATTATATGTAAGGCCTTTTAAAAGCTCTCTCTTTTATTTTGTCCTATTCAGCTGTTAGGTCAAACAAAAAGGATCTGTATCCCTTTTATGTCGGAACAATTGTGCCACAGTGGAGTTTTTAAACTGTGGTTCTTTGTATTCTGTTGGATTTTTTTTTATTGAAAATTTCAGTCGAACAGAACAAAGTTTTAAATGGTAGTGACAGAAAAAACAAAGGGGCTAGACAGTGAAAAGATAACTAAATAATGTAGTAATAGAAGAAAACAAAAGACAGGACATTAGCTGTAATAAAGATGAGGAAAGTAAATCATTATATGCCTAGTACAATGATACATTAGTTTCGAGCGATGTATGGAACAGTAGCGCTGCACCCTGTGAAGGAAGAACAGGACAATGACAGGAGGGGAAGCATACAGGACAGAGGTAGTTGACCGGCTGTACTACTGAAATGTGGTGGGTGTGGCTATGTCAATTCTAAACAGCTTGTGAAAAGAGTGCAAATTAGGGGATACCCAGGAACATAGTTACGAGTTATTAATCGCAATGAGTGACACCAAGTGAAAAAGTCCCAGGGTTAAGTATCTGGGGACACATGCAAGTGAATTGACACCGTCTCGCATGCACAATAACCTTCAGAACAGACCTGTAATTGCTGCGCCTGCACCGCGGGGACTGAGGACCCCGCCTCGGGCCCAGGAGCCCACCCGAGAGCGCCCCAGTGGACGGGACACCACCCACACCGAGGGAGCAAGGGTGGTCCACTGGCCTCACCGAGGGCCACCCAAAGCCATTTTGCACAATGAATATGATATTTACCCATGCAACACAATTATATTAAAAATGTCCAAAGCTGAAGATTCCAAACCAAACATGAAGTAAATGATGAGACAGTTAAAAATGTGGAACATCATTGATTTTAGCAATATCCATTTTTTTTTTAAACGTTTGTCCAAAAGCGTTAAAATATAGGGCACGGCGGGGAAATATGATCTGTATGGATAGCATGCGCTTGGCGTTGACAAAACAGTAACCCTCATGAAAATCGGTTGAGAAATGAGCAAGTTACGACGTAATTTCAGTGTCCATGTATTGTCTTTGATTGGAACGTCGACCTCCCCTCCCGCGTAGGCACGTCTGTTAGTCGGGGTGCTATAGCACGATGGCGTATTTGGATGATTCCTAATAACACACTACTTTTTGCTGAAGTAGAAACCATACAGACAGATACTTTCCCAAAAAAATATTGAAATAATATTAATATGGAAAAGTTTATTTCCATAATTCCATTCAAAAATAAACTTTCATAGATTATAGATTCAGGTCCCACAATTCAAACAATATAATTTATTTGTTTATTTTTACATAATTTGAGCTTCCACCTCATAAAACAAAAAAAATTGAATACTGTGAAGAAATCAGCCCAAATGTTGCAGGCCACAAATGTTTTAAACTGAGTGTCACACACTAATCATCTACTAAACTCAAAGCACCTGCACAGGTTTCCCCAGGTGTCATTAAATTGTCTAAGTTGGGTTCAATATGGGGAAGACTGCAGACTTGACAACTGGCCAGAAGACCATCATTGATACCCTCAATGGGATGGGTAAGCCACAAAGGTTCATAGCTAAGGAGGCTCGCTGTTCACAGAGTGTTGTGTCCGAGCATATGAATGGAAAGTCTAGTGGAAGGACAACATTTTGTCAGGAGAAGACGCACCACCAAAAGAGATGACCGTGGGCTTCAGCGGGTTATCAAACAAAGAAGATTCAAGCATCTACCGGAGATCCAGAAAGAGTGGAAGCTGCTTGAAGTCCAGTGTGCAATATCCACAGTCAGTCATGATTTAGGGTGCAATGTCCAGTGCAGGTGTTGGTGAACTCTGCTTTTCTTAAATCCTTGGTCACCGCAACAGTCTACCAGAATGTTTTAGAGGACTTCATGATTCCTTCTGCTGAGGATCTGTATGGAGATGCAGAGTTCATCTGCCAGCAGGACCTGGCCCCCTCCCCATACCGCCAGAAGCACCAAAACCTGGTTTGATGCCCATCCCACCACAGTGCTCGACTGGCCAGCCAGTCTATGGGGTATTATCAAGAGGAAATGAGGGTCACCAGACCCAAAAACAAAGGAGGACAGCAAGCATCAAGGAAATCTGGACTTCCATAACTCTCAGGCAATGCCACAGGCTGATTGCTTCAATGTCATGGCGCATCAAGGCAGTAATTAAAGCAAAGGGATTCCAAACCAAGTATTGATTTATCGTTTTGAAGGTACCATATTTTTATTGATTTAATGTGACCCTAATTTCTTTCTTTTTCTACAAAATGTAAATGGTGATTTCTTCACAGTAGTCTAATTTTTTGAATTCCTGATTTTGTGGCCCAAATTATGTAGAAATAAACCAATACTTGAAATTGTTTAAATTGTGGGCCTTGAATCTATAATATATGAAAGTTTAACTTTTTGAATGAAATTATGGAAATAAACTTTTCCATGATATTGTAATTTTTGGGAACGGTCTGTATTTAATCTTTATCCCTAAACTTGATCTGTCAGGCATATTTTTGGTCTTCATTTTTTACGTTTGCCTGTCACAGTTCAACCTTAAGCTCCCAGTCGGTGACATTCTCTATGTTTAGGGAGTAATCTTTTTACTGTTAGGGTGTTGTGGCCTGATCAGCTGATCGCCAAAGAGACCTCAGGAAAGTAAGGAACATGTGGGTGAACCTTTTGGGCGAAAGGGGAAAAGTAGAGTGAAAAGTACACTACAGTAAGTCAGGAAAGTGAAACAAAACAAAGGAGTGAGATGGAGAGAATTGTATGAAGGAAAATGGATGACGAAGGAAATATAAGTGATGATATAAATTCAACAATATAAAAAAACGAGTGATGGAGCTGTCAAAAAACATATACATATATGGGAAGCTTGGAGAACTTATAAGTGTGAAAGTGTTGAGACAGAAAACTTTGAAACTAAGAATGATGAACAATGTGAAAAAGTATGGTCACATGCATAGTCACTGATGGTGTAGTGGTACACTCCCCTGACTTTGGTGCAGGCAGCGTGGGTTCAGTTCCCACTCACTGACGGTGTGAATGTGAGTGCAAATGGTTGTCCGTGTCTATATGTGCCCTGCGACTGACTGGCGACCAGTTCAGGGTGTAGTCCGCCTTTCGCCCAAGGTCAGCTGGGATAGGCTCCAGCGTCCCGCGACCCTAACCAGGATAAGCAGTGTTGAAAATGGATGGTCACACGCATAGCAGCTGTGAAGGGAGACAGATGTGGGATATGTGGAGGTGAACATAAGTATGGGAATTGGGCATATGAAGTCAAGGCAAAACGTCCAAATTGTGTAGGGCACAGGTGTCAAACTCAAGGCCCGGGGTCCAGATGCGGCCTGCCACATTATTTTTGTGGCCCGCAAAAGCAAATCATGCTCGTCAACTTCTGTGATTTTTGCTAAAATCTGTACCCAAATTCCAAATTGTCATAATAACAAACAATAACGTTGAGATATTGCATTTTTCTGTTACCAAACCCTTCTTCTACGGTAACTTAAACAATACTTGAATAAACTATTATCCTTGCCTTCTGATTTGAAAAATAATTACCCCCCAATTTGTTGTGTATTGGTAATAATATGATTTGGTGATGAAAAATGTATATGGTTTCAATGTTCTAAGAGCCCTCTGAAGGAAATCATAACTGCAATGCGGCCCAAGACAAAAATGAGTTTGACACCCCTGGCGGGGAACATAATGTCAATCATAGAGAGTGAGAAGTGAAGAAAAAAGGCTGCAGTGATGCCATCCATCCATTTTCTACAGCGCTTATCCTCACTAGGGTCGTGGGTATGCTGGAGCCTATCCCAGCTAACTGCGGACGAGAGGCCTGGTACACCCTGAACTGGTCGCCAGCCAATCGCAGGGCACATACAGTATAAACAAACAATCATTCACACCTACGGAGAGTAGAGTTTTCCAATGAACCTACCAAGCATGTTTTGGGGATGTGGGAGGAAACCGGAGTACCTGGAGAATACTCACACAGCCACGGGGAGAACATGCAAACGCCACACAGGCTAGGCCCCTGCAGTGATACATCAAGTCAAAATTAAGGAATATAGGAAGGAATATCATATGCAGAGTCAGCTAAAATGGTACAATAAAATCAGCAAAGTACGAATAAGCAAGATCAGGAAAATGTAAAGAACTTTTTCAAAATAAAAGAAGGGACAATGACTGTGGATAAGGTGAACTTTCTATCTCTTGCACCCAACAAGCAAAACACAGAGCAGAGAAATTAGCGATTGTTGTGAAAAGCGCTACAAAATATATTGACACCAAAGGAAGAAGCTGGGAACAAATACATGAGGAACTGAGAAAAGGGAAATAATCGAAAAATAAAATACAAAGTCAGTCCCGAAATGAAATAACACACGAGGAGCTTTACATTAAATTTGAATATCATATTTTTTTTTTAAATCAATTATGAAAATATAGGAAATAATGGTTATTGTAGTCATATATATATATATATATCTTAATATTAAAGCAAAAGTAAGTAATTAGGGAACAAATATGTGAGTACATGAGGAAATGTTTGCAAACAAATATGGATACAAATAATATTAAATATATCAATACATTCTTATGGGTAAATTTGTAAAAGGAAAATGGGAACTACTTCATGAATTCGAATTGATTACTAGGTAATTATGGAGTTTAACATATGAGAGAGGAATTAATTAAAGAAAGTGGTTATCTAAGAGCTTTTGTTCATGTCGAAAATAAGATACATTTCTTGGTGAGGATAAGCGGTGAAGAAAATTGATGGATGGATGGATGGATGGTTTACGAAAACGAACAATTTAGATTGGAAGCCAAAGCAGTAATCATTATACATCGTTAGGTGGCGGTAATGAACCATCTTAGTTTGCAAACCGCTGTTTAACACGACAAAGAAGAATCGAACAGCCACACACACAAACCGCCGTTCAACATTAAACACAACAAAGAGGAAACACCCACACTTTTTTTTAAAGCACAAACGCCTCGACGCCGCACCAGTGAGCAATTACGTCGCTATGTGAGAACATGGCGGAGGAAGACCCAATTGAACAACGTTCGGAAACAGAGTCCTTCATCAACCGCTGGATTGTAGATTATTATATATCGTTAGCGTTAGAGTTATTTCAAAAAGACCAATACGAAGACTTTTGTGAAGTGAGAGATGTTATCAGCAGTAAGTATCAACTTTCCCTAATAATAGTGGTTTGGCCAAACTCAACTTTGATTAGCTATCTGAAGTTTATTGATGTCTACTTGTTGGTTGAGAACGTCCACGTTCCTAGTTTCACCACGTTGTAGATGTGACGTGTGTATAATACAGTATCATTGTCCTTGTTTACGTAAAATCGTGCTTTTTTTTCAACGATATATGCCAGCGTTACGGTTTAACTGACTCCCAATTCGAGCTGTGGCCGTTGGGCTAACGCTACACAAGTAATCTTGTTCTCATGGTCAGCAGATTCGTCACACAGCTACATCGAAGTCGTTCAACTGTAGTATTCAAGTTTTCAATGAACACATGAAACACAACGTCTCCTTTGCTACACAACAAATTGTGACCGATGTAAAAAATTTTAAAGTAAAACGTAAATAGCGATCCTCGAACCCCTTGATGCGTAAAAGTGAGTTTGAAAAAGTGATATCCTATTAAATCCATTTAGTTTAATATGACTCGGACTTGCGGCCGCATGTCTTGGACACTCGGGTGAAGAGAGGGGCGGAGCTGTCAACTGATCACCACCTGGTGGTGAGTTGGCTCCGATGGTGGGGGAAGATGCCGGTCCGACGTGGCAGGCCTAAACGCATTGTGAGGGTCTGCTGGGAACGGCTGGCAGAATCCCGTCAGAAGGAGTTTCAACTCCCACCTCCGACAGAACTTTGCTCATGTTCCGGGGGAGGCGGGGGACATCGAGTCCGGGTGGACCATGTTCCGCGCCTCCATTGCTGAAGCGGCCGACCGGAGCTGTGGTCGGTGCCTGTCGTGGCGGCAATCCCCAAACCAGTCTTCATGTGTTTTGTGGAAATGGAGAAGGCGTTCGACCGAGTCCCTTGGGGAGTCCTGTGGGTTGGGTTGAGGGCAGGACTCGATGCAGGCCAGTCAAGTTCATCCATACCAAAATTCTCTTATCCATGTCATATGCTTTGTGTACTGCTGCACAGACATGTTGGAACAGAGTGGGATAATCTCCAAACTTTTTGACTGTCCTAAATCTATTGGTATCGTAAAGCAGTCAGAGTTCTTTTGACTGGAGCAATGTCTTGGACATTTCCAACTTTTTAGGAACAGTTTGGAGATGGCTCCTTCGTTTTCCAACATGACTGTGCCTCAGTGCACAAATCAAGGTTCATAAAGACATAGATGAACTTGACTTGCCTGCACAATCCTGACCTCAACCCGATAGAACACTTTTGGGTGAATTACAGCGGCGCCTGAGAGGCAGGTGTTCTCGTCCAACATCAGTGTCTAACCTCACAAATGCGCTTCTGGAAAAATGGTCATAGATTCCCATAAACACACTCCTACACCTTGTGGAAAACCTTCCCAGAAGAGTTTAAGGTGTTGTAACTGCAGTGGGGGGACCGATTTAAGAATGGGATGTGCCTTAAATTCATATCTGAGTCAAGGTAGGTGAGTGAATACTTTTGGCAATACAGTATGTATTGGTGACTCTAAACAGGTGCAGCGGCGAGGTGGCACGTTTTAATCTGATGTATGTCTCAACTTTTTTGGGGGGGGGGGGTGAAATACAGAAGTCTCAAAGGCACCTTATTTGTGATATTATTTATGTTATTGACTCACACACAACTATGCTAATTGGATTGCTGCACTAGATATAGGGGGAAAAAAGTCTCACTTTCCATTTTATATTTTCACACAAGCTAATGTTCACTTGGTCAATTCAGTGTGGCTTTGAAAACAGGAATTTGTTCACTGCCCCACAAGATGAGATAAGTCACATCTTTTAAATCACTTTTTAAAGCTTTACAGACTGGCTTTTATGTGATGTTGTCTTCTCCACTCGACTCCCCTAACCCCAGCATTTTTAAAAATTAATGTATGCTTTTTTTATTTTTTTCAGCCCTCGTGCTTTTAGCTGGGTCATATGCTTGTCAATGAATGTCTTAGTTTTGTTTTGAGTATGCTTTTCTGTTCTGTCAAAGTAATTGTTTTTATAGGTTCTATATAAATAGTTTTTTTTGTGTGTGTTCTGCAGGTATCATTGTCCGTCCTGTGGCAAAAAATGATGTGATGCCGAGAAAGCTTCTGGTAATGCAGTTACTCTCCAGGGTAAACGAGGGCGAAAAACTTGGTGAGACTGCGGTATATTCATTCTGGGACACTGTCATGAATCTGCATCGGTAAAACTGGGAACAAGCATACCAACATTTGCGCCAAATTAGAGGATTTTACCTCCAAATGCAAACACAGTCAGCGAAGGCCCTGTTATAGTATGTCTTTAACACTGCTTGCTGAGCAACTGAATTGGACCACGGGGAAAAAATGACAGTTCATTGCTCTTCGCCACACATCAGGCAACTTAGCACTGCATATACAATATACTGTACTGTATTATGCTTTTAATTGGACCACAAAAACAGCACGATTGTCAAGGAAGAAGTGGATGGCCAGCAGTGTTTCCCCTAGGTTGAGCATTTACATGTGATTTTTGGCAGTGCGGTTAAGGGTGCCACCATGGTGTTTGATAAGTGCATTAGAAATAATATAATAATAACATCTGCATTTTTGGGGAGCGCAGACATCTTTACAAGGCAGACGGTTTCTGTCTAAATAGACAAGGGGTTAAGTTATTGGCTGCCAAAATATTTTACTGCGTACGTCATTGAGAGAAGAAGAAAACACTGGCCTTGGTGACAAGGCTAAAGGACAAAACGATCCAGTTATTCCCAAACAATTGGAGGAACAGGAGATAAGGCGACACAAGGCGCAGACGGATTAATCAGGGTCATACAAACAATCGGAGGAGCAAATGACAAATGAGATGAGCCAACACGTTGAATATCCCACACCTCTCCCTGCCCTATTGGAAAAAAGCCCAACGCGAAACTCACTCTCTACTAGCCTAAATTCTATGCTAGGTGTGACGGACAGGATGAAGACTTGTCAATATTGGAATCAAATGCACACCACGCCAAGATCTGCCTCCATCCCCCCCTCGCCTGAAACCACCGTCCACTTAAATGCGAAGAGCCCCTCCACCACCCATGAAGAACCTTATCTGCGAATCTGACTGATGTCTGCGGGGTCTTTTCCAGAATAAGTCAGACCCCTATGGAGATCAGACATTTTTGATCCCTGTAATTACATGGGATTTTTTTGACAATTGTGCAAAAGATGCAGAGTCCTCTAGTACTAAGAGCAGTTCGAGTGACTAATATTGCAATAGTCCGATACAATGACCATTTTACAAAGGGCGCCGAGACTTCAAGGAGTGTATGCAGTTTAGTGACGGGTAGCGTGATAATCTGGGACAATGTTGATTGTGCAAATGTTGCAGATACTCCTCAATCAGTGTGCAAATGGAGCAGATGCTACTCTGGCATGAGTGGCCAGTATTGGTCAACAACAGATATGCAAATAGTGCAGCGTGGCGAGAGTACTACTAGTGAGTGCATCAGTAATATATAATTGGCCCCACAGAAATGTGATAACAACCTTAAGTCAAAAAATTGCCAGCATGTTGTAATGGAATTGTAGGTTAGGTGTTTAAGAAGTTGATCGCAAGAGGGAAGAAGCTGTTGGAATGTCTGCTAGTTCTATTTTGCATTGATCGGTAGCGCCTACCTGAGGGAAGGAGCTGGAAGAGCTGGTGACTGGGATGTGGAGGGTCCGAGAGGATTTTGCACGCTCTTGTCGTAGTTCTGGCAGCGTGCAAGTCCTCAAGGGTGGGTAGGGGGGTACCGACAATCCTTTCAGCAGTTCTGATTGTCCGTTGCAGTCGGGGTTTGTCCTTTTTTGTAGCAGCACCAAACCGAAGAACACAGGACTGATTCGATGACCGCTGTGTAGAACTGCCTCAGCAGCTCCTGTGACAGGCCATGCTTTCTCAGAAGCCGCAGGAAGTACATCCTCTGCTGGGTCTTTTTGATGACTGAGTTGATGTTGGTCGCCCACTTCAGGTCCTGAGAGACTGTAATTCCCAGGAACTTGAAGGTCTCGACGGTTGACACAAGGCAGCTGGACAACGTGAGGGGCAGCTGTGGCGAAGGATGCCTCCTGAAGTCCACGATCATCTCTACAGTCTTGAGCGTGTTCAGCTCCAGGTTGTGTCGGCCGCACCACAGCTCCAGCCGCTCCACTTCCTGTCGATATGCAGCCTCGTCACCGTCCTTGATGAGGCCGATGACAGTGGTGTCATATGCAAACTTCAGGAGTTTGACAGCCGGGTGCGCTGAGATGCAGTCGTTCGTGTAGAGAGAAGAGCAGCAGAGAGAGGACACAACCTTGCGGCGCCCCAGTGCTGATGCTGTGTGTGGATGAGGTGGTCTCTCCCAGCCTGACCTGCTGTGTCCTGCCCGTCAGGAAGCTGTAAATCCACTGGCAGATGGCAGGTGCGACGCTGAGCTGGAGAAGCCTGGATGAAATGAGTTCAGGGATGTTGGTGTTGAATGCTGAGCTGAAGTCCACGAACAGGATCCTCGCGTAGGTCCCTGCACTGTCGAGGTGTTCTAGGATGAAGTGCAGTCCCATGTTGACTGCATCATCCGCAGACCTGTTCGCTCGGTAGGCAAACTGCAGGCGGTCCAGCAGGGGGCCTGTGCCGCTCTTGAGGTGGTCCAGGACGAGACGTTCAAAGGACTTCATGACCACAGATGTCAAGGCGACAGGCCTGTAGTCATTTAGACCAGAGATTGCAGGTTTCTTGGGGATTGGAATGATGGTGGAGCGTTTGAAACAGGATGGTACTTCGCACAGTTCCAGAGATCTATTGAAGATCTGAGTGAAGACTGGCGCAAGCTGGTCTGCGCAGACTTTGAGGCAGGATGGGGACACATGGTCTGGGCTTGCCGCTTTGTTAATCTTTTGTTGTTTGAAGATGCGTCTCACATCCTGTTCGTGGATGGTAAACGCAGAAGTCAGAGGTGTGATTGTGGTCGGGGTGCGGCCGGATGGGTGTGGGGTGTGAAAGTATCCTTTTCAAATCTGCAGTAGAAGGTATTAAAGTCGTTGGCTAGTGTGCTATTGTTCTCAGCTTGGGGGGATCGTTGCTTGTAATTAGTCAGCGATTGGAATGCATGCCAGACTGATTTAGAGTCTTTAGCGCTAAACTGTTTTTCCAACTTTGCTGCATAGTTCCTCTTTGCAATGTTAATTTCTTTAGTCAGCAGGTTTCTAGCGCGATTATACAGGGCCCTGTCCCCGCTCTGATTTGCGTTCTCCTTATCTTGGCGAGGCTGGTCTAAAATGTTAGTTTCCCTGGTAGGACAGTCGATGTGCTGCTTGTATTTAGGGAATTCGTGGTTGAGTTTAGCTTTGTTAAAGTCCGCGAGAATAATGAGGGGTGAGTCCGTTTTTTTTTTTTTTTTTCCCTCCCCAATTTCGTTGACTTGTTCGGCGAGCGTTAGCAGTGCGGCCTTCGTGTTAGCTTGAGGCGGGATGTACGCTTCAGCGAGGATGAATGATGCAAACTCACTCGGCGAGTAGAATGGCTTACAGTTAAAAAACTGCGACTCCAAATGCGGGCTGCAGTGTGTGCTGAGCTCCCACCATTTTTCGTTGATATAGACGCATATCCCGCCGCCTTTTGTTTCCCCCGATAACTCTGTGATGTGGTCTGCTCGGTGAAGATGAAATCCCGGAAGCATGACGGCGCCGTCGGGTACAGCCTCACAAAGCCAAGTCTCCGTAAAGCATATGGCGACGGAACGTCCGAAGTCTTTATTGGTCTTTATCAGAAGATGAAGCTTGTCCATTTTGTTGGGTAGGGAGTGTACATTCGCGAGGTGGATCGACGGGAATGCCAATCCGTATCCTCTCTTGCGGAGTTTCACCTGGATGCCGGCTCGCTTCCCTCTGTGGCGTCGCCTCCATGCGCCGAAAACCGCCGACGCCGCTCCGGTGAGTAACCCGGGGAAAAAACTGAGCGGATTTGCGAAAGTTGGTGAAAGCAAGTCCGGAGTAGCCTCCTTGATGGTTAGCAAGTCTCCCCTTGTTTAAGTGAGTCGTGTAATGTTTCCAAAGATGAATGAAAAACACAAAATCAAAAACAATACTAGAGAGTGCGTAACCGAGGCGACCACACTGGTTGGCGCCATCTTGGTAACATCTCTAAGAATGTTGAAATTCTATTAATTGACATTAAGTAAAGACCTGTAAATCAAAGCGTAGGAAAGCAGAACGTAAGTGGAGAAAAACTAAATTGCAAATTGACTGACCTCTACAGACAAAGTATTTGGAATTTTAACCAAGAGTTAGTCATGGCCAGATAGCCACTTTTCTGAAATCACCAGTAAGAACTTCAACAATACTCTCACTCGGTTTGCTGTGGTTGACAAGCTCACAACCCCCCCGAATCAGATAGCTCCAGAACTCCTAACAGCAGATAAATGCAATGAATTTGCTTATTTTAGGGAAAAAATACAATCCATCAGCTTTTTCAAAGCTATTGCAAAGTCTGTGCTCGCTGATTTGCAGCAAATAATCAATTGCTCACTTCAGTCAGCCGGGTTTCCTAAATGTCTTAAAGTAGCTGCCATTAAGCCTCTGCTAAAAAATTTAATGCTGGACGCTTCCATGTTAGCAAGCTGTAGACCAATCTCACTTTCATAGCCAAGATTGTTGTTATTTTTAATCAACTCAGCAATTTCTTTAACTTAAATGGACTTTTTGACAAATTTCAATCCGGGTTCCGAACTAATCAAAGTACAGAATCGGCTCTTATCAACGTGCTAAATGATACAAGATTGAATACTGACTCTGGAAAGTTGTCAATTCTGGTCTTGTTGGTCCTCAGTGCGGCGTTTGATACGGTAGATCATAATACTTCTGAACAGGTTGGAAACGTGTTTAGGACTAAATGGAACAGTCCTTGAATGTTTCAGGTCCTACCTGGAGGAAATGAGTTATTTTGTAACCATTGGAAGTGTTCAATCTCATCGAATGGCAATGACCTCTGGGGTCCCTCATGGGTCAGTTCTTTGACCCCTCCTGTTCAGCCTGTATATGCTACCCTTGAACTTTAATTTTGAGTATCATAGCTATGCAGATGACACAGTTGTAACTAGCAGTGTCTCCAGATGACTACAGTTCAATTGAGGTGTTGTGTCACTAGCTAAAATAGATAAATATCTGGATGAGCCAAAATTTTCTTCAATTAAACCACAACAAAACTGAGTAATTGTTTTTGACAATAAAGGAAAGAGCATTGCTGTTAGCAAATACCTGGACTCACTCTATTTAAAAACCAAAGACCAAGTCCGAAAACTTGCTTGTTCTGATAGATTCACCTCTGACTTTCGATGCTTCAGCTTTAGAATAGATTTTAAAGTTCTGCTCCTGGTCTATATATTACTAAACGGTTTATGTCCTGAATACATGAATGACATGCTAATGGAATATAAACCCAGTAGGGATCTGAGATCGCCACACTCAGGTCAAATAGTGAAATACAGAGTCCAACGCAAACATGGTGAAGCAGCCCCAGGCGTGCATGTTTTTAAGTCCAGGTTAAAAACTCTTTTTTTTCCCCCCCCCCCCCATACTTTTTAGAGCATTTCCACTTTTAAATGATGCACTGTACACTGTTTTAGTCTTATTTTTATTTAAATTGTTTTCCTCTGTGTTTTAAATATTTATAAGCTGTTTTTTTTTTCTTTGTTTTTAAATGCTTTTAATCATGTAGAGTACATTGAGTTACCTTGTATGAAATGCGCTATAAGGCAAGTCCTCGATTTACGAACGCATTCCGTTCCTATGCTGGTGACGTAACGTGAATTTCCGCATAAGTCGGATTTCACCGTTAAAGTCGCAATGTACGGCGAAATACTTATGTTACAGGTATGGTCCCACGTGATTGTGACAGTAAGCTCAGTGTGTGTGGGCGTGTGCGTCAGTGTGTGAGTGAGACGGGACTGCGCAGGCGTCGTGAGACGGGACTGCGCAGGCGTCGTGAGACGGGACTGCGCAGGCGTCGTGAGACGGGACTGCGTAGGAGGAAGGAGTGCGCGCCGGTACGTGTGTACAGTCGCAAGTGTGGTGACGGCGACCGGGGAAGAGTAGCGATTAGCGGTGGACCCGTTGACGTTGAATGTGCAGAGGAGCTAATAAAGCCATTAAAGCAGCAAATCGGTGCTTTGTGCCTTTGTTGTTTACGCCACCCAACTCAGCTGTGCAACGAGAGAAGGGAGTTAACCCCTGCGTCTCCCGACCACGGTCAGGTGACCGTAGCAGGAAAGGTTAACACTTAGTATAAAGAAACTAAAATACATTCAAATAATAAAAATTAAAAAATAAGATGTAATAATAATGCTGCTGTACTTACACTCTCACCAGTAATGGTGAAAAAAGGAGGGTGAAAAAGGCAAAGATACTCCCAGCGCACAAACACAGACGAGCACTATGCACTAGCTAAGCAGAAACTATGGTGCTTGGACAAAACGGCGGACGAGGCACGGGCGTCGTAAAGTCAAAACGTCGTGGACGAGTGCGTCGTAACTCGAGGACTTCATATATAAATAAATTTGCTTTGTAGTCTGATCCAGGCATTATGTGTTGGCTGTCTCAGACGTGTTGTCTGTCCCATAACTCCATGCTTTTTCTTTTTTGTTTTAAATAACTTTATTGGCTGTCAGATAGTTACAGTACTATGTCAAAAGACACACAACAAGGGTAAAAATAAGCTAGCTTTTGGATTCAAATGTAGGTGCACGATGACGACATGGAGTAAATGTCTTGCGGAGCGATTGGATCAGCGAATTATAACATTAAAACCAATCAGCCGATCGTCATAAAATGCTAATTATCAGCCGATGCAAATCATATCAGTTTAAAGTCTTAACTTCAACATCTTATCCACGTTACTTTTAGCTAGTAAGAAAGCTGCTAAGGTTCTTGACATTAAAACCGATCACCATAAAATGCTAATTATCAGCCGATGCAAATCAGATCGGTGTAAAGTCTTAACTTCAACTTCTTATCCACGTTACTTTTAGCTAGTAAGCAAGCTGCTAAGGTTAATTTTAGCGTTGCACACATTTGCTGAAAAAGAAAGCTGACTCGTATGGATCTCCAGTGTTGTGCCTAGATCAGACTACAGGATTCTATGGTAATATATATGTGTATATATATATAAGTAGTGTAACCATTTATTATATCGATGTACCAATTTATATTCCTGCGATCCAACTGGATCTATCTGTGCGCAGCAAATTACCCTTCTGGAAGTTAGTATAGCGATTTAAATCACTTCAAAAGGTAATTGATTTTATCGATAGTAGGAAGTAATGCACCGGATTTACGCACGGCAGGTATGTGTTGTATTTCCAAGAAAAATGCTTGTAATCCCTTTTACTTCGCTTGATCCCCACCCCCCCCTTTTCAGTTAACACGACACTTAACACTGTCAAGGCTACTTCATCTCTCCTTTGCTTCTGTCTTTATGCCCCATATCTAGTCACTACTTTCTGTGGTGCCCCTAGTGGTTGGATGAGGCACCACAGTATTTCTGTGTGTGTGTTGTTTTATAAGTTTTATTTTTATTTTTTTTAAGTTTAAGACGTCCATCTATCTGCTGGATGGCAGATGAGGGAGGCGGCTTGTGAGAAATTATGATTAAGCATGCCTGCGGGTGCGTGTACTTTGAAGCCTTTCAAGCTGCTTAGCTTAGCTTGCTAACCGCTAACAACGATAGCAGACCACCCTCGATGGGAAACTCTAGTGAACAAGAGGAGAACCAGGGACAGTGTCAACTAAGAGCAGGTTTATTCATTGATTTACATCCAGCCACTGAATCGTTTCAGAGCATTTTTTTTTTTTGTCCCGTTCAGCTGTTGGGTCAAGCAGAAAGGAAGATCTGTATCCCTTTTATGCCGGAACAGATTGTGTGTCACAGTGGACTTTTTAAGCTGCCACTGTGGTTTATTTGTATTCTGATGGATATTTATTGAGAATTACAGTTGTTCAGTCAAACAACAGTGACAGAAAAAACAAAGGAGAGAGTGAAAAGGTAACTAAATAATATAGGAAAAGGCAAAGCAGTTGCTGTGAACAAGATGAGGAAAGTAAACCATTATATAATTAGTACAATGACACATTGGATTTGAGTGTTGTATGGGTCAGTAGTGCTATACCCTGTGAGAGACAGTGACAGTGACAGGAGGGGATGCTTGTTGACCTGGCTGTACAACTGAAGTATGGTGGGAGTGGCTATCTAAACAGAGAGTGAACAGAGAGTGTAATTGAAGCGATATCCAAGATATGCAGAGTTACAAGTTATTTATCGCAGTGAGTGAGTGGCCCCACACCCAGGGAATAAGGTGTCTGTCTGCAGACACATGCAAGTGAATTGACACCGTTTTGGATATACAATAAGTCAGAAGTGTCCTGTTCTGAAATGTCCTCATCGCGGGGGCAGAGGACCCCAGCCAATTGAGAAGTGGGGTCGGGCCCAGGAACCACCCGAGAGCGGCCCACTGGATGGGACACCTCCCACACCGACGGATCCAGGGTGGTCCACCGGCCCCACCGAGGACCCACCCGGAGGAGGCCTTAGGCATTGAGGTGCTGCGGGTCGTGCCCGTGGTTGCGGTCCCACCGCGGAACCGCAAAGCACGTGTAACATCGACGACAAAAGCTGATCGACTAGTACATCTTTTATTAAATAGGAAACGTGGCTACAATTATCTCATTAGTTTACGGATGCTAATCCTAAATGTATTAAGAGACAGAGTGATGTTAGGGATTATGTCACAACACAGAATGAACTAACTTCAAATTCAGAAATAGCCAATAACAACAGAAAAATATTGTATTTAATGTTTTCCTGGAGGATGCATTTGGGATTAGCCTTTGAAGTTGGTAATAGTGAAAAATGAAGTGTAACAGACAATGATTTTAATTAATTCTTTTCCAGAATGAGTGTGCTTAAAGAGGGGGATGCTATTCATGTGGCACATCTTGAAGCAGGTGCAGGTGGAGATGGGCCTGGCTCAAGTTGGAGGCCAAAACAAAAAAGCAAAGAAATGAGGCAAATTAGAATCTTAAATGTGTATATCAACATGTACTTGAGCGGTGTAAATACAAAAAATTCTACTTGAAGAACATTTATTTTGCCTTATTGTACTCTTCAGTCTTCCAGATTGCCTAATTTATGTTAAAATATATATATTTTTATATCCCTGTGGGGACCCGGGGGATCTCCCCAGACCCCCTCTTACGTATTTATTTTTTTTGTCACCATTTTCATGCCTTTAATGTTTACATTTCTGTAAAAAGAAGTTTTTGCAACCACGGTGTAGTTCCCAGATAAGAGTTGGCCTAGCTTTTATTTCTTCTTCCTTTTACTACTACTTTTTCTTCTGTGTATTCCTGGGCGGCCTGGATGCCCTGTGACATCGCGCTGCCTCTCTCTGGTCAGTCTTGATAAGATGACAGATATTGCCGCCTGTTCATCACCTCGAGTACACCACGTACTAGCTAGAGGAGCAATAAGAACATACTTTGCAATTTTTTACACGTAATTTGTGGGGTCATCAATAAATTTTAGATGTTAAAATCAGTATGTGTCTACCCTGCATGTGTTGTGGCCTATCCGTATAATAATTATTTATATTTGTCATTACAGATATGACATTTGAGAAAGACAATGACGGAATATCCCCCTTGGAATCAGCCCTTATGCAGCTGGAAAGTTTGAGTCAGGAAATTGACGTTCAAAAAGAGGACTTAAAAAATGTTTGCACCTTAGTGAAGGAGATGGTATGTGCACATGATGAACTATGAATACTGTATATGTACTGTAGATAACAAATACTTTATACTAGTACATCGGTACCTTTAAAGTTGAACACAATGGTCATTGGTCTAATTTGTTTGTTGCTAACAGATATTCCCAAAGGAAATAATGGAACTCACCATCATAAAACAACATTTTAAATAATATCTCAAACTCAGTGTAACCTCTTAATGTTCCAATGTAAAAACTAAACACTCTCTCTTTGCCTAAATGACAAAGCCAGATTGAATTTAGGTGTAAGATATGTTTTTTTTTTGTCTGTCTTCAGATTGTGAAGCTTTTTATTAAGAACAAAGATTTTATCAAAGCTAAAGAGGCGATCTGCCATTTCCCCAAATCAATGGTTGCCAAGGTGAGTTCTCTTTTGAAACATCTTGTTTGAAATAGAACTCCTGATTTCTTTTCCTTTTTAATTTCATAAGACAAAAATGTGTTTTTGTCCCGTAGAAAAAGATTTTCATGGATCTCATCAGTAAGAAGAGCAACAAGCATAAAGTCATTGAGGAACTTGACTTCAAACAGTTAAAGGTCGAGATCTCAGCTTTTTGCCTGAAATTCTGCTCATTCTCTGTTCCCTTTCTTCACAAGGTACGTGTGTTAAACACCGGAAGTGATCTTTTTGTGTCTCAGTCAATGTCCTAGTGCTGTTAGACCACTCTGTCAAGTAGTGATATGGTCTAATATTGTAATTTTAAGGCCATGTCCGTGCGGAGGTAAGTTGAAGTGTATCTACGAAGGTTTTGTTAAATAACTGCTACATTCCGTCCTCATTAAAACTGTGTTTTGGTAGCCCAAATACGATACTTTTGTTTCAATTCGTGTCCCAGAGTGAATATACAGTCCCCTCCAAAAGTCTTGTATATATATGTATATAAAAAGTTCAGAATTACAGCTTTTATTTCATGGAATTCACATCTAGATGTGTTATACAACAACAGAATACCTTTTGTTTGAAGCCACCTAATTTTCAAGTGAGTATTAGAACACGTGACTGATGGGTGTTTCAAATTGCTCAGGTGTTGTCTTTTAGATTGATTGCTTAAACATTAAATAGTGCTTGTATTTGGCTTTGGGTTTCACCTGTAAAAACTGCATTTGCTGTTAAGCAAACATGAAGACCAGAGAGCTGCCTATAGGAGAAAAGCAAACCATTTTGAAGCTTAGAGAAGAGGGAAAATTGATCAGTGCTAGTGCACAAACATTGGCCACAGCCAACACAACAATTTGGAATGTCCTGAAAAAGAAACAAACTACTGGTGTACTGAGCAACAGACATCAAACAGGTTGGCCAAGGTTATCAACAGCAGTTGACAGAAACATTGTGAGAGTTGTGAAGAAACACCCAAAGACATCGGTCAGTGACATCACTGCCAACCTCCACAGGGCAGGGGTGAAGGTATTTGTGTGTGTGTGTGTGCGTGTGTGTGTGTGTGTGTTTGTGTATATATATATATATATATATATATATATATATGTGTGTGTGTGTGTGTGTGTGTGTGTGTGTGTGTGTGTGTGTGTGTATATGTCCATCCATCCAGCCATTTTCTGAGCCACTTCTCCTCACTAGGGTCGCGGGCGTACTGGAGCCTATCCCAGCTATCATCGGGCAGGAGGCGGGGTACACACTGAACTGGTTGCCAGCCAATCGCAGGGCACATACAAACAAACAACCATTCGCACTCACATTCACACCTACGGGCAATTTAGAGTCTTCAAATAACCTACGAATATGCAGGAGTAAATTTAATTTTCCCTTAAGGGATTAAATATTGATGATAATAAAGTAAGTAATTTGTTGGTTTATTTGTATCTTTGTACCAGGCTGCAAAGCAGCTCATCGATCAACTCAACAAGCAAAACGCTGAGACCACCACAACCGATGAGTCAGATGAATGTGGCCCCTCCAATCGGCCAAGTGCACAAGTAAACATCCAGCTACGGATATGGTAGGTTCATAGAATACATGAGATTACGGTGAAAATTTGAAAGACGGAAAGTCCCGACAGTACGCATGGGCCAGTACCAGGTTCTGGTGGTATGGCAACCTTTAGCAAAAAAGTTACAATTACAACACTAAATGTATTATTTTGAAAGGGTTGGGTAATTTAAGATTTTCCATTAAACACAATCTATTTTATTTTCAAACACCACATAATTTGTTACATTAGTAAACAAATGCCATGGTAAGTTAAAATAAATCAAACTAAATGTGAGCAAATACATGCAGTGCAACAATAATAACAAATAGTTGAATTCTTTCTGTAAAAAACACTTCAAAATCATATGTATTTTTTTCTGGGAAAGGCGAATCGGGGTCACTGAAACTGTTACTAAGATGATTTAGCAAGCCTACAGTATTTCACCAAGCCTAGACACAGTAACTCTAGTAGTTCGTTGCAAAAAAAAAATGCAGACCGCCGGAACAATATGATGGAAAACGTTTGTGGTTTTGGAACCATGATCTTTTCAAAAAGCGGTATACCTTGAAACCGGTAACTGCTCCTTGCCATAATACAGACCCTTTACAAAAACAATTATTTCCATAATTCCATTCAAAAAGGTAAACGTTCATAGATTAGATTCTGGGCCCACAATTTAAACAATTTCAAGTATTTATTTGTTTATTTTTACATAATTTAGGGTTCCAGCTCATAAAACCCACGAAATCTGGAATTAAAAAAATTAGACTACTGTGAAGAAATCACCATTTACTTATCAGTTTTTGTAAAAAAAATAAAATAAAAAAAAAAAAATATGGTAATCTTCAATACTTGGGTTGGCAATCCCTTTGCTTTAATCACTGCCTCGATGCGCCATGGCATTGAGGCAATCAGCCTGTGGCATTGCCTGGGAGTTATGGAAGCCCAGATTTTCTTGGTCCTTGCTGTCAGTTATTCTTTGTTTTTGGGTCTGGTGCCCCTCATGTTCCCCTTAAATAATACCCCATAGATTCTCAGTGGGGTTTAGATCCTGCGAATTGGCTGGCCAGTCAAGCACTGTGATGGCATGGGCATCAAACCAGGTTTTTGTGCTTCCGGCGGTATGGGCAGGGGCCAGTTCCTGCTGGAAGATGAAATCTCCATCTCCATACAGATCCTCAGCAGAAGGAATCATGAAGTCCTCTAAAACATTCTGGTAGACAGTTGCGGTGACCTTGGATTTAAGAAAGCAGAGTTTACCAACACCTGCACTGGACATTGCACCCCAAATCATGGCTGACTTTGGATATTTCACACTGGACCTTAAGCAGCTTGGGTTCGGTTCTTCAGCTGTCTTCCTCCAAACCCTTGGACCTTGATTCCCGAATGAAAGGCACACTTTACTTTCATTGGAAAAGAGGACCATGGACCACTGGCCAACAGTCCAGTCCTTCTTCTCATTGGCCCAGTTGAGACTCTTCCTACATTGCCTCAGGCTCAGAAGTGGCTTGACCCGAGGAACCAGACAGTTGTAGCCCATCTCCCAGATGAGTCTGAATGAGGTGGTTTTTCAAGCTGTGACTCCCGCCTCGTTCCACTCTGATAATCCGCTGAAGCCCATGGTCATCTCTTTTGTTGGTGCATCTTCTCCTGCCAAATTTTGTCCTTCCACTAGACTTTCCATTGATATGCTCGGACACAGCACTCTGTGAACACCCAGCCTCCTTAGCTATGAACTTTTGTGGCTTATCCATCATATGGAGGGTATCAATGATGGTTTTCTGGCCAGTTGTCAAGTCTGCAATCTTCCCCATATTGAACGTAACAGACAACTGAACCAAACTGAATCAATTTAATGACACCTGGGGAAACCTGTGCAGGTGCTTAGAGTTTAGTAGATGATCAGTGTGTGATACTCAGTTTAAAATATTTATGGCCTGCAAACTTGGGGCTGATTTCTTCACAGTATTCACATTTATTGAATTTCGTAGGTTTTATGAGCTGGAAGCCCAAATTATGTGATATATATATGAATTAATGAACTGCAAACTTTTTGAATGGAGTTATGGAAATAAATAAACTTTTCCATGATATTCAAATTTTTGGTAAAGGGTCTGTATGTGCAATGCAAAAGAAAATAAGTATCATTACAGGCATTAATCGGCTTACGACGGTACCGACAGGCAATGTTTCGAGGTTACAAACCTCTACATGTGGCACACGAAGGCACCCTCACTTATTGTCATACTTACTGATTTTCATTTGTTTTATATGTATTGACGAAATATTTTTCATAGAGAGTTACTGTTGTTATAACTTTTGCGTTAGCGCAATGTTCCTACTCATGTACGAATTTGGCTTATGCCACCAAAGTAGGAAAATATTTCCATTGTAAACCAAAACCTCTTTGCATTTAATTGCACCAACAGCATACGCTACAAAAAAAAAAACATTATTTTCCTTTAGGCTTGTCCCGTTAGGTTCCAGCCCAATACCTATCAAATGTCATTTTTTTTCATTGTATTTTGTCATATTAGTGTCCAGAAAAGGCCCCTCTGACAGCTTCTTCTGTTTGACCCAGTTTTGTATCCGCTTTTTCCATATTTGGCTCACCCCACTTTTCTCTATACCCACCCCTCACTACTTGTGAAAGCACACGCGTTTGTTGTGTTGACAGCGCTGGCTCGGGGCGTTGAGCTCCACGGAGATCTTCACTAGTGACGTAGATAAGCCTGAGAAATTCTAATGAACTGATTTTTAGGCCTCTTGGCAGAAAGACGTCTAACTGGAAAGTGTGAACGATTTAATTCATATTTCACGTTTACTGTGGCACCGTACAGCCAAATTAAAATTTTAACTAACCAGTGGAGAATGGGGTAGAATTAGGCTTAATCAGCATTGTGGCATCTCCTCTAGTAGTGGCTTGGGTGAAAACTACTTTTTTTAAAACAGCTTATTCTTTAGCTCTAAATTTGATGATACAGTAAACATATTGAACTACTGTGTTTTGGCCCAACTCAGGCAACTTTATTATCATAAATAATAATAAATAAAGGAGAAGGGTTTTTAACATATTCGCAAACACATTAAATATAACCGCATGACATTTATGCCAATAGCAATAGCAAATTACAGACCAGTGTGCAGGATGCTTAGTATTTTCGTCATTGTACGGTGCATTTATACATTGTACAGTGCATTTATACATTTTATTTCATGGGGACTTGAATAGCACCAATTTGATGGAATAGCATATAAACTTTAACATAGTATGGGGGATTGATATGAGCGAATGGTAAACAATGCATTTGCATCGTTATTTATTAGTTTAGTGTGTGTCTTAAGGCTATAATGACCGTCCAGGCAGCTACAGACTTGGTGGTATACATTTAGTGCGTGACTCCACTCATCTATAACGAAATTACTGATTTATGACCACAGGCTTGCTTGTTTAAAAATAATTCACACTTGTTAACCTTCTACAGTGGGTACGGAAAGTATTCAGACCCCTTGAATTTTTTTCAGTTATATTGAAGCCATTTGCTAAAATTATTTTTCTTTTTTTTTCCCCCTCATTAATGTACACACAACACCCCATATTGACAGAAAAAACTGAATTGTTGAAATTTTGCAGATTTATTAAAAAAGGAAAACAGAAATATCACACAGCCATAAGTATTCAGACCCTTTGCTGTGACACTCATATATAATTGTGCTGTCCATTTCTTCTGATCATCCTTGAGATGGTTCTACACCTTCATTGGAGTCCAGCTGTATTTGATTATACTGATTGGACTTGAAAGCCCACACACTTGTCTATATAAGACCTTACAGCTCACAGTGCATGTCAGAGCAAATGAGAATCATGAGGTCAAATGAACTGGCTGAAGAGCTCAGAGACAGAATTGTGGCAGATCTGGCCAAGGTTACAAACAAATTTCTGCTGCACTTAAGGTTCCTAAGAGCACAGTGGCCTCCATAATCCTTAAATGGAAGAAGTTTGGGATGACCAAAACCCTTCCGAGAGCTGGCCGTCCGGCCAAACTGAGCTATCGGAAAAGAAAAGCCTTGGTGAGAGAGGTGAAGAAGAACCCAAAGATCACTGTGGATGAGCTCCAGAGATGCAGAAAGTTAAGAGAGTCAACCATCACTGCAGCCCTCCATCAGTCTGGGCTTTATGGCAGAGTGGACCGACGGAAGCCTCTCCTCAGTGCAAGACACATGTAAGCCCGCATGGAGTTTGCTAAAAAACACCTGAAGGACTCCAAGATGGTGAGAGAGAAGATTCTTTTGTCTGATGAGACCAAGATAGAACGTTTTGGCCTTAATTCTAAGCGGTATGTGTGGAGAAAACCATGCACTCTTCATCACCCGTCGAATACAGTCCCAACAGTGAAGCATGATGGTGGCAGCGTCATGCTGTGGGGGTGTTTTTCAGCTGCAGGGAATCCAAGGAAAGATGAATGTGGCCAAGTACAGGGATATCCTGGACGAAATCCTCCTTCAGAGTGGTCAGGATCTCAGACTGGCCCGAAGGTTCACCTTCCAACAAGACAATGACCTTAGCACACAGCTAAAATAACAGTGTGGCTTCAGAACAACTCCGTGACTGTTCTTGAATGGCCCAGCCAGAGCCCTGACTTTAACCCAATTGAGCATCTCTGGAGAGACCTGAAAATGGCTGTCCACCAACGTTCACCATCCAACCTGACAGAAGTGGAGAGGATCCCCAAATCCAGGTGTGAAAAACTTGTTGCATCATTCCCAAAAAGACTCATGGCTGTATTACCTCAAAAGGGTGCTCCTACTAAATACTGAGCAAAGGCTCTGAATACTTATGGCTGTGTGATATTTACGTTTTTCTTTTTTAATCTGCAAAAATTTCAACAATTGTTTTTTTCTGTCCACATAAAAAAAAACATGCATGAATTGAAGACTCTAAATTGCCCGTAGGTGTGAATGTGAGTGCAAATGGTTGTTTGTTTGTATGTACCCTGCAATTGGCTGGCAACCCGCCTCCTGCCCGTTGATAGCTGGGATAGGCTCCAGCACGCCCGTGACCCTAGTGAGGAGAAGCTCAATACTTTCCGTTCCCACTGTATTTGAAGTAAAGTCGTTTGAAACACAATTGCTAACCTGTCTCATGTTCTCTTGACTTGTTGACGACACTGTTCAGCGAGATGGATTTCTCTTAGGCTTTGCAAACATACAGTGTGAGCGGTCAGTCTGGTGACTCTGTTCATAATGTGTGGTGCAACAGGCCAATAGAATTAAGGCAGACTGTGTCCGTGTGTGTGTCACACACACACACGCAGAGTGTGTGTCTTTCACAGAAACTTACACACGTACTTAAAAAATAAAACCCAGAGAAGTTACATTGTGTAATATAAAATGACTATTAATGTTCCATTTGGCAATATCTGTGTATCATTTGATTATTTTGTCATTTGGTGACATTTAAAATGTCAGAAAATTAACAAAACCAGTATTTTTCACCCGATCTCGAGCAGCTAGAAATCACATGATCGAACTTGATTTTTGATCACATGATGGCATTGGGAGATCCCAAGAGTCCCAAGAGTTTTACACACAGTCAAGGTTTCGGCCAAGAATTTTCATTTCGGTCCATCGCTAATTTACATACAAGATTAAGCACAATAGTTCAATATTTACTCCATTAGCAGGCAATGTCTTTTCGGGTGTTATTTTCCAGCATATTTACTGGCTCCAAATTGTTCTCTTCCAACTTCTAGTGAACATTCAATTATCACGAAGGAGAGACTGGAGTCAGCCTACCAGGCTTTGGAAGCAGGTCTGGTGTTACCATTTTCTCACCTGGAGGAAGAAGTTGAAAATGAAACGGCTATCGCCATCCCAGCTCCTGAAATAGAGGACACAAATAAAAACTCGGAGAACGAAGATAGTTTCCAAAAAAACTCTTGCAGGCCTCTTGAGGTCACCCCTCCCACTCAAACAGATGCCCCTCCTCAATCCAAGACTGGTTCACCGCATAACACCACCAGGAAAGAGACGAGGGCCTCTGTGTTGAAATGGCAGCATCACAACATAGCGAAGATGGTGATGCAGCCGGACAGTCAGCCAAGCTTGTTGTATGCTACCCCTCAGGAGCAGGAGGCTGCAGTGAGAGTGCAGGAGCCGGCGGAGTCGCAAACTGTAGCCTGTCAAATCCCTCAAACTGACACAGAGGTTGTCCCGCTGATGAGACCTCAATTACCCACACATACAAAGAGCAGGTAAATTTGTTTGTGTAATTTACAGTATGTGACTTGCTTTTCGAACGATAAATCGATGAATTATTGTGACAGGCCTACCCTAACTTGTAGTTAAGATATTTTAACACCAATATCGGAGCTAATGTGAAGATTTTTGCCTTGTAGATCGTCCTCTAATGATGATGAGGCATCTCCACAATGTGAAGAACAATCTTCTAGCTCAGCAGGAAGCAAACGAGTCTCTCTGAAAACATGTAACGAAGCTTTGCCAAATGGGTAAGTGCGAAAGCTCTTAAAGGTGGTGGTGTTGTTTTTTTTCTCCCATTCGTCAATTCAGTCCTTTTTCTCGTCTTCTCTTGGTTGGCATGAGCACAATATCTACATAAGATGTTGTCTTATTGTAATCGACTACTAATTTGGCTTGTTAACACTTATTGTAGTAGAGGAAAAACACCCTAACTTGCAGTGACGATATTTTATCACTGTTATAGACTAACGTCAACATTTTTGCCTTCTAGATCTTCCGCTGATGATGAGACATCTCCTCAATGTGAGGAACAATCCTCTAGCTTAGCAGGAAGCATGGAAGTCTCTCGAAGAACATGTAACCAGGCTTTGCCAAATGGGTAAGAGCAAATGCTCTTAAAGGTGTTGTTTTTGTTTTCATTTTTCAATATAGTTCCTTTTGTCCGTCTTCTTTTGGTTGGCACATGTGTACAGAAAGAGCACTGAATCAGAAGAGTTATCATCAATCACTGTCCATGTGGCGCAGGATTCTACAGTAAACAATGAAACTCCTGTGGAAAAACAGAGCAGCGATTCTCTGAGCAAGTAAGGGCAAATTCTGCCTTATGACACATTGTTTAAGATTATGCTGCTGTATAACAATCCAAATGTTGTTGCAGGTTTATGGGAAATACAAATGAAGTCATAATCACTGATTCCTCACTGGACTGTTCGCCTTCTTTGATTCATCAATGCCGCTCCCCTCAAAAATGTTCCACTCCTAATAAGGACACCTCCCGCACGAAATGGTTGGTAGCTTTCATCAGAGAACCATTCACTTTCATGTGGGGCGAGGGGGGGGGGGTGAAATCAATTATATGGAGTTATGGTGCTTTAAGAGTTGCATGTTGAAGCGCTAATATGAATATATTCTTTCTTGTAACCGTTATTTGTCTCTTTTTTTTTTTTTTTTTTTTTTTTTTTTTTTTTTTTTTTCCCTCCTCCTTTGTCCTTTTAAGTCAGTGATTCCCTACCAAGATCCTTTGGCACACTAGTGTGCCGGGAGCGATCATCAGGGGTGCCATAAGAAATTATCCAATTTCACCTAAAGCTCTAATCCATAAATTCTGTCACCCCTTAGGCTGGAATTCAATATTACAACAACAGAAACAGTCACTTCGATATGACTTAGAGGCCCCCTTGTATTAGATGATTCTCCAAAATTCTCCATTTTTATTCTGTTCTGAAGGACAGCCAGTGGGGGGAGTAAAAGATGGATTCTTCAGAAGAGGAAATTGTTGTAAATTCACTATTATTGCTGTGTTTAGTGCATGCATTGGTTGGACATTGCTGAACTGAATTTTGTTGAGCACCCAAGCGGTACTCAGTCCCAGCACAAAGCTGTTATTTTCGTTTATCATCGAAGCTTGTCTGTATTTGTGTTGAAGATATCGGAAATATCCCATTCAGACAGAGTTAGTTATTGCTGCATTTGTGCAAGCATTGTTCAGTGCGTGTATTTCATGTCAGATACTTTGTTGGTCCTCAGAGAGAGGCTTTGTTCGTTCACTGCAATATTTATGATTATTGTTTTTGTTTACATGATATTTTGCTTTTCTGTAGCAGAAAATAATTGTTTAGTGAGCTTTTTTACAAAAGACAAGGGGCCGTACATTGCTAGATACAATTCGGCATTTCCACTATCATTCTCTGTGCGCCATTGAGTAGGCCAGCGTGGGAGATGAATTGGGTACTCACTAAATATAAAAAAATCTAATACAGTGGTGGCTCGAGATGTGAGTTGTCAATTCGCCGAGTTTTTGCTTGGACTTGCAAGCCCAAACTTGAGAAACAAGTGCTGTATGGTGTCAGGAGGCTTAACTCACTTGACAACAACCAGCACTTTGGGTGATATCACTTGCCACTGCCAGTTGGAGTTGCTGTTCCATTGGAAGAGCATTTAATTAGATGTTATAATAAACTTGCTGCCATTCATACAGCAGAATAAGTCATGGTTCCCTGCGAGTATATAAGCTTTGTGTTAAACTCTATCACTCTGGATAAATAAATATGTACGTAAATAGAGACAAAATTATTATTTCAGTCTTCATATTTTTGGGGGCATTTTTGTTTGTCGGCGTGCCGAGAGATTTTTCTAATGTAAAATGGGTGCGTTGGCTGTTTAGCAGTTTCACCCAACCTTTTTAGGGGCAAGGCACGTATCTCACAAATCAAATCACAAATAAAGAAAAAAATATCACAGAACACCAAGCAAGAATGTTAGACAAAATATATGCATTCATGAGGAATAGTGACGCGGGCCCCGCCGCTCTTGGCAAAAATCTGCGAGTAATTGGCGCTCACCCAAAAAGTTTATCGACTACAGATGCCACAAGATGATGGCAAATCACTATGTTGTATTAGAAAAGGCTGTGTGTGACCTGGTAAAGTTAATCTATTAGCATGTACCTTCAGCCTTTAAGTGTCAGAGCATTTTAATTAGTTACCAGACATTTTCAAAGCAGACTTTCTCATATTGACAGCTGTTTTAGAGCATTTTAACTCATCCTTCAGGACCCACAGAATATTGTTCTGTGACAGTAAAAGCACCCAACCTAGTGAAAGAAAGAGTAGACTCTCTTCTTTCATCTGAAAAATCTCATCTGTTTTTTAGTAACCAGCAGTAGAACATGGGTTGGTCTCACCCAAAAAATGGAGAAAAGGTTTTTGTAAAAAAAAAAAAAAAACCATATCAAGAACAGTGACTAGCGCTAATATTGTTCACTTTTATGACACCTCACAACCATAAAACAAAAACAAGACTGAGAAAGGAAATTTGACAGCATAAAATGTATTTATTCAGAGATAGAAAACTTAGAAACACGCAGTGAGTGACACTAACTCATGATGTTCATCATGAACTCTATGAAATGTCACTGAACAAAAATATAAATGCAACACTTGTGTTTTTGCTCACATTTTACGTGAGCTGATCTCCAAGATGTAAAGCTTTTTCTACGTACACAAAAGGCCATTTCCCTCAAATATTGTTCACAAATCTGTCTGAATCTCTTCGTGAGCATTTCTCCTTTGAGATAATCCATCCCACCTCACAGGTGTGGCATATCAAGATGCTGATTAGACAGCATGTTATTGCACAGGTGTGACATAGGCTGGCCACAATGAAAGGCTACTCTGAAATATACAGTTTTATCACAGAGCACAATGGCACAGATGTTGCACGTTTTGAGGGAGTGTGCAGTTGACATGCTGACTGCAGGAATGTCCACCAGAGCTGTTGCCTGTGAATTGAATCTTCATTTCTCTACCATAAGCAGTCTCCAAAGGCGTTTCAGACAATTTGGCAGTAAATCCAACCGGCCTCGCAACCGCAGACCACTTGTGACCACACTAGCCCAGGACCTCCACATCCAGCATGTTAACCTCCAAGATCGTCTGAGACCAGCCACCCGCACAGCTGCTGGAACAATCGGTTTGCATACCCAAATACTTTCTGCACAAACTGTCAGAAACCATCTCAGGGAAGCTCATCTGCATGCTCGTCATCCTCTTCGGGGTCTCGACCTGACTGCAGTTGGTCGTTGTAACTGACTTGAGTGGGCGCATGCTCACATTCGATGGCGTCTGGCACGTTGGAGAGGTGTTCTCTTCACGGCTGAATCCTGGTTTTCACTGTTCAGGTCAGTTGGCAGACAGCGTGTGTGGTGTTGTGTGGGTGAGCGGTTTGCTGATATCAATGTTGTGGATCCAGTGGCCCATGGTGGCGGTGGGGTTATGGTATGGGCAGGCGCATGTTATGGGCAACGAACACGGGTGCATTTTATTGATGGCATTTTGAATGCACAGATCTACCGTGACGAGATCCTGAGGCCCATTGTTGTGCCATTCATCCACGACCATCACCTCATGTTGCAACATGATAATGCAAGGCCCCATTTTGCAAGGCTCTGTACACAATTCCTGGAAGCTGAAAACATCTCAGTTCTTGCATGGCCAACATACTCCCCGGACAGGTCACCCATTGAGCATGTTTGGGATGCTCTTGATCGGTGTATACGACTGTGTGTTCCAGTTCCTGCCAATATTCAGCAACTTCACACAGCCATTGAAGAGGACTGGACCAACATTCCACAGGTCACAACATCCTGATTTAACTCTATGCAAAGGAGATGTGTTGCACTGCGTGAGGCAAATGGTGGTCACATCAGATAGTGACTGTTTTTCTGACACACACCTGTGAGGTGGGATGGATTATCTCGAGAAAGGAGAAATGCTCACGTACACAGATTTAGACTGATTTGTGAACAATGTTTGAGGGAAATGGCCTTTTGTGTATGTAGAAAAAGTTTTAGATCTTTTGAGTCCAGCTCACGAAAAATGGGAGCAAAAACAAAAGTGTCGCATTTATATTTTTGTTCACTGTATATTCGCCGGTGGCAGTAAACAGTTGGATTCCAGCTGACGAATGTGAGCGTCCACACCAGTGACTTGAGTACATTGCTCTGCCTGAAACTACATGTCGCTGGTATAGCTAGATGAACAAAGATACATTGTTTGTACTAAATACATATTTTTAGTCCAATTTAGTGAAATTGGCCGTTTTCTCGTAGCATATGTGATGATGATCTCTTGGAATCACAGAGGAACATGCCTTCTGCTGCTTGTTTAGCACAGTGTCTTTTTTTGACAGGAAGAATATGTTAAGCAACGCCAAGGAGACCAAGGTCAATTGGACTGAAGAAGAGGAGCTTTTCAATGGTCATATGAAAGGAAAAATCCACTTGGTATTAGCATGTTATTGTGTCTAATTGTTTTTTTTTTTCTTTTCTTCTTCTAGTGTCATTTAACAAGAGCTCCTCTTCGAGGAAGAGGGTAAGTGATTTATGAGATTACCAGGCGTTCTTAGAATAATCTGAAATATCTACAGAATATACTGTTTAGGTTTAACATGGTCAGGATTTTTGTGGCAGATTAGCGAGTTTAAAAAAAAACGTATCGCCAATTTGATCATAAGGTGGAGCAATATATTTATACAAATAACTTATAGAAATAAGTGAAAACAATTATACAGAAAAAAAAACTCAAAATATGGTAACTGATTATTGCTCATTAACTAAGGAGGGAAAAGGGGAGGAGGACTACAGCTCCTCATTGAAGTGTTCTTCCATAGTAAGAGGGAAAATCTGATTCTGGTGTTTTTTCCTTTTGTCTTTTTCTTTTCTACTCCATTGGTTGCTTTTGGAAAAACTAACTGATCCAGGGAAACCTAATCACAAATCTAACGCAGACGCCATTAAATTTGAGATTGGATGTTCGAGGATCTGCAACAGCTTTACGCTCTCAAGACGCATATAGGGCTAACCAAGCTTTCGGACTCAAACATACATGATGGCAGCGCGGAACGTCCCTGGAGTAAACGAGATTGTGTCAGCTATAATGTCTTATTTCGCAGGTATGATCAGATTGGTAAATTATGACTTTACATCTGATCATAAAATTTGAATAAAATATCCGCCAATCCAGTTCAGCCAATCAGAACGGTACAAAGTCTAATACTGTTTCACTCAGTCTGCATTTATTTATCAAAGTGGATGACTCGGCAGATATTTGGGGTACTTAGAGCAGAGGTTACTATTTGCGGAAATACTAAATTCACATCCATAGGTCAGTCTAGTTTTTGTTATTATTGTTCAACTGTTGCTATGAATTTGACAGATACAGCATAACAAATGTCTTTGCAACACCACCTTACATTACAATTGCAATGATTCAGATATCACAGGACAATCTATACACAGATTCCAATGAAGTTGGGATGTTGTGTAAAGCAAAAACAGAATACGATTTGCAAATCCTTTTCAACCTATATTCAGTTGAATACTCTACATAGACATGTTTAATGTTCAAACTGAAAAATATTTTTCTTTTTGTTGCAAATATTCACTTATTTTGAATTTGATACCTGTAACAAACACAAAAAAAAGCAGGGAAGGGAACGTTTACTACTGTGTTACATCACCTTTCCTCTGAACAAGAATCACCGTGGGTGTGAATGGGAGTGTAAATGTTTTTTTTTTTGTTTATATGTGCACGCTGATTGGCTGCATATGTGCACGCTGATTGGCTGCAGACCAGTTCAGGGTGTACCCCGCTTCTCTCCCAAGTTATATAAAATAGACGCCAGCATACCCCCAACCCTTGTGAGGATAAGCGGTTTACAGGGATGGCTGTTTTTAATTCAGAATCAGAATCATCTTTATTTGCCAAGTATGTCCAAAAAACACAACAAGGAATTTGTTTCCGTTAGTTGGAGCTGCTCTAGTATGACAACAGACAGTCAATTGACAGTGAATACTTTGAGACATAAAGACATTGACCAAAAAAAACAGTCACTGAGCAATAAAGGTTTAATAGTTATCTGGTAAGGCCGGTACATTTTTTTTTTTTTTGACAATTGTACAAAGATGCAGAGTCCTCTAGCACTTAGAGCAGTTTGAATGACTAATATAGCAATAGTCCGGTGCAATGACCATTGTGCAAAGGGCGCCGAGACTTCAAGGAGTGTATGCGGTTTAAAGTGACGAGTAGTGCGATAATCTGGGACAATGTTGATTGTGCAATTGTTGCAGATACTCCACAGTCAGTGTGCAAATGGAGCAGATGCTACTCTGGCATGAGTGGCCAGTATTGGTCAACAACAGATATGCAAATAGTGCAGCGTGGCGAGACTACTACAGTGAGTGCACGAGTAATATATAATTGGCCCCACAGAAATGTGACGACGAACTCAAGTCCAAAAAAAAATTACCAGCATGTTACAATAGAATTGTAGGTTAGGTGTTTAAGAAGTTGATCGCAAGAGGGAAGAAGCTGTTGGAATGTCTACTAGTTCTAGTTTGCATTGATCGGTATATTTTTTTTTTTTCTCCTTTCATAATAAAGACCTTAATTTTAAACTGCCTTTTGTGTTTACCTGTGTTGTCTTTGACCAATATTTAAATTTGTTTGATGATGGGAAACTTAAGTGTGACAAACACACAAAACAACAAAAAATCAGGAAGGGGCCAAATACTTTTTCTCGCCACTGTATATGATGTACATGTCCATGTATTAATGCATGTCTATGTATGTATATAATTTGCTATTGTGTTGCAGAAGTGGACAGAAGAGGAAAGCCAGAAGCTGAGGAATGGAGTCAAAAAATTCGGAGAGGGCAACTGGAGCAAGATTAAGGCTTATTACTCTTTCCGCGAAAGGACAAATGTCCATCTAAAAGACCGTTGGAGGACGATGAAAAAATTAAATTTAATTTGACTGAGTTGTTTAAAAAGGACCTGTCCTCAAAAGGACCATCTGTTTTCACTTTCTAATTTGGTAGTCGTATACATTGTTCAATAAATATTTGGATGCAGGATTGCCTCTGTAACTGTCACTTCTTAAATGTTCATCTTTAGGGCTTGTCCTCGGTGCTGTGGTTGAGCTGGACTTTATCCCAGCTGATTTCGAACCGGAGTGCACCCTGGACTGGTCCAATCCAATTGCAGTCTTTTAAAATGCAGTCTTGATTTTAATGGTGCTTATGATGTCATTGAGCAAAATCTCTTTAGGTAAAATGCTATGGCTTTGAACCGAAGGTCATCTCATTTGTACAGAGTTATCTTTCACGCAGAACTCTATTGGGCTACAGAGGAGCTGCCTCGGCCCACTCCTGTAGCCTACTCCATTTTCACAAATTACTTGTTTATATAAAGCAAGTGTACAAATGTGTGCTGATGTTTCTATACCACATTATGCAGGAAATAATATTGGTGAGCTAGACATGGTTCTGACTTCTGAGTTGGATTTGGTCTTTGGATGCGAAATAAGTGTGTATCGAAAATCTCAAAACACCAAATCTATTCTTCTGGGATCAAGTCACAAATTGTAATCTTAGAATAAGGTTGAATTTGTCAGCCGAAAGTATAGAACCGTTTGATTAATCTGAAATCGTTAGGTGTAATAGGTAGTCAATTGTAATGGGCAGGGCACATTGACACAATAATTAAGAAAATGGGTACTGGCATTTTATGGTGGGAAAATGCCTTATATTACTGAACATATTCTGGGTCAGGTAGTTAATATTAGATGACCTGGGTTATTGCTCACCTGTATGGTCCCCTGTGTCAAAAGGTTTGCTCAATAAATTACAAACATACCAGAATGGAGCTACCCGACTATTTTTACAAAGTATGCATAGTAAACTTTCAAGGTTTTTTTAAAAAAAAAAAAAAAAAAAAAAGGCTTGTCACATTCTTCAGCAATACTGTTTATTCCCTCAAACCTTAGTGTTTACACAAGCAAAATATAAAATGTTGTGAAATTCATAGTCATCCCAATAGATTAGCAAATGGTGGCCAAGTTTCAATACCAAAATATAGTAATGTATGCAGAGGTGGGTTGAGTAGCCATATACTGTAGTCAAGTAAGACTACTGTTACTTTTGAATATGACTCAAGTAAAAATAAAAAGTAGTTCTCCAAATAATTACTTGAGTAAGAAAGGACTGGGGGGGAAAAAAACTAAAGTACTGAGTAACTTCTGATTTATTTTTTAAATCAGTATCAATGTCAAATAAAACAAAAATAACTAAAATATGAAGGTGCAAATTCAGATATTGCTGAACAATATCACTTGATCGAAAACACTAAATGAAATTTTATAAAATAAAAACTGTGTAAACTAACAAATTATGGCAAATTCAACTCCAAGAAATAGCCTTACAGGTATACTATATTATTTCTACTTGTTAAACAGCACAACACTGTAGGCCTATCAGGCAGATTACAAAAACAGGAACAAGGCTGCAGTGGATATAAAAAGTCTACACACCCCTGTGCAAATGCCAGGTTTTTGTGTTGTAAAATAATTTGGACCAAGATAGTCTAAATCGTTTTCAAACCTTTTCCACCATTAATGTGACCTGGAATTTTTACAAACTCAAGTGATTTTTTTTTTGTATCTTTTTGAGAGGGGAGGTGAAAATGAACAAATTGAATGTAATTGACTTGGACTTGCTGCCTTCTTGGCCAGGTCACCCTTGCAAAAGATGTTCTATTTGAACTTGTCTTTTTACCTGGTTATGTAATGTTTAGATAAAAACAAATGTGGTTGCACAAGGATGCACTCCCTCTTACAGCTGGAATGTGGCTGTGTTCAGAAGTAACAGATCACATTCAAACTCATGTTCAATGGGAGTCTGTACACACCTGCCACCATTTTAGTTAAGTGGAAAAACAACACATGCATAAGGCTTACAGAAACATTTGCGTTATCCACTAAAAGGACTGAATGAAGAAGCTGTCGGTTGTCACTTAACTAAATGAAGCATGTGACTACCCACTTCTGAATGTATCCAAGTGAAGTACAGTGACTGACAAAACAAGTAAATGCTGTTCCACTAGATCAGTGATTTCCAACCTATATGGCGCGAAGGCACATATTTTACAATTGGAAAATCTCACGGCACACTAACAAAAATGTCACAAAAAGTAGATGCACAGTAATTACTGTATGTACTTCCTGCCATCAAATAGAAGAGCATTTATTTGTTCTGTCTGTCACTATGCCACAATGGCATCAATAGAGGAACAAAGATACATTATTTCTTTTAAATGAATAATTTTTTGAGCAGATATATAAAATTTGATAATTTCCCACGGCACACATCAATAGAGGAACAAAGATACATTATTTCTTTTAAATGAATAATTTTTTGAGCAGATATATAAAATTTGATAATTTCCCACGGCACACCTGAAGATCGCTCATGGCATACTGGTTGGGAATCACTGCACTAGATGACAGAAGGTACAATTAAGATGTGTATTGCCACCTGTTGTCATTCATACAATAGTAAGATCTCACACTGATCACACACACACAATTGTAAATTGAGACAAGATCATTATTTCTCATCTTTTTGTGCATTTTGCGGGAAGCATAACTGCTGAGCCCTTTTGAACTCTTACTAACAAAAACATTAGCACCTGACCTACCTACAAAAGGCAATGTGTCTCCGATGAATTCAAGTGCAGAAACTGCATGTTATAAACATCTCAAATAAACATCTAAAACCTCAGTATTCTTGAGGTGATTGTTTTTTAACGTGTCCATGTTTGTTAAAGTCCCATTTTTTTTTATAAGAAATAAAAATAATCTGTAATATTCCAATACAGTAATGCAATCATGACCACCCCAGTTGTGTAAATAAACATCTCTGCCCAATATTTGCAGAAATAGATGTATGAAGCAGATGTATGTATGTATGCTGCATTTCAACACAACATGACTCAAATCATCACAATTTGGATTTATTGTAAATATGCGGATGGAGGCTGTGGGGAGGGGAATAGAAACAAAGAGCAGCTACAGACCAACTGATACTGTAGAATCTTGATTTATGTTAATGCATCTTCATTCCTGATGAACTCGCCCACGTCAGCCTGGTGGAACACAACTATGGACATGGGGTCGACTCGACGACACTCTTGCGTCGTCTTGGCTGCCACTCCAAAACCCTGAAAAATAACCCCGTGTGATCGGCTCAATATGTTCTGTACCGGTTGGAATTTGAAGCTGGTGGAGAGTAGCTACCAGGGGCACGTCAGCCATGGAGTAGACCACCACGCCCTGGTACTGCGTGGTATTCTCAGTGATCCTCCCCAGACCGGATTTTAGGATGTGATTGCCATAGAGGAAAGACTGCTCGGCTCCAGGTTTCACCCACACCTTGAACTTCATGACGATCAAGTAAGCACAGAAGTGCAACATTAGGCACAGTTACACACAATCCAATGAGAGTCGAAAGAGCTTTTATGAATCACCTTGACGGTTTTCTCGTGCATTTAAAACACAAGGAGCATAATTTGAGCGTAGGTGTTATACCCAAATGGGTAAGTTAGTACGTTTACAGTTTCATCAACTGTTTGAAAATAAGCACAAAAATTGACATGTTGAATGAATTCCATTGGCTACACTGCAGGGAGCTATTAATTTAGCGGTGGTGGAGAACTGCACTGCCCAAGCTGCAACATTAAAATGGACTGATGGGCCAGGCCATTTGTATGTGAGCTTTAAAAAAGTATGATTTTTGGTAATTATGAAACTATTGGTTAAATAATTTCATAAAATGAATTGTGACAGGAATATTTGCTGTTTTTTATTATTATTTCCAAAAAGTCAATTAAACCATAAGTGGTGCTTTGACTTATGGGTTTAATTCATTCCATGACCAAGCTCATAGCTCAAAACATGTATCTCAAGTACACCAGTATCGTATAATACAGTCACACAGGAAGAAGAGTTTCACAACTAAGCAACTCTGTAAGCTGCAGTAATACTGCGTTCCATAGCTATATTGCGGTTTATCTATTGCGGATACAGTACATTGTGGATTGTTTTTTTTAATATTCATATTGTGCATAATTCGCCATATTGCGGGATTTTGAGTGTATGCTGTAATTTTTGGGATGGTAAAATAAATGCCTCCTGGACAAAAACATTAAAACTGTAAAAATAAAAAACATGTAAAACATTACATAATGTACAGTACCGTTGTGTATTACTGTATGTTTAAGAGTTTAGAAAGTGTTTATGAGGATATGGTCCAGGTTAACAAGAATTTGGGAAGATTAATAAGCGTCTGGAGAGGTTCATACAACTTTAAAATATGTATAAATAAAAAAAGTGGCCGCTACTTCGTGGATTTCACCTATTTGGGGGGTGGTCCGCGTTGCAACACAGTTTGCATTCAAATAGCCGTAGCTTAAAGGATTACAAATTACTACCGCAACACTGATGCGAGTTTAGTTCGCCCTTATATGGCGTTTAGTATTGTAGGTTAGCAGTGACAGCTTTTAACGTTTTTAAGAAATGTACATTGATTAAACAAGTGTAATTCTCGTTGTTTTGTTTAAATTTCAACCAAGAATAGAAATATACAACTTTAAGCAAGCAATTGGCCTCTTTTCTTGAATTGTTCAGTATCTGCTGCTGCTTGTGAAGTTCGCTGCCACAATCTAGTGCTCGTAAATAACATTTGTGCTTACAACTCAAAAAAAAAAAAAAAAAACAAAGTCGGCTGAGCGATGGCTTGTATCTCGAAAAACTTGCAAGTCAGGTTACTCGTAAGTCGAGGTACCACTCTATTTACTGAGAGGAATGAACAGGAAAGTGTCTGGTTTGTTCAGTAGTGAACAATAGAATTATCAACCAAAACCTTCATTCATTCTCACAATTCATATAAAACGCCACTATTTCATTACATTCATTATGCAGGGGGTTTTCTTGTCATAAGGCGCTGTAGTCTTAACAGTAACCTAACAATTACACTACAGTAAAAATATGAAGATATTGTTCAGATATTTGTATTGAAAAAGTTGTAGGCCATAAATATAAAGCAATCAAATGAAAAACAGTGCGGCAATAGTTGAGCATGCCTTCTTGGCGTGATGGCGTATCCTTAAGCCACGCACCTGCCACCTAGAGCCTCGTAACTGTGGAGGGATCTTCAAAATGAGTAGTTTTTCTCAATTTCCTTTTTACAGTTTTAAAATTGTCTTTATACTTCTCTTTGACAGTTAGGAATGTCTAAGTGTTATTTAAAACAGTGAGCTGATTGTTTCACTACACATTATTTCCAATGGGAAAAATTGCCCAGTATTAAAAAGACAGTGAATGCAACACACCTTTGCATAGGGTGCCAGGAAATCGAGAGCTGTGATGTGTAGCCGAAACTTCTGGGTCTTTGTAAACTTGCCAAAACAAGTGCCGACTGACACCAGTTTGTTCCGGGCAATGTTTGTGGACAGTTTAAGAATTTTCACGCTGTGGAAACAGGACAACGGTCAGTCACCGATAACTGCTTCAGAGGTTTCGATGGACCTATTAACCTGTAATTCTCAAACTGTGGTCTCATTTGGTGTATTTAAAAGAATTTGCAATAAATTATATTGTAGCACGCTTTAAAAGTGCATACATAGTATGAGGACAGGCGACCAATTGAAAAGCTCTGATGGGATTGTGACATCGCATACTAAATCTGACATTCCCGCGTGCACAACATTTGTAGCTCCCTCATGTTCTTATGGTCTTTTCTTTTGTAAAGTTGTACAGGTGAAGCAATACAACCTCTGCAAAATATTTGCGCCTTGGAAGCACATACCTCAGGTTAAAAGTTTCCAACGTGAATAAATCACTGCTTTTACAACATATAAATGGGCACCGTGACTTTGGCAACGGTCAGAGCAAATGACACCTGGCCTCCTTTCTATTTATATAGAAAACGATACGAAACAGCTCGCTGAACGGCATCATCAGAGTCTAAAGAGCCCCGAACAGGTTAGAAAATGTAACGGATTTAAACAGAGTTAGTGATAAGCAAACTTGTGCCTCACTGGTTGCATTTGACGAGGCAATTAATCAACAGTGTTGTTTGTCGATGAGTTCATCGACCAACTGCGCAAGCCTTGTTGACACATTACACATTTAATTAAGATGTTTTTAAATAACGATGTATGGTAAATTTATTGTTTACCATGAGACAAATCAAATGTGGTCAAATCTAAGAATCCTATATCATATGTGAAGGCTATACTGTATGTCCATGTCTTCTTAATGCCTTGCCATGGTATCAGATTGGACTGGGTATCGGCAGACACTCACAAATCAAGTGACTGGACCCGGGTGATATACGATACAAATACAATCGGGACATCCCTAGTGGAAAATTTTACTGATGTTCAAATCTCTGGAATGGACACAGTCGCCTGGACTTCCTCAGATCACCGGCTTCCTTGAGCATGCAAAAAAGATGCTGCAGATGTTCAACCAGTCTCGCAGTGGAGACAGAGCGCGACCTCAGGAAGAAGCCATGCTCTGTCGTGACCACAGAGTTCGACAGCCTGACATTTGTTGAACTAGTTGCCACGAAGGTCCCCATTGGTATGCACTTGGTTAGCCAATCATAACAATGTACGTATTGCTAATTATTTTTGCGGACCCCCGTTTGAGAATGACTGCTCTAAATTGTGTTACTAATATATGACCTCATGTAATATACGCGCTCGTTGTGAAGCCTGAAGCAGTATGTGCCGTCTGGTCGGTCCACGAGGAGCTTTATGTTTTCTCCTACACTGTTAAGAAAGGAAACTATTAATCACATGTTTGTACAGTATAGGTTAGCATAGGATGCTAATCTACGTAGTCATCAACGTGCATCAAAGCGTCCTCCCGCTCCACTTACTATTTCGACAGTTTCTCAAACAACGTTTTCGTCTCTTCTTCGGTTAGCGGCCTCATTCTTTTTTTTTTTTTTTCTTTTTTTGTAGAAACAAAACTGCGAATCTCGGGAGAAGGAATGGCTCCCCCACGAGTAAAACGTGCAAAGCGTGGGTCAATACGGAAGTGGTCACACGGAACGGAAGTCGATTTAATTTCTCAACATCGTTCTTCCTGTTTCTTTTTTTTTTGCTTTTAGGGTTTTTTTCTGTCTTTTTGGCATTCTCTACCCCTGCAGTCGACAGTAGCGTTTGATTCGGAAAAACAAATCATCGTCTGGTAAGATCATTTCCCCTGCAATTAATATATTTGAATAAGCGAAGAATTCACAGAATGCACGCGAGGAGCTGCGTGTTTTAAACTGTCAATTTAGGTACCACTTTGGGAAATGGGTTAGCACGGCTGGCTAGCTGTCAATGCGGTTAGACTAGCGAGGGAGCTAACCCTGTTAGCCGCTGCTCCCTAACGCGGTTTTTGAAGCAGGTAACCCTTTTAACCCTCGAATTAAACATTTTGTCTTGCTTTATCAATCGCATTTTATGTAGTGATATTGATATTCGCGGTCGCCACGTAAAGTGGGCTCTTCATTAGCCGCCGTATATAACGCCGTATTATATAACGCTAATTTGTTTGTAAATACAAATTACGGCGTTTCTCCGTAATCCGCGCCCAGAAATGGAGCAAATAGTCCCTCCAGAGCTCCAATAAATTCATTAAACGACTTGTCTGTAGTGAGTGAATAAAGCAGCCTTTTTTTTAGTGGAAATCGTTTATTGTCATTATGGTGGTCTGTGGACGTTTTTCAAAATTCATAATAACTTGAATGATGTGGTCTGAAGCCATTTTTGAATGAATTATGCCATAATAGCACCTCATAAATTATTTTGCTACGTGAGAAAGGTAGTAAGAGCGGACACTCATAGTTCCAAATAAGGAAATTCCTAATACTAGCGACAGTCTTGCATTTGAGGGATCTCGCTCTCTTCCCCCCGTCCACTTTTCACGTCCTGCTTTACCAGAAAATGTCATTTTGGTCCCAAGCATCAGCGTAGAAACAATTAGGTCAGTGAGTCTCAACAGTTGTCTTCTGGGACCTGCATTCCCCTACAGCTGAAAAGGAACGTGTAGAAGTGAAGAACGATCAAGGAAATGTTGAAAAAAAATAGCCTTTGAAAACACATTCAGTATATTTATATTTTTAAACAAATGCACGATGCTTGGATGTTCACAGGGCAATTCAGAGCACAAACTGAGTGAGGACATGATCATTTTATAATGAATAAAGTTAAATATAACAGCTTTTTTCTTTTTGATGAAACTACATTACCAATACTGTGCATTGTTTTTGGGACATGAACAATTTAGACAAGTGAAACAGAAACAGTTTGAATAGTCTAAATGATTATGCCATAAAACTAGATTGTCATTTATGCCTGGTGCCATCTAAAGACGGTAGAGGCTGTATAAATGCCATTGGAAGTTGTTTTGTGCTGCAGTGATAATCACGTTAATGAGACGCTGTTTTGAATGAGTTTGATATACTGCCAAAAGCATATCGCCAGCCATCACGTCAAGCCAAAGAGAGTAAACTAGCAGCTATAGCATTTCCAGTCCCTTATCAAATATTTTTATTGTGGGAATTTGGCACGCCTCTGTAGTTTACCGAAAAACCTGAATACGAATGCATGTAATGTTGTTTTTTTTTTAAACCAGTTGTTCATCACCCACCCAAAATGGTGTCAATCCACCAATTGAGAATCACTGAATTAGGCTATTCTCTCCAGACATAACTGATAACCAGACATCCCTTGGTGTAGCTTTAACATTCAGTTATTCACTCCAAACATAGCCTGCCTTTCACATTCCTCCATTGTTCTTTCCTATATGTAATGAGAAACTCTCATTATGACATTAACCACCCTCCCCTCCAAAATGTGAGCATTTATTGACTGTGTCATATTAGGTCACTGCACAGGCGCGTCTGCTACATACTGTACTGACCTCATTTCTTTCTCAGTGTCCGCTATTGCAAGCATTTGTGTGTTCTTTCCATATTTTTCAGTCATGGTTTACTCGGTGTAACTACTAGCTCTAAGGCAAGATTTGGAAACAAATATTCCAAACATGGAAATGTGTAATGAACGGACTCATACATTTAGAGGTGCATTTTGACCTCATTGTTTGTTTTAGCAGAATTGTCATTACTTAAAGCATTTCTATTGGCTACAATTATTTTTGTCTAAAATTAGAGTCCACCCTTTTCATTAAACTGAGTATAACAAGTTTGGTAGCAACTTCTGATACCTATTTTGTACGATTTGTGGACAGGAGGGGGTTCGTTGCACTGGGCGGTCGCTTCTCATAGCAAAAGCTTGTCCTGAAGAGACCCGTGGCGAGACCGCCATCAGTTTCCACTGTGCGTTTGCGGCTCTGCTGACATCAGACAGGAAGACACACGACGAGTGGCGGCTCAACTGAAACAGGAAACTGCTACAGCGGCGGCGTCACTTGCCTCGGAATGACTGAATTCTGGGTTTGTTTTAGCTGCTGTATTGCGGAGCAGCCACAGCCTGTGAGTATACTTAATATTTATTTCATTTTTGTCATTTTATCGTTTCGAGTAGAAATTTATGACATGTTGGAAATTTTTCCCCCGTGTAGAAAACTGTGCCTTTCTTCCATATAATGTAAGGTAAATATGAGCAGGTCCCTGTTTGGCAGACTGGAGAAACTATTCCTGCATGTTCCTTCATCCGCAAAGTAGGATGTTCTAAATGTTATGTGACCTAAAAGCAATAGTTTCATTTTGTGGAAAAGAGCAAGCAGTTGTTTTACCTGTTTGCAGCCATCCTTACAGATAATAAACTTAGTCAAAATCGTCAACCTTTGTCTCAGTTTTAGCTTCAGAGCACATGTGCACAGTTGGTGAGACTGTGTTTAAAGATATTCAAATGCGTCACTGGCTTATCATGAAAAGAACGGCATCTCTGGCAATGCTATGGCGACGCTGGATCACCTACATTAGTGGTCTGCATTATTGGTGGACCAGCCTGGGTACCTCTCATTGCTAACATTGCTGTAAGTTTTTGTACAAACTCACAAAAACTTAAATTCAAATGGCATTCAAGGATAAGAAATGAGAAGTGTTGTGTTTACCACAGCATAAAGAAATAACAGGTTTATTTAAAAACATATTTAGAATCAATATTGGTTTCTGTTCTGAGAATTAAAATCTTTGTTGTTATTATAGCAACAACATATGGAAGCATCTAGGAGAGGTGGCTGTGGAGTTTTTGACCAGCTTGTTCAATAGAATTCTAGTGCGTGAGAAGATGCCTGAGGAATGGAGGAAAAGTGTACTGGTGCCCATTTTTAAGAACAAAGGTGATGTGCAGAGCTGTGGGAACTGTAGAGGAATAAAGTTGATGAGCCACACAATGAAGTTATGGGAAAGAGTAGTGGAGGCTAGACTCGGGACAGAAGTGAGTATTTGCGAGCAACAGTAGGGTTTCATGCCTAGAAAGAGTACCACAGATGCATTATTTGCCTTGAGGATGTTGATGGAAAAGTACAGAGAAGGTCAGAAAGAGCTACATTGTGTCTTTGTAGATCAAGAGAAAGCCTATGACAGAGTACCCAGAGAGGAACTATGGTACTGCATGCGGAAGTCTGGCGTGGCAGAGAAGTATGTTAGAATAATACAGGACATGTACGAGGGCAGCAGAACAGCGGTGAGGTGTGCTTTAGGTGTGACAGACGAATTTAAGGTGGAGGTGGGACTGCATCAGGGATCAGCCCTGAGCCCCTTCCTTTTTGCAGTGGTGATGGATAGGCTGACAGATGAGGTTAGACTGGAATCCCCGTGGACCATGATGTTTGCAGATGACATTGTGATCTGCAGTGAAAGCAGGGAGCAGTTGGAGGAACAGTTAGAAAGATGGAGTCATGCACTGGAAAGAAGAGGAATGAAGATTAGCCGAAGTAAGACAGAATATATGTGCATGAATGAGAAGGGTGGTGGGGGAAGAGTGAGGCTACAGGGAGAAGAGATAGCAAGGGTGGAGGACTTTAAATACTTGGGGTCAACCGTCCAGAGCAATGGTGAGTGTGGTCAGGAAGTGAAGAAACGGGTCCAAGCAGGTTGGAACGGGTGGAGGAAGGTGTCAGGTGTGTTATGTGACAGAAGAGTCTCTGCTAGGATGAAGGGCAAAGTTTATAAAACAGTGGTGAGGCCAGCCATGATGTACGGATTACATCAAGACTGGCACTGAAGAGACAACAGGAAGCAGAGCTTGAGGTGGCAGAAATGAAGATGTTGAGGTTCGCTCTTGGAGTGACCAGGTTGCATACAATGCAATTAGAAATGAGCTCATCAGAGGGACAGCCAAGGTTCGATGTTTTGGAGACAAAGTTAGAGAGGGCAGACTTCGATGGTTTGGACACGTCCCGAGGAGAAATAGTGAGTATATTGGTAGAAGGATGATGAGGATGGAGCTGCCAGGCAAGACTGCTAGAGGAAGACCAAAGACAAGGTTGATGGATGTTGTGAGGGAAGACATGATGGCAGTTGGTGTTCGAGAGGAGGATGCAGGAGATAGGCTTACTTGGAAAAGGATGACGCGCTGTGGCGACCCCTAACGAGACAAGCCGAAAGGAAAAGAAGAAGTTGTTGTTATAGCAACTTGTTTTAGAATTCTAATATATTTGTGTACCAGCAAGGACACCTTCCATGTTCGATGCTGTTATGTTCCTGTTCAGAATTTTATGCAGTGTTTGTGCAAGTGTTGTGGTCAAACAATGTTGAGTTCAAGACATTTTACTGGCTGTTAGTGAATGTATTTTAAAAGCCAGGGTATGTTTGTCACCCCCCATTTATAGAAACGGAGGCGACGAATCGACCGTTCCATGATCGGCGAGCCAACGAACTTCGTCCACACCACACACGTCGGCTCGGGTGACATGGGGCTGGGATTACCTTCGGTGGGTTTTTAAAAGCTCCTCTTACTCCTCAGATAAACCCACAGAGGTCATGCAAGGCTGCTGTGGTTCCTCTTCTTACCGAACACTGCTTACTGCATGCTTGCAGGTGGACCTGATCCAGGCCCAAATGAAATCCAAAGGCGGCTACGTACACGGCGGCTCTGAAGGCTCACAATTATGAGGTGAGACATAACATGTCTTTTTCTTTGACTTGAGGTGTAGTTGCTTACCTCAGTAGCCCATTATGAAGATTAAAATGTTACAGTGGAAACTGTAATGTTAAACAAAACTTCCAGTTTGTTTAGAAGCAAGTTTTCCTCATAAGAAATAAAAGAAATAATTGTTTCCAGAGCCAGGGCAGCACGGTGGCCTCACAGTTCAGTGTTGGAATCTTGGTTCAGACCATCCTGTGTGGCGTTCAGATGTTCTCCCTCGTGCTTGCATGGGTTTTTCATGGGTAGTCCAGCTTCCTCCTACATTCCAAAAACATACATGTTGGGTTCCTTGAAGGCCTTAATTTGTGTTTTTGAGTGTGAATGGTTGCATACGTACCCTGTGATTGCCTGGAGACAAGACCAGGGTGTACCCCATCTCTCACCCAAAAAAAGACAAGTGCTATAGAAAATGGATGGATGTTCCAGTGTTTATCTGTTGCATCATAAGACCTTTACAGACAATGTTAGTAGTAACAGTCTTCAAGGATATTAAAGGAAGATTTTTTAAAAATAAATTTTTTGAACTTTAATCGACCGATTAATCGACTTTTAAATAATTGTCATTTGCAGCCCTACTTCTCGGCAAAATACTTTGACTACAACTAAATCAAAATTTTCTCTCAAAATTGACACCGCTCTGAACTGCAGTATTCTGACATCTCACGTAACATCTTACGTGGTGGTTCAAATTCAGAAGCTTTGGTAGATTTCCCAATTGTATGACCGCAGGGAAATTCAATTTAAGTGGTTCCCATTTTATGTCATTAAAACAAAATGTAAAATTGAGCCTTACTCATGCAAAAGGTTTGAAAGAGAAAGTATCAGAACTTTCAACTTCAGCAAATGACAGGACTTAATTAAAGCAAACCATGACACCTTGCTTCTGTTATGCTCATGTGCTTCTCATTTGCCCTGTGACTGACTGTGATTGAACAAGCCTACGGGAGAAAATAAATAAAACTTGAGTCTGTTAGTTCGTAGAATGTTGCAAAAATTATCCACGATATCCATCCTTCTTGTATAGTGTTTGTCCTCATAATGGTTGCGGGTGAGCTGGACCCTATCCTAGCTGACTTGGTACACCCTCGACTGGTAGCCAGCCAATAGCAGGGCATATAGACAAACAACCAGTTACCCCTATGGACAGTTTTGTTTTCAATTAACATAACATGCAAGTTTTTGGAATGTGCTTTGTCGCTGGAATACAATTTAGAAAATCCACGGAAGCATGGGGCGAACTTGCATACTCAACACATGAAGGACTGAGAGAGAGAGCGAGAGAGAAAGATGAGATTTGAACTCTGAACCTCTCAACAGTCGTCTCGACAGACGTCCTAACAACAATGACAGCGTGCCACCCGCGACACTAATCAGTTCCACTAAATTTGTGGAGGGTTGGCGCATACCAAGGAAGCGCACATTAAATTTAGTAGAAATCTGGATAAAGGATTCTCCTATTTACAATACCGTACATAATTGTCTTTTGAGTCAAACAAACTTATATATATAGTCAAACTTTCTTTGAGGGCTTTATTTCTGCTCCATTCCTCCTTCAAGAAAATAAAAAATGTTACAGTTCCATCTTGCGTACATCCTTGTCATACTAACATACACATTGTAGTTTAACAATATTTATGATTTGCATTGTAGTGTTTAGTGGTTTGGAATTGAACATTGACAGCTGTGTCATGTTTCCTTCCTACCAATTAAAGCTACTGTATTTCACTTATGTTCTCTATGGGACGGCGGGAAAGTGGTTAGCACATCCACATCACAGTTCAGAGGTCATGGGTCCGAAACCGGGCTCCAGACGTCCTGTGTGGAGTTTGCATGTTCTCTCCGTGCTTGCGTGGGTTTTCGCCGGGTACTCCGGTTTCACATGTCAGGACATTCATGTCCGGTTAATTGAGGACTCCAAATTATCCATAGGTGTGAGTGTGAATGGTTGGTTGCCCTGCATAGGCATATATAGACAACAGACCAGTTCAGGGTGTACCCCGCCTCTCTCACAAAGCCAGCTGGGACCCCAGTGAGGATACGCCGTACAGAAAATGGATGGATGGGTCAGATTGCATACAGATGTACGGAATGTTGTGCCCAGAACCGCTCTCAGACGCTCTAACCAGTCGCCCACCGTGCCGCCTGCTTACAGCACCTGGTATTCCCAGGCGGTCTTCCATCCAAGTACTAACCAGGCCCCCCCCTGCTTAGCTTCCGAGATCGGCGTTCTCAGGGCAGTATGGCCGTAAGACAATAAATCAGTTATAAAGTTAAAATATGTATTTTGCACAAACATTCCAGAAATGTACAGATAGAGCTGTCAGTTGCGAATGTTAAAATATTATTAAAATGGCTTACAGTTTATGAAAGTTTTGTGATTCTGTCAGTTGGACCCTGAAATTGATTATTTCTATCAATTCATTTTATATAGCATTCATCCTCGCGTTTGAGCTGGAGCCAGCTGACTTTGGGCGACAGACACGCTACACCTTGGACTGGCCACCAGCCAATCATAGGGCACATATAGAAAATCACTCACTTGCGCTCACATGCACACCTATGGACAATTTAGAGTTTTTAAGGAACCAAACATGCATGTTTTTGGAATGTGGGAGGAAGCCGTAGTACCTGGAGAAAACCCACGCAACCACAGAGAGGATCCAAACTCCACACAGGAAGGCTGAGTTTGGTGAGGCAGCCGTGCGAATCACAAGCCCAATGTGCTGCTTTATTTCTGTTATTTGACTTTAGAGGTTCCACTGTATTAATTTTTTAATTTGTGCTCTCTTGAAGACATTTCATTAGTTTGTTTCATGTATATGTGTTTCCTAACGTATGTTCTGCTTTTCTCACAGGCCTTCAGTGTGGTGGCAACTACTACTATTGTTTATAGAAGGACGCAGATCACAGTCCTTCATGGACGCAGGACCAAAAGATAAAGTACTGGTTTTCCATAATGTATATATTTTTATTTTTCATTCCTTTTTTTTTTTTTTTTTTATTGTTTTTACGAAAGCACTGCTATCCATTTGCTGCCATGCTGTTGCACTGTAAAGAGTACCAGTTAAATGAGTAGAGAGGAGGAAGAGGAGGCTTTATTTAGTACGTTCATCTCAGTCCGACGTATGCCTGTGCGGGTGTGTGCGTGTATGTATGCATGAGGAAAACTATGTCGCTCTCGTAGCCCACATGAATGCCTGTATTTATTATCGCATTTGCAAACGGACCTCACGGTGGCTGGGCCACGCTGAAGACGTGGAACCTTATGATTCCGTTTTTTTTTTTTTTTTTCTCAGAGGTTAGATAAAGTACAGGTGGAGGTAGCACAGCAAAATGTTGGTATTTGTTTTGTCTTTTTTTATTCAGAGAAGTCTCATGATCCTCTGAGTCATCTTCAGGGTTGAAGATTGCTGTTTTCTACTAAACTTGAATTGAGTCGCGTACACTGGACCATATACCATGTACACTCACGCCTGCTTAGGAATTACGCTTTTAAAAAAAAAAAAAAAAAAAAACATTTAGATTAAATTAATTTTTAATAAACTATGAACTCCCTTATCTGTCATGTTCTTATTTTTTTTAAGCAGAGGCCATAGTTGTTTCTACTAGATTCATAGTTTCAGATGCATGTTTTTGAAATCCAGGAAATATCTAAATCTGATGAACTTGGAAGTATCCCCACTGCACACGAGTTAGTGTGGTCATACTCCACACGGATGCCAGTGTTCTCTCCCTCTGTTTGGACCTACTTAATATCCTTTTGTTTTCTCCACCAGGGAGTTTTTTTCCATCCCAACTATCACAATAAAACTACACACAGAGGGGTGGGGCAGGGGCCAAGGAAGAAAATGTTTGTGTGGATCCAGGATATTTGTTTTACATATTCTCTCTCTTTCTCTCTCGAGATAGATGGATAGATATGTATTTCTTTAAATGACAACATTAAAGCACATAAGCGGGGTTGGTATCAATGAACCAGTACATTTAAGTGCTGATCCAAATTAGGGTTGTTCAGCGTTTACTAATATTTGCGCTCTACTGAGTGCCATGGTACCATATTTCCTCAAGTAGTGGCTGAAGGGTGTCTTATTTACTCAACGGCAAAGATTACTCGGTATTTATGTGAATCTATTTGTTTTACCAAGTGATTTGTTGCCTTTTCAACCCATGACCTAAAATGCGGTGTGTTACAACAGATGATTTTTCTTGAAGTCAAAGATGGGCAACCTTTGGCCCGCAAGTGTATTTGATTCAGCCTGACGTGCAATTTTAAAGCTGCACATGTTAAAGCTACAAGCAACGATGACCAGTCCAAAACGAAAGTTCGATTCAATGTGAGTACAGGTCGTCCTGGATCTACGGCATAGTTCCGTTCTTAAGAAACCGACGTAACCTGAATTTGAACGCAATTCAAAACACCTCGCCTCACTAACTAAACAATGTGGCCTTAGAATAGTTGCTTTCATTTTTGTATTTCCATTGCGGATTCTCTGTGACTGTAGTACGGGGCATCTTTGAATCTCGTCAGGGTGGGACCTTCACATAGCAGACATTTTGTACATATTGGACCATGTGGAGGTCTTTTATTGTGGATCGGCAAAATTTGCCACAATGATCTGACCAAAACTCAATGTTTTGGCAATTTAGTGTCAGCCATGTCTACTCTACAAATGTAAAATCTGGTAGCAATTGGATAAAATAGCTAGTAAGATTTCCATCTTTGGAAGAAATTTACCCTTAAATGACCACTTTCATCCCTAATGGAAGACTTCCTGTATCTTTTTTCATCTGGCTTTTTGAAACTATTTTGGTGGGTCCACTCGTGGTAGACATGGCTGCAAAAATCTCAAGGTTGCTAATGCTAAGTATCACTGGCATTGGGGGGGGGCTGACTTTTGGAGGGGAAAAAAAAATCAAATGACTCTAATGAGGCAATATTTGGGGTTTCACTCTGCTGCCATGCTCCACCCACCCACAGTAACGAATACTCCATATTTTGGCAATTTGGCATTGTCAATGTGTCTAGTATACGAGGATAAAAATAAATAAATTCATCTTCATAAAAATCCTACAAATGCCCAAATTTACTCTAAAATGGCTCATTTTAACCAAAATGACATACTTCCTTTTTGTGCATGTCTTCTTGAGACATTTTGGGGGTTCTACTCTTGACCAGCATGTCTACAAAATGTCGTGTTGTTAACTGAGACTGGCTTCTGTTTTTTCTCTATCTGAAAATGAAGCCTTAGTCAAGGTGGAGTGAATAATGAACAGTTCTTAATACTAAATACCAGTGAGTGTTTACACAAAGCCCTCAGGCTTCTGCTGGGATCGGGACCGAAATATGAAAAATAAATAAATTCAGGGTACGCTAACGAGCCAATTATTGGGGTCTCTTCAACCACTACCAGATGCAAATTTCACCTGGATGAACAGGCCTGGCAAAAAATTAACAATAATGTCAAAGAAACAAAACAATTTTAAGAGGGCCTTTGCACCATTCTCAAATAAATGTGACCCTAATCGAAAAAGGTTCCCCACCAATAGTTTAAGTTGGCGACGCACCCAGCCAATTTAAAAAAAATGTTTTTAATTGACTCAATATTGGAGCGGAGGCCACTGTTTGAGGAAATATGCTAGTTTTGTCAGGCTCAAGCTACTGAAAGCCATGCAGCCTCATCATGGACCTACAATCACATCCAGCCTCTTATATTTGTCGTCGTCTTACTCCTGTACATTTGCTTCGCATTGATTGTCGTAAAGTTGCTGCGGGTTCGGTTTCATTGGCTTGGCCTTAATGAGAGCAGCTACGGTATGAATGTTAACCAATGTCCACATTCTGTGCACCGTTGCTCCCCCAGATCTATTAAATGCATGCGCTTTTGTGTGTGTGTGTGTGTGTGTATCACCTGTGGTTGAACACGTGTCCATCAGAATGTAATTGTATCATAAAGCCAGCAAAAACATGTTAGTCTGTACCAGGCAATATAAAAAATATATATACCAGCCAGAGTCTTTATATCAATTCTAAAAGAGATAAAATTGTCCCCGAGTTGGTTACCCCAGGAAAAAAAATAATCTTATGGTGATGAACATTTCCCATGATGCTTTGCAAACCCGTTTGTTCTTAATTAAACGTTCAAGCTATGTAAGCATTTATTCCTGTTCAATGTTTTTCTTGTGTAAATTGATCTGAATTTGTTTTTCCTCCCACTCTGCTGAATTAGTGCATATAAAAAGTCTACACACCCCTGTTCAAATGCCAGACATTCTTATCATTCTTGTGACATAAAAAGAGACCAAGATAAAAAAATGTTTTAAACCTTTTCCATCATTTATGTGACCTATGACCTTTACAACTCGGTTGGAGAAGAAAAACATATTTTTGAGAGGAAGTAAAAATAACTAACTGATGTGGTTACACTAGTGTGCACACCCTCTTATAGCTTGGGAGGTAGCTGTTTAGAATTAACCAATCAGATTCAAACTTATGTTAAATGGGAGTCAGCATACACCTACCACCATTTACTTGCTTGTGTTGCAACGTGACTACAAAAATGTCAGGAAAAGCAAACTAGAATATCGGAACTTTATTTGGCATTAATCAGAGGCACTTTAAAAGTTGAACACTCCAGTTATAAGACGGTGTGCACACTTGTGCAATCACATTATCTCATTTATTTTTACTTTTCTGAAAAGATTTTTTTTTCATTTTGCAATTGAGTTGTGCAGGGTAGGTCACATTAATTGTGGTAAATGTTTTAATATTTATCTTGGTCTCGTTTTTTTATTTTGTATCACAAATTTGAATGGCGCTGTTGTAGACTGTTTCTATCCACAGTGCAATACAACTTGTGAACAGCAAGATGTGCTAGAGGATTAGTTGAATGCCATTTTTTAATCCCCTTTTGAGTCAGAACTTTTATTGTTTCATGCTGTAAATCAACAATAGGAAATATACATTTGTTTTAGTTACAATATTGTATAAATTTCAGGGTTAGCGCAGTGTTTTCCCCCCAACTAAGGCACTGTATGACATGTTCCTTCCAAAAAGAAAAAAGTCCATCCTTTCTTTCATTTCTGCAATGGGAAATAAATGTCATGTATTGATGTTTTACCAACTGTGTTGTCTATTTTTAAATGCATCAAATCACTTTTTTAAACATAAGTCTGATTAATATTTAGTTCACTTAAAAACATGTCTCCAAATTTTGGATTTGTTTTCACACACACAAAAAAAACATTCAGTATTTTGGACAAGTGCAATTTAATGAAAAAAGAAAAATGTAAATGTGAATATAGTGGCTGTCCAATTAAAATGTTTATCTCTGAATTTTGATGCGTTTAATTAAAAAAAAACAAAAAACAATTCAATCCTAGGCCCCGCGTGTGTGGAGTTTGCATGTTCTCCCCGTGCCTGCATGGGTTTTCTCCGGGCACTCCGGTTTCCTCCCACATCCCAAAAACATCCATTAATTACAGACTCTAAATTGCCCGTAGGTGTGACTGTGAGTGCGAATGGTTGTTTGTTTGTATGTGCCCTGCGATTGGCTGGCAACCAGTTCAGGGTGTACCCCGCCTCCTGATAGCTGGGATAGGCTCCAGCACGCCCGCGACCCCAGTGAGGAGAAGCGGCTCAGAAAATGGATGGATGAAAAGTGATGGTTGTGAGGATTCTGCACAACGCCAGTCAAATGTTGCTGTGTATTCATAGCATGTATCTTTTATTTAGTTATTTATTTTTTGTTATGAGGATAATAACAAAATATATATATATATATATATATAATGATATATTTATATTTATATATATATATATATATATACATATGTGTGTGTGTATATATATATATATATATATATATATATATATATATATATATATATATATATAATGTGAACATTGTCGATGTCAAATGAAAAACAGAACTTTTTTTTCATCCCAATTGAATTTTTTAAATTATTTTGAGGCATGAGAAGGAATATGTACGGTGAGTATGGAAAGTATTCACACACCCTTACATTTTTCACTCTTTGTTGTATTGCAGCCATTTGCTAAAATGTTTTTTTCCCATCAATGTGCACACAGCACCCCATATTGACAGAAACAATTTAATTGTTGAAATTTTTGCAGCTTTCTTAAAAAAGAAAAATGAAATATCACACAGCCGTAAATATTCAGTCCCTTTGCTCAGTATTTAGTTGAAACACCCTTTTGAGCTAATACAGCCATGAGTCTTTTTTGGGAATGATGCAACAAGTTTTTCACACCTGGATTTGGGGATCATCTGCCATTCCTCCTTGCAGATCGTTTCCAGTTCTGTCAGGTTGGATGGTGAACGTTGGTGGGCAAACATGTTCAGGTCTTTCCAGAGATGCTCAATTGGGTTTAAGTCAGGGCTGTGGCTGGGTCATTCAAGAACAGTCACAGAGGTTTTCTGAAGCCACTCCTCTGTTATTTTAGCTGTGTCCTTAGGATCATTGTCTTGTTGGAAGGTGAACCTTTAGCCCAGTCTGAGGTTCTGAGCACTCTGGAGAAGGTTTTCGTCTAGGATATCCCTGTACTTGGCCGCATTCATCTTTCCTTCGATTGCAACCAGTCGTCCTGTCCCTGCATATGAAAAACACCCCCACAGCATAATGCTGCCACCACCATGCTTCACTGTTGGAACTGTGTTGGACAGAAGATGACCAGTGCCTGGTTTTCTCCACACATATCGCTTATAATTAAGGCCACAAATTTCTATCTTAGTCTCATCAGACCAGAGAATCTTATTTCTCACCATCTTGTAGTCCTTCAGGTTTTTTTTGTTTTTTTTTCCCAGCAAACTCCATGTGGGCTTTCATGTGTCTTGCACTGAGGATAGGCTTCCGTCGGGTCACTCTGCCATAAGGCCCCGATTGGCAGAGGGCTGCAGTGATCCATCTCCCAACTCCATCTCTGGGGCTCAGCCACAGTGATCTTTGGGTTCTTCTTTACCTCTCTCACCAAGGCTCTTCTCCCCCGATTGCTCAGTTTGGCCGGACGGCCAGCTCTAGGAAGGATTCAGGTTGTCACAAACGTCTTCAATTTAAGGATTATGGAGGCCACTGTGCTCTTAGGAACCTTAAGTGGAGCAGAAATGTTTTTGTAACCTTGGCCAAATCTGTGCTATTCCATAATTTTGTCTCTGAACTCTTCAGGTAGTTCCTTTTGACCTCATGATTCTCTTTTGCTCTGACATGCACTGTGAGCTGGAAGGTCTTATAAAGACAAGTATGTGGTTTTCCTAATCAAGTCCAATCAGTATAATCAAACGCAGCTAGACTCCAGTGAAGGTGTAGAACCATTTTAAGGATGATCAGACGAAATGGACAGCACAATTATATTTGAGTGTCTCAGCAAAGTGTCTGAATTTGTCTTTTTTAATAAATCTGCAAAATTTCAACAATTCAGTTTTTTCTGTCAATATGGGGTGCTGTGTGTACATTAATTAGGGGGGGGGGGGTTGGAAATGAACTAAAATTGTTTTTGCAAATGGCTCCAATATAACAAAGAGTGAACATTTTAAGGGGGTCTCAATACTTTCCCTACCCACTGTAAGGAAAGAAAATGTGTGGGAAATTAAAAACATTTATATCGTAGCTCTCCAATGAAATGCATGCATCCCCAAATTGTTTTCTTATCCAAAAAAGTCAGGTTTTGTTGGGTTTTCACAAAATTGTAGCTGCCCAATGAAAAATGTAACTATTTTGATTGAAAAAAATATAACCAAAAAAATGACATCTCGAATTGTAAATGTGAATATTGTAGCGTCCAGTGCCCCGTGACACTAACCAGGATAAGCAGTGTTGAAAATGGATGGATGAATATTGTAGCGCACCATGAAAAGCATGATCCTCCAAATGTTTTATTTTCCCAAAAAGTAATTTTTGTTGGGTTTAGATAAAAGGTAAACAGTGGAGCTTTTTAATGACATGTAGCCTAATTGTTTTTTAAAGAAAAAAAAAGTCCCAAAAAACAACAGAAAATTGTAAATGTGAAAATTGTCGCTGTCCAATAAAAAGCATGTATTTCCAAATACTGTATTTTTTATTATTAAGTGTTAATGCCACATTTCTTGACAGTCATAATGATGCGGCATGAGATCTCTTCCCTTTAGGTGCTGCAGCGAGTCATTGAAGTGAGTACGAAGCACTTAAGCATCAAGGAGTTACATGAGCTAATGCGTGGCTTGGAACATGATATCGTGTCTCATCTTTTATTTCAGCGGCTTTGCTGGAAAAGAAAAGTAAAAGAAAAAAAAGATTTAATCAGGTATGTGACATGCACACAGACACATTGTTCTTTATGTTGCTAAAGTGTGAGGGTCTTTTGATGGAAGGACCAGTCTGACACCCCCAAAAGTTCATTGCTGTTGTCTATCTGGAGGGAGAAGAGGCTGTCATCAACTGGACCTAGGGGAGCACAACAGAAACTTAACAGGATAGCTGCTTCTATGTTTAGAAGAAGATGATATTGCTCAGTGTAGATTGACAGGTAGAGAGATATGGGACATGAAAGACAGTGGGCCTAAATCTTAGCCATGCTGCTTCTCAGAACTACAGTTGTTTACAAAAATTGCCACAAAAAAAGGCATATAATTTGATAACATTACTGTATTATTGTATTGATTTTTGTCCCCCCTGTAAAATGTTAACTTTTTTCCTCATACTGCGGGCTCTATTTTCGTGACTAGCACAAATCAAACCCTGCACTTGGCATAACTGTAAGGAGGTGGGGTAGACCTGGTTTTGGTAATTATGGGGACTGACGTACCCCCAGTGCATTTAAAAGAGGGACGTCTGTGCTTGGGTGACCGTCGTCACAGCCGATTTCAGTCCTGTCCAATCGAATCTGCTTCTTTCATTCCCTTTAAAAGCGACGCAATAGTCTCTCATGAAGAGGATTCCGTGATCCGTGCATGAATACAGCATTGAATGTTAGGGGAATGAGCTATAGAATGTTGTTGTTATAGAATGAGCTGGTGAAAAGCCACTGGCGAATTACATATGTATGAACATAAGTTTCCCCCTCAACTCCCTTAGCTGTGTGCTGGCCAGTACGTGGGTTACTTCAGAAAATACAATAATGATGATGATAATAATAATGCATTACATGAGTTGATTTCAACAATGATTAAGAGGGTTGGATGCCCATAGTTGAAATAATTCTGTCATCAACCACACATGTCCGTGGAGCTCCCGTCCGTCTCCCTGCATGTGACTCGATCAGATTCACCAAAAGTTAGACTTAGTCCCAGTAAGTTTAAAATAGACTTTCTCCCACCAAAATCTCACTCCACCAAGCGCATCTCCAAGGGCACACCCTCATTGCGCCGACATGCTCAGCTTGGCACGGGTCTGCCAAATCGGCAAACACATGCAGCGAGCCTCGTGCTTGCACGAAAATCAAAATACACCAGTTTTTATGTTGAAGCGCACCTGCACCGTCTACGTAAATAGAGGCCTTTGTCTCGATTCTTGTAAAATTCAAGCTTTTTCATTTAATACTACAAATTAATTCTCATAAAAACTTATTTAATATTACTTTGTAATTATTTTTGTTGTTGTTGTTACAACCTTATTCTCGGAAAAGTATTACTTTTTTCACATTACTGCTTTTTACATTTTACAATTCTATTTTATTTTTGTAAAATTGTCTTTTTCATTTTATTTTGCAACTTTATTTTCTCATGAAATTCAAATTAGAACATTATTCTTGTAAAATAATTACTTTTTGTGTTACAATGTTATCCTCTCAAAAGTATGACTTCATGTAATGTTACAACTTAACTTTTCACGTTATAACTTCCATCCATCCATCCATTTTCTACCGCATATCCGAGGTCGGGTCGCGGGGGCAGTAACTTTAGCAGGGATGCCCAGACTTCCCTCTCCCCAGTCACTTCCTCCAGCTCTTCCGGGAGATCCCGAGGCGTTCCCAGGCCAGCCGAGAGACATAGTCTCCCCAGCGTGTCCTGGGTCATCCCCGGGATCTCCTTTCGGTGGGACGTGCCTGGAACACGTCACCGGGGAGGCGTCCAGGAGGCAGCCTAAACAGATGTCCGAGCCACCTCATCTGGCTCCTCCTCCTGGGGTCTTGTTCACGAGTGAGGGAAGAATGGAACGGGAGATCAACAGGCGGATCGGTGCAGCGTCTGCAGTGATGCTGACTTTGTATCGATCCGTTGTGGTAAAGAAGGAGCTAAGCCGAAAGGCGAAGCTCTCGATTTACCGGTCGATCTACGTTCCTACCCTCACCTATGGTCACGAGTTGTGGGTCGAAATGAGTTTTCCTCCACAGGGTGTCCGGGCTCTCCCTTGGCGATAGGGTGAGAAGCTCGGTCATCCGGGAGGATCTCAGAGTCGAGCCGCTGCTCCTCCACATCGGGAGGAGCCAGATGAGGTGGCTGGGGCATCTGATTCAGATGCCTCCGACGCCTCCCCGGTGAGGTGTTTCGGGCACGTCCCACCGAGAGGAGACCCCGGGGACGACCTAGGACATGCTGGAGAGACTACATCCTTTGGCTGGCCTGGGAACGCCTCAGGATTCCCCCAGAATAGCTGGATGAAGTGGCTGGGGAGAGGGAAGTCTGGGTGTCCCTGATAAAGCTACTGCCCCTGCGACCCAAACTCAGATAAGCGGTAGAAAATGGATGGATGGATGGACTATAAAAGTCCAAGGGTGGGAAAATTATGAAGTTATTTTAAAAAAAACTATTTATGACAATAGTGATGTTTTTTATGATGAAAAAAGGGCTAAATGTTGTAATATTACAGGAAGTAATAATTTTACAATACATTTGGATTACATGTAAAAGTGTCCTATTTTATAAGAATAAAATTGAAATAACAAGAACATAAGTCATAACTTAAGAATAGTTGTAATATAATGTGAAAAGAAGTATTTTTCAAGAATAAAATTGTAAACCCTAATTAAGCGAGAAAGTAAAAAAAAAAAAAAAAAAGTAAAACATTTTCAGAGAATAGTTTTAACATTGAAAAAGAAAATTTTACAAGAATAAAGTTATAACGCCCCTCCTTGAGCTGTTACTTGTTGTGGTGGAGGGGTTTGAATTTCCTTGAAATTCTGTCCATAAAAGTTACGAACAGAATCGGTGAAAAAGGGCAGCCTTGGCGGAGTCCAACCCTCACTGGAAACGAGTCCGACTTACTGCCGGCAATGCGGACCAAACTCTGACACCGGTCATACAGGGACCGAACAGCCCGTATTAGGGGGTTCGGTACCCCATACTCCCGAAGCACCCCCCACAAGACCCCCCGAGGGACACGGTCGAACGCCTTCTCCAAGTCCACAAAACAGATGTAGACTGGTTGGGCGAACTCCCATGCACCCTCGAGGACCCAGCCAAGGGTGTAGTGCTGGTCCACTGTTCCACGGCCAGGACGAAAACCACACTGCTCCTCCTGAATCTGAGATTCGACTTCCCGACGGACCCTCCTCTCTGGCACCCCTGAATAGGCCTTACCAGGGAGGCTGAGGAGTGTGATCCCCCTGTAGTTGGAACACAACCTCCGGTCCCCCTTCTTAAAAAGGGGGACCACCACCCCAGTCTGCCAATCCAGAGGCGCACTGTCCCCGATGTCCACGCAATGTTGCAGAGGCGTGTCAACCAGGACAGCCCCACAACATCCAGAGCCTTTAGGAACTCCGGGCAAATCTCATCCACCCCCGGGGCCCTGCCACCGAGGAGCTTTTTATCCACCTTGGTGACCTCAACCCCAGAGATAGGAGAGCCCGCCTCAGAGAACCCACACTCTGCTTCCTCGTGGGAAGGCGTGTCGGTGGAATTGAGGAGGTCTTCGAAGTATTCTCCCCACCGACTCACAACGTCCCGAGTCGAGGTCAGCAGCGCCCCATCCCCACTATACACAGTGTTGATGGTGCACTGCTGCCCCCTCCTGAGACGCCGGATGGTGGACCAGAATTTCCTCGAAGCCATCCGGAAGTCATTCTCCATGGCCTCACCGAACTCCTCCCATGCCCGAGTTATTGCTTCAGCGACCACCAAAGCTACATTCCGCTTGGCCAGCCGGTACCCATCAGCTGCCTCAGGATTCCCACAGGCCAAAAAGGCCCGATAGGACTCCTTCTTCAGCTTGACGGCATCCCTCACCGTTGGTGCCCACCAACGAGTTCGGGGATTGCCGCCACGACAGGCACGACCACCTTACGGCCAGAGCTCCAGTCGGCCGCCTCAGCAATGGAGGCGGGGGACATGGTCCACTCGGACTCTATGTCCCCCGCCTCCCCCGGAACATGAGCAAAGTTCTGTCTGAGGTGGGAGTTGAAACTCCATCTGACAGGGGATTCTGCCAGACGTTCCCAGCAGACCCTCACAATACGTTTGGGCCTGCTATGTCGGACCGGCATCTTACCCCACCACCGTAGCCAACTCGCCACCAGGTGGTGATCAGTTGACAGCTCCGCCCCTCTTTTCACCAGAGTGTCCAAGACATGCGGCCGCAAGTCCGATGACATGACCACAAAGTCGATCATCGAAGTCCGACCTAGGGTGTTCTGGTGCCAAGTGCACGTGTGGACACCCTTATACTTGAACATGGTGTTCGTTATGGAAAATCCGTGATGAGCACAGAAGTCCAATAACAAAACTTCGCTCGGGTTCTGATCGGGGGGGCCGTTCCTCCCAATCACGCCCTTCCAGGTCTCACTGACATTGCCCACGTGAGCATTGAAGTCCCCCAGCAGAACGATGGAGTCCCCAGCGAGAGCGCTCTCCAGCAACCCCCTCCAAGGACTCCAAAAAGGGTGGGTACTCTGAACTGCTGTTTGGTGCATATGCACAAACAACAGTCAGGACCCGTCCCCCCACCCGAAGGCGGAGGGAGGCTACCCTCTGGTCCACCGGGGTGAACCCCAACATACAGGTGCCGAGCCGGGGGACAATAAGTATACCCACACCTGCTTGGCGCCTCTCACCGTGGGCAACTCCAGAGTAGAAGAGAGTCCAACCCCTCTCAAGAGAACTAGTACCAGAGCCCAAACTGTGTATGGAGGCGTGCCCGACTATATCTAGTCGGAACTTCTTGACCTTGCACACCAGCTCGGGCTTCTTCCCTGCCAGAGAGGTGACATTCCACGTCCCTAGAGCCAGCTTCTGTAGCCGGGGATCGGATCGCCAAGGTCCCCGCCTTCGGCCACTGCCCAGCTCGCACTGCACCTGACCCCTATGGCCCCTCCCACAGGTGGTGAGCCCATGGGAAGGGGGACCCACGTTACCCTTTTGGGCTGTGCCCGGCCGGGCCCCATGGGTGCAGGCCCAGCCACCAGGCGCTCACCTTTAAGCCCCACCTACAGGCCTGGCTCCATAGGGGGCCACCGGTGACCCGCGTCCGGGCAAGGGAAACCTGAGTCCATTTTTTGTCGTCATCATAAGGGGTCTTTGAGCCGTGCTTTGTCTGGTCCCTCACCTAGGTCCTGTTTGCCATGGGTGACCCTGCCAGGGGCATAAAGCCCCAGACAACGTAGCTCCTAGGATCATTGGGACACACAAACCCCTCCACCATGATAAGGTGACGGCTCAAGGAGGGGGACTTTTAAAGTATTTTCATAAAATTGTAAGTTTCGTCTTACTCGACAAGCATGTGTGCGTTGTGGCCCCACAGTGCCAGTTGTCCCACAGTGGGTAAGACCTCCATCCTCCGTGAGCACAAGTGTGGTTGCCCGGCTCAGCAGTGCTGCTAGAATGATCAATCAGCTGCAGAAATACACAAAAAAGTTCAACGTAAAGTTATATAATACACAATGAGGGCACTCAGCAGCTAAAAATATTTGGTACACTTTATAATCTTTTTCACCCATTCTGCGTTTACAAAGATAAAAATGCTCATTTTTAAGTGATCATTTATAACATGCTGTTGTTTGATGTGGTGTTGAACTTCACTGCATCATACTGAGAACCATTGCTAAAATTCTTCCCCTCTCATGTAGCTAAAGAACCTGTTGAAGGTCCAGAAGATGCTACCATGATACCTTGGATCCATCCTCCCGCTCCATGGCCTCCCATGACATGTCTACACAACAACAACAACAAAAAGTGTCATCCTCCACCAGGCAAGTCACACAGACTAACAGCATCAGCACGAACTGCTTCTACAAATGAACGTCTCACCCTGTATAGGAATGCTGAGCGATGCATGTTCAGTGGATGAATTGACACTTGGAAGTTGCCATGGCTGCTGCGCGGTGTCAACTGGTGCACACACTCCGACACTCTGCTGCTTTTTTAAGCGCGGACTCAACATCCGGAGCCCTAGAAGGGGAGAACGGGCTGGATGTGACTGAAGGTTTGTCACATTTGCTACAACAATAGATAACATACAGTAATATAATTCAGGTGACCCCCGCATACTCACGGTTTGGCACCTCAGGATTCACTTATTTGAGGACTTTATTCTTATGAACAACTTTTTTTCTCATAATTGTTATGACAATGTTCTACTACAATTACAAAATTTTCACGTAACATTACGGCTCGTATCTCGTAGAATGAGCTCTTTTTCATGTAATTTAACACAAATTTTACTGGGACGGTGAATCTAATTTATGTTAGCATAGGAACTCCTGAAAATAGAACTCTTTTTTTCTAATATTTTGTCTTTTTGTGCATTTTCATCTTGTGCATTTTTTATTTATTTTTCATTTCATTACATTTTGCATTTTTGTGGCTAATCTTGCTGAATAGTTTTCTAACAGTTGTGTATTTTTTTCTACTAGTGGTGTATTTTTATTTTATTTATTTTTATATTTTTGTGCAGTATTTTTGTCTTATTTTCAAACTTTTTTAAAACATTTTATTTCTAATATTTTGGTTATTTTCTAATGTTTGATATTTTCCCCTAATATTTTTGTTGTATGTTTTTGTATTTTTTAAGTTAGTCTTTTGGTATTGTTTTCTAATATTTGTGTATTTCTCACCTAATATTTTTATATTTGTGTCTAATATTTTGTCTTATTGACCACCATTTTAGTATTTCTTTCCCAACATTTGTATTATTTTCTCATATGCTTAGAATTTTTTCACCTAATACTTGGTATTATTTTCTAGTATTTATGTATTTTCATGTAATAGTTGGTAGTATTTTTGTTAAAATTAAAAAATGAGGTCTAATATTTTTAACATTTTGTCTAATATTTTTGTTGTAACATTTTGGTATTTTTCTATATTTGTTTGGTATTGTTTTGTAATATTTGTATAATTTTTCATCGAAGATGTTGAACATTTTGTCAAGTAAGTTTTGGCTTATTTTGTTATTTTCTATGAATATTTTTTGGTCCTATTATTTTTTTCACGTATCTTTTTTATGCGGGAAAATGTTATGGTTCGACGGGTGTGTGTTTTTTATATGCATTGTATGTATTAGGTATGTTTGTTGCGGTCACCTCTGTTGCGTGGGTGCGCGGCGGGAAGCATCTTGTAGACTCTGTAGGCATTGCTGCCCCTCTTGTTGCTGCGCTCGTGCAGCTCACGTACGTCGGGGAGAGAGTTGAGGGCACAGCGAAAGTTGGCCTTCCACGTCTTTGGGTCTGCTTTATGTTGGCCTGGACGGTATCGATCTGAAGTAAAACGTATCCTGTTTGGTTTTGGTTTGGGCTCAATTTAAGTGATCCCAGAGTTGTCAAACGTCCTGTTGAACTAATTTAGCTGTTTTCTTTCTCAAATTGGTTAATTAAATTTGATCTGTTCATTAAAAAAAACAAAAATCATTTATGCCATTAAATATTTGGTTGATTTATAATTTGTAAATAAGAAAATACATATATATATATATATATATATATATATAATAATTTAAAAAAAAACGTTTTACATACATGCAGGAGGGTAGAGTAGCCCAAAATGTTACTCAAGTAAGAGTACTGTTACTTTAGGATAATGTGACTCAAGTAAAAGTAAAACGTGGTCTTGTAGTGTGAGTGGAAAAAAAAAGCAACTACTCGAGTAGTGGTGCGTCACTTATGACTTCATTTATCAGAGCATGAAATTCAAATAAACAAAAATATATGAAAATTCACACCGTTGTTTGAAAATGTGTGGGGCTGCAGAGACTCTCTCTCTCTCTATGTGTGTGTGTGCGTGCGTGTTTATGGTCATGTGACAGGCTGACTCCGTTTGATTGGTGAAATGGAGTCAAACGTTACTAGTTGTGACATTAAATTGGTGAAACAGAGTCATTGCTCTAGGCAGGAGTGTCTTTGTCAAACCAAGACAAATTGCAGTAGTATACTGGTAGTATTATATATTAGTATTACTACAGTACACATAGTACTATGCAGAATGTAGCGGTCAAAGTAATAAAGAAAAAGAAGAGACCTAGCTCAGGTGTCCATTTTAAAAGTCAAATGTGGCCCTTGAGCACTTTAGTTTTCCCAACCCCGAGTTATCTACTCACCAGACACTTCATTAGGTACGGCTTCACAATCAAAACTCACAATTGTCCTCTTACAGATACAGCCAGCATTCATTAGACTGTGCAGGTGTACCTAATGTTTTGTCTAGTGAGGCCATTCGAGTTCACGGTGCAATCTGATCGCCTTCATTTGATGGCGACCGAAGCTTTAGCTGCCTTTGGTGATGCAGCCTAAGGCACATGAGCAAAGCGTGACAGATCCTTTTCCTCCACATGCTGCTCACAACATTTGACAAATACAATAGTTATGTATGCACGCAAAGGGAGGCAACATTTCAAAAAAGTACCCCCTCAAAAAAAGAACAAAAAATAGTCATCATCTTGTACTTTTTATGAGAAAAGTAAGTATTTTAAGTGGATGTCAAGATTCCTACAGCTGGTGTCTGTGCTCTTAAACTTTATTCTTGTACATTATGACTTTTTCACATATAATAATACTTTTTCATAATATACAACTTTAATATTGTATCATGACACCTTTAATAAAACACTATAGCTTCAAGATAGTAAAATTACTTAATCTCGTAATGTCTAGATTTTATTCTCAGCACATGATTACATGTGGCGGCACGGTGACCAACTGGTAAGCACATCTGCCTCACAGTTCTGAGGGCCCGGGTTCAAATCACAGAGAAACCCCACGCAGGCACTGTCACTGGAATTTGTTTTAAAATGTAATTCAATGTGGCAGCACAGTGGAAAACTTTTTCGTGTATACCAGGATGTTCTTCCCGTAAAACAAGTTCAATTACCAAGAAAGATTATTGCTTTTCCTCATAGTATTACAACTATTTATATATTTTATAATAATTTATATATTTATTTATTTCATGTAATATTACAACTTATCTCATGTAAATGTTCGACTTTAATGTAATGTCACCAAGCTTTTATTCTTGAAAATCTAGTACTTGTTTTCTCATAATATAATATAATTGCAGCTTTTTTCACGTAAAGACATTATTCCCGTAAAGATGACTTATTTTTCATTATAATAATTGTTTGTTATACTTGCATTTCAATTCATTTCAGTAGGTTCAAAGATGAAGGATTAAGTTTCAGGAAATAATATGATTGATTCATTGCTTTATGCTTTCAGTCTCAAGGTTTTTGACTTCTACCTTTTCATTTAAGATGGATAATTGAACATGTGACATACCAGTGTGCATGGCCCAGCTCCTGAAGAGAGTGGCGTCTCGGTCGATACTCCAGCCGTGACGAGCCGCGTGTTTCCACGGGATCTGGAAAACTCTCTCTGACTGGAGGTATATAAACAAGGACAAAACATCGTAATCATGTAACACTGCTATTATGGATCTATATGTGTAACATAATACCACTTTGTGTATATTGCTTCACATTTGTTGTTTTCGAAAATCATCATAAAAACTCAATTGTCTGTCTTAATTTGAATACATCCAGAAAATACAGTAAAAAATAAATAAAAATAAAGTAAAAAAATCCGAAAAAAAAACAATCTATACTTCATACATCAATATTCATTGCGTCCTCTCCTTACAATTGAGGAATAATGTGATTTGACTTTTTTTCATGTGATATTGCGTCTTGTCTTCTCATAACATTGACTTTATTCAGGATAATTTATGAATTGTTTGGTAATATTATGGTATTATTCTTGTAATATTAGTCTCATAATATAAAATGCGTATGTGACACTACGACGTTTTCCTCATTACGATTTTCTTGGAAATGTAGGACATTTTTTTTTTTACTTGTAATATGAAAACTTATTTCTCATAAAATTATGACTTTTTGATGTAGTGTAAAGATTTTATTCAAGTAAATCTAGAACTTCCCAGAAAACATGACTTTATTCTCATAATATATAAAATTAGGTGTTTGTTTGTCATACATTTATGACTATTCTCGTAATAGTACAACTTTTTTCATCAAACTTAGCTTAAAAGCGTAGTTGCCTAAGTCGTATTTTGTTTTCAAAAAACAAGTAAAAACTTTTTGTAAATACATTGGAATTTTTTTTATTGATTTGGTAACAGTAAGTCAAAAAAGACTGGCAAATATGTTTTTAGGCTAATGAAATATTACAATATAAATATTACAATATTCTGGAAAATGACAGCCTTTTCTTGGAACACGATGACCATTGCTGTAAAATTATGACTTCGGTTTTCTTAATTGAACACGCCAACTTCTTCCTCATAATGTTAAAATTATACTTACCTTATTTTTAAGGACTTTTTCATCATAATAATGACTTCATTTTTGAAAAACTATATGACTTCATTCTTGTAAGGTTTTATTGCAAATTTGACTTTTTTCATGACTTCAACTGTCAATATACATTAGTATTACACTTTATTCCTGTAAAATTGTGACTTATTTCATTTCAATCTATTTTCCCCCTTGTATAATGCCCTCTTATTTACTGATGTCCATTGACCAAATGACTTATGAAAAGGGTCATTAAATCAAGACGTTATAATTTTGCACAATAGTGTATATTTACTGATCAATTTATTAGGTTCCGCACAATCAAATGAGATCTATTAAATAGGCTGTATTAAAAATCCATTCAGATATCTACCTATTTGTGTTATTTATGTGTCCATGCTATTTCTAATGTTAGATGAAAGGGTCAAAATATTAGAAACACATCTTAGTATGACGCAGTGCAGTTAGTGTTCAATTTACAACTAATCTTTAGTCTCTTTATGAAGGCTGAATTCTTCTATATTGGATCTCATTTCGATTGTGCAGGTGCACCTAATGCTTTGGCCCAGTTTGAGTATTGTGTATGACTTATGAATATGGTCTACCTTGTCGAGCCAGCAGACTCCCGGGTACTTCCCAGACTCGATCTGCTCCTCCAGCCACGTCCTCAGCCTCAGACGGCCTGCTGGTTGCATGTTCAGTGCGAGCTTTAGCTGTGTTGAGGTGTGTGTGTGTGTGTGTGTGTGATGGCTGGGTCTTGGATGCATGTACAATATGAGCTATATATGTCGTCAGCCATAGTCATTTTTGAGAGGCTAGCAAAATAAAGGTTCCGCTTCGGTTCTCTTCTAAATGAGCCAATCGGAGGCATTTGTCTCTCGCAGGTATCCTCACCACTTAACTGTCTCCTCTAGTTACACACAGGGCAGGGCTTTTAGGCCTTACAAAAGAAAGTCAGATTTTTTTTTTTTTTTTGTTACACAAAAATCAGACTTTTGATTTTAATCTATTTGTAGAAAAAGTAAATGACAATGACATTATTCCAAACAAGTGTTGCTTTTTAGAATATAGTGCTCATGGACAATATATTGGTGCTCCCTGATCTTAGCAGTGCACGTCAGTGGGGACGCACTTTGAACTTTGGAACACACTAAAACAAAATTTATAAAAAAAAAATAATAATAATAATCGCCCAGACAATAAAATAGTATTAATCACGAAAATCGATTAATCGGCCAGCCTTAAGTTACAGGAAGTCGTACATCATCACTTGAGCGTCAACTGCTACCATCTGTCCAGACTTTAAAAGCATGTTCAAGGTTCACATCATCACATTAAGTCATATTAATGTATAATAAACATTATGAATTTATACCTTTTGGGCTGCGACAATAAGAACTAATTATTATTATCTTGGTAAAGAATTTTTCATACAGTTCTAGTATTGGATCATTAGATTCTACAGATGTACCCAATGAAGTCTTCAACAATTGTTTATTGTTCCTTTACACCTCATCCATGGGAACCCCAGTAATAATAAGTTCTGTTGAATTTCAATCAGAAACTAAGATGATTCACCTACTAACATGTTTCCATTATTAGTGTATTTCCATGGACCCGATGCCTGTATTTCAGCGAAGAAATAAGAAAGCAATTGCACAACAGTGATTGTGGATGAGGCGTGGCCCGTAGCTGACTGTTCACTTAGTTGCGATGTGAAATATGTTCAAAACCCATCTCATTTTAGTGCAGAACCAGGATTGTTTATATATTCTTGCTAACGAGCTCTGCACTCTACTGAATCACGCGTCACAACATTTCAGTGTGTGTATATATATATATATATATATATATATATATATATATATATATATGTGTATATGTATATGTATATATATATGTATATATATGTATATGTATATATGTATATATATATATATGTATATGTATATATGTATATACATATATATATAGTGCCTTTCAATTGATACTAGGACTGTCATGGTCTGTGTTTTGGTTTAGTTCCATGTTTTCCTGTGTTCCATGTTTGTCGTGTGCTCATTAAGTTGTTGTGTCCACCTGTTCTCGTCTGCTTTGTGTCGACCAATCAGCTCTCTCCAGCCACTCATGTCTTGTCCAGGTGTTCCTCGTTGTCTCGTTTATCTGTTTGTATTTAGTTCCCTGGTTTCTTTCACTTCTTGTCGGTTCATTGTCGTTGTCACATGTCTTTGCCATGTCATAGTCGTCAGTTGTCTTTATCATTGTGGTATGTCATTGTCAGGTGTCATTTTCCGTTTCTATTCCACATCTTACTCACAGGTCATAGTTTGTTTCCAGTTTTAGATATTCGAGTGTTTCTTTGTTACTTTGATTTGATTGGTATCTGTTGTGGGACTTTGTTCAGTTTTCCCTTTTCTAAGATTAAATATTATTTTGAGACTCCCGCACTCCTGCCTTGCCTCCCTGCTTCCCTGCAATTGGGTCCACCATGTTCTTACCTTGCTTTACTCGCCCTCGCCTTAACCACGTACGTGACAGAATGAACCGACCAGAACAGGACCCAGCGGGAAGAAGATGGCGTCACCCTGGACACCACCAAACTGCCTCCCACCGTCCTCAGCCTGCCATCCATACCTACCCTCCTCCAGTAAGCCCCATCGTTCAGTCTTTTCTGTCCTTTTCATCGGGTCCCCCCACTTGTCCTAGTTATTCACCATGCTCTACCATTTTACATCCACATGTTTCTTTAGATTCTGATTTTTCTGATTGTGAAGATGGCCCCGATTTAGTTAACCTTCTGTCTGATTCTGACTCTGACACAGACTTAGATTTTTCTGGTTCCTTCCCTACTTTATCCCGTCCTCGTCAGTTTTTGTCACGTCTCCCCGTTTCCAACCCCAGTGAGTCCAAAACCTTTCCCTCGGACCTTTTCTTGGGCACCCGTTTGGCCATCTACCCGGGACCGCCGCGTGGTGGCCAACGGAGGCGCCCAAGTAAAGGTCAAATTTTGCCCCCTCGTTTTTTCCCTGTTCACAAGTCACTTAATTTTTCACCTGTTCCCACACGTTGTTCCACGGCTCCAATTAAGTCACGTCCAGTCAAACCTGCCACCATGTTCAGTACCAGCCATTTTTCCTAGTTCACTGTTAGATATATTTTAGTAGTTATCATTTATTTGCTTAGCTTGCATGAGTATTTTGCATTAGTAGCTTGCAAAGATGTCTCGCCTTCAAGAAGATGACTCAGCAACATTTGATGGAAGGGCGCCTTGACCAAGGACGTGATCGGATGTGGTCGGGGACGGGACAGGTGTCGTCTGGTCCTATGTTTTGTGTTGTGTCTTAATGCTTAGAACATTATGTCTTGTAGAGCCCTCCTATTTTCAAATAAATGTAGGAGCGACGGGGGAGATTGTTTAGAGCGTGTTGAGAGGCTGTAACCTGAACAATCTCCCATGCGCCCTCCTCATGAGTAAAATGACCAACGTCTTCAATCCTTTTGTGTTTATTCATTATGTTTGGTAAGATAAATCCAACAATCTCTCAGTAATAATTAGATTTGGAAGGCTAGTGGAGTCCATTGGGAAAAAAAGGTATTTGGGCCTCAGGGACTACACGACACTCGACTACAATGAACATGTTCGGTCGACACCGGCGCTACTGGGCCTGAGGGGTCTCCGGGCATTATTGGTAATGAAGTTTCAAAAGCCTTCTCAAAGTCTTTTTTTTTTTCTTGACATGTCTCTTCTGCAAACTTGATATCAGACTGCTTCGATATAGAATGAAAATCTTTGTAGTGGTCCTCCACAGGAAGACTGTCTTGTATGATTTCAGGTGCGCAGTTTTCGCCTTTAGCGGTGTCTCCTCAGGACTTTTCCGACAGCTTTTCAGTCTTCTTCGGTCAGGTCACTTCTCTGGCCCGCAAGCAATTATATCAGGCTGTTTCCTTAAATCCCAAAACACTTGGTAGTTGTCATCCACCTGGAGAATATCTTGTAAACTTATAGGAACGCAGGTGCAGCCTTCATCACCTCGACTGGCATCTTTTAATGCAGTCTCTAAAAACGTACCTGGTCCTTATTTTCACCAGTTTTTAGCACTCCAACCTGATCAGACTGCTTCTGAATATCCTAAAACCTTTAGTGGATAACATTAACCGGAAGAGAGTGGTTTAAGCTTGAAGGCAAGCAGGGATAGCTTTTAGTTGCATCGTCAAAGGATTTTTGTCAAACATTTTCCAATTCTTCTTTCACACCACTTCTCTGGTTTGCAAACTTAATGTTCATCTGCTTCTACAAACACGGAAACATTTGGTCGTTGTCATCGACTGGAAGACTGTTTAGTAAGTTTACAAGGACGCAAGTGTAATTATCAGCTTTAGGGGCATCGTCGAATGGGTTTTCTACGTCCTTGCCCAGGTTCTCTTTTTCACCACTTTTTGGCTCTCCAACCTGATTATACAAGTGCTTCCTTAAACCTTGAAAGGCTTGGTAGTTATCATCTACAGGAACACTGCGGTTTGAGCTTGCAGGGATGCTGGTATAACCTTTACAAGCAACTTCAAAGTAATTTTCGAAAGCCTTCTCCAAGTCTTCGTTCTTGCCACTGTTCTGCTGTCCAAATTGACTATCAGAGAGCTCCCTTAAACCCTGAAATGCTTCTTTGCTGTCAGCCACCGTAAGATAGCGGTCTGAGCTTGCACGTACACAGTTATCACCTTTAGTGGCATCTTCAAAGTGATTTTCTAAAACCTTCAAGTCTTCTTTGTTGCCACTGTTCTGCTCTCCAAACTGATTATCAGAGAGCTCCCTGAAACCTTGAAATGCTTTGTAGTTGTTATCAACCAGACAATTGTAGTTTGAGCTTGCAGGCACGCAGCTATCACCTTGAGTGGTATTTTCTAAAACCTTGTCCGATACTTTTTTACCACTTTTCTGCTCTTCCAATTGACAATCAGAGAGCTCCCTTAAACCTTTAAATGATTCGTAGTTGTCATCAACCAGACAACTGTAGTTTGAGCTTTTACGGATGCAGATATCACCTTCAGTGAAATCTTCTAAGGATTTTTCAAAAACATTGTCCAGGTCTCGTTTTTTAACACTATTCAGCACTCCAAACTTCTCATCTGAGAGTTCCTTTAAACCCTGTAAAACTTCGTAGCTGTCAGCCATCAGAAGACTGCGGTTTGAGTTTGCAGGTACGTAGTTATCGCCGTTAGTGGCATCTTCTGAGGAAATTTCTAAAACATTGTCCAGGTCTAGTTTCTTAACACTTTTCTGCCCTTCAAACTGACATTCAGCGAGGTCCCTGAAAGCCTGAAATGCTTGGTAGCTGTCATCAATTGGAAAACAGTGGTTTGAACTTGCAGGTATGCAGTTATTGCCTTTAGTGGCATCTTCTAAGGAATTTTCTAAAACCTTGTTCGGGGCTTTTTTATCACTTTTCTGCTCGTCAAATTGATTATCAGAGAGTTCTCTTAAACCCTGGAAGGGTTGGTAGTTAACATCTACTGGAAAGGTGCCTTGTAAGCTTGCAGGGATACAGATGTGACCTTCACTCTCCTTGGTGGCATCCTCCCCTTTGCCACAAGCCCCACTAAACATCTCTTGACAATGCTCGTGTTCTGCTGCCACTCTGGATTCAACATCTCCAGACAGGCTTGTGTTGCTGCAGCTGAGAGACGCGTCTGAGTTTTCACCATTTGAAAACCTCCCAGAATCTCTGCTGCACCGCTGGTGAGACGTGGCAGTCAGTGTGTAGAAAGAGACAAAGGTTGGGAACATGTTTTCTTCACAAGCTGATGCTCGCTTGTCGCAAGTTGACACGCCACCTGTTTCTTGGTAACTGCAGTCGCATGGCATTTCAGGCTGGGCATGACTCTTTAAAGGGTCAGCTTTTACCTGTACTGGACAGCTAGGCCTGATAAAGGAGTATGTAACTGTATTTTCCAATTCCGAATGTTGCTCGCTATTGCAGGGACTGGGATGAGTGAACAAGGCACTGGTGGGTTTGTTGGAGTCTTTTAGCAGATGGTCTGTTGGAGCTGATACCGGGATGATGTTCATTAAGGCTTTGCTGAGTGCCCCTTGGACGCCTGCAATGATGTCTGCAGCTTCTGTACAAGCGTAACTGAGAGAAGGTGGGCCGCTACTGGTTCCACTACTTTGAAGGAGACTCTCGGTACTGCTGTCAATTAGGGAATCTTTTGACCTGCAACAGAATGACCAGTTACTAGAAATGCCCTCAACAATTATATAAGAAATCAGAGGTATGAGTAGTCATATTTGTGCAAGTCTTAACCTTTAGGTTTGAAACAAGTCCTAAGTTATTGTGGCAAAAAATGAAGTCAAATCAAGTCCACACTAGATTTCTAGCAAGTTGATTACTTGGGTTAATCATGTCATACAAATCATACAATCTTCCTGAGTCAAAATATACTGTATACATGCACACGTTGGGCCTGGATCAACTGCAACCTCTGTTGGTTTCCTTATGCCTCCAGTGCATCAAGATGTACAGACTACACAACCTAACCTCACTGTCATGGAATGACCAGGACAAACACAATTTGTAGGGATCAGAAATTATGTAAAAAAAAAAATAATAATAAAATATATATATATATATATATATATATATATATCCTGATTTTACAGTGCAGCCTAAGCCTGTATAAAAAAAAAAAAAAAAAAAAAGGTGGATTGCCTCAGGGAATCTGGGGTAAAACCTGTGCCACACAAATCATGCGAGTGACTCGCTGTGGTGACCCCTGACGGGACGAGTCAAAGTTGCAAGAACAACCCAAGTCCAGAGTACAGAGAGTTTTCTTGTCAGCGCTCTACGGGTCACAATGCTAGATTGTTCTTGTATCTTTCTGAGGTATTTTTACCATGTTAAACCAAGAACCCTTTTCAGTTTTTTGAATGATATCCGGCACAAATAAGTGTTTGTAAAATCTTAAATAAATCTTTTGTCACTAACCATGGTTTCAGGCCATCTGGGGTGAGGGTCTCAACATCGATCGATGAGATGATGAGCGGCATAGGCTTCAAAACCTGCCGCAAGGAAAACAATTACACAGAACTGCATCAACTTTTTGACTCTTCAAAATGGGTGAAGACACACCTCTACTTCACTCGGATTTATGTCAAGAAGTTTGGAATTTTGATAGTCGCTGACTGAGTCCCAATACTTGGTTCTACACCTACAGTCAAAGGACAGTCAAGCATGAACACACAAACATTTCAGTATATATTATAGTGAAAACAATAAAATGAAAGGCTTTGTGACTTACTTCACATAGCTGACGTATGCCACGCTGCTCATTGTGATGGCGACCAGACTGAGGCTAATTATGAGGGTCAGTAAGAGGCTCTCACGGGACGCTGCTGTTCAAGTTAAAAGGTACTGTGTTAGTTGCGTTTCCTTTTCATACTGGAACATTAAAATAGTTTCCCCTCCCACTGAGTTCTTTATTTAAAGTAATTGAATATAACCACAGTGGTGCATTGAAATAAGAGTGACTTGAGTCACAAGTTTTTTGAGATGCGAGCTGTCGTCGGGGTGATTTTTCGCTTTGACTTTGTCAACAGAAATTTGAGATATGAGTGCTGTATAGTGGCAGTGAACTCAACTCAGATCTTAACAAGCAGCAGTGTCGCAGATTCTTAAAGAGGCTTCAAGCTGTTTCAGGCCACTCCCTAAAACTTGACGTGCATTTAAACACTTTGCCTTAAATTCTGCTGGTTAAATGCTGTGCTGACACACTATTAAAAAAAAAAAAAAAAAACTTTATAGACGGCGTTGTAACACTTTAAGCAACGGATGATTAAACAGAAACGGTGCGGCAACACATGTAGATAGGCAATTAGGGATGTAACAATATTCGTGATATCATGAAATGAAAAGTGCCTCGATAGTCTGGTTTTGATCAAACTGAACTGAGCATTAAAGTTGCACCAGAGTATGCTGGTAGTGTCAGTCCTTAATTTTCTCAACTTGATGATAGCGCTTAGGTTGGACTTTGACATTATCCAAAGCGGGTCAAAACTTACGGGTTGAAAATTCGTACTCCTTGCTGCGGTCACTCGGTGGGCTCTTCCAAGGCAGGAAGCTTTGGACTGTGACATCATAGGTTGTACTTGGCTCCAAGTGCGCACCAAGTATTTCAGTGGAAACACACGGGTAACACAGTGGCGTCTCCACTTGTGGTGCTTTGACTACTTCGGTCACCTGGCAGAAGTGAAAACAATGTCAAAATATTTTATTTTTTCAACATCTAAGGACAATATAAAGTGAGCAAAGGAGTACTTCTCTTGACCTCCTTTGTATCTCCTTTTTTGCGGTAAGTCAGATTTGTGCTTATTATTTCTCTTATGGAGCGTTTGTTGATGTTTGTCCTCCAAATGACTTGAAAATTCCCGTTGGTCTCATTCACTGAGAAGATGGTTGGGGTTTGGGGTTTGACTGCAGGGGAACAGTGAGGAGATTTCAGGGGAGAACAAGAAAAAAAATATGCCTCGAAAGGAAAACTTGGGAGTTAAATCATCAGCATGTTACCAAATCTTGCGAGACTTCAGATAAAAGATTAACTGCACATTCTTTTTTTTTTGTGTGTGTGTGACGCCGTCACAGAATGGTACCAATAATGACAGGAGAAAGACGGTTTGTGACGTGTTGAACTCACTGCTGTGTTTCACACTTATGTTTTTGGACTCAACATATTCGCCACCTCTCCGAACGAATGCCATGTGATTCTTGTCCAATATCAAAATCATACTGATGGAGCAGCAGCATTTTCCACTCGCACACTGCACGGGAAGACAGTAGCTCTCACTGTGCATGAAAAAATAAAACGAATCATCATTAGCTAATTATTATTCATTTTTGGGCAGAGCCTGCAGGACTCACCCATAACCATCAAGGCTCCACATAGTCACATTGTAGTCAGTGCAGCTTGGAGCATCAAAGTGACAAGACATCAGCTTCTCATAGTCGCTGGTGCAATCGAGATTCACTCCTGTTGCAATAGATTGACAATAAAAGCAGGTTATAGCATAGACACACAATTAGCATACTACGCTATATTTACTACACGTGCAACTAACTGGGGCTGGGTGGCAGGATAAATTTTCCTTCCACTTGGTGTCACTTCAGAATTACGTTTCAGCCAAATGACTAACGTTGCAAATTCACTTTGCCTAACTTGTCAACAAACACCGCCGAAAGCTGTCATGAGCCTGAGCTGAGGTAGCTTATCAGTGATTTAAAAAATAAAGAAAGAAACGTCCAGGGCAACGACTCGACAAAAAAAATAATAATGTGCGGCTACAAAATATCGTTCCGTGAGCCTCAACTGGCCCCCGAGCCGCGAGTTCGAGACCAATTAATTTTACATGTTGTCCACATGAGGCAGTACATGTTACAGTTTGACTACATGTTATGTTCCCAACATAAGGCGATACTGTACATGTGTTCGTCGATTTTCATATTATATTGTCAGCACGAGGCAGTAGTTTACATGTTATATCTTTGTAAATACATTGTCACATGTAGACTACATGTACTATCCTTCCATATTAAGTTATATCGTCATGTACGTACCAGAGAGATCTACTGAAGTGGCGATGTTTCCTACAACAACAACCACAACGACAGGGATGACAAACATCCTCACAAAAACAGGGAGTCGCTTCTCTTTTAATCCCAGCAGTCCAGTGCGACGTCGTGCGAGCAGAACACTTTAAGCTCCACTACAAGTATGATATGTCCTGCGGGACTGTCCATAACCTCCCGAGAGCTGACTTCCTCATTTGGGACAGCGTGCGTTGATTCCAGTCAAGTGACACTCCCATTTCCTCTGAAATACATTGAACTTGAAAAAGGCTTTCAAATCAAACCACTGTAACGTTAACCGTTGGGCTCGATAAACTTGTGGGATTTGCATATCCAAATTATTGTTACCACATTAAAAATACTACTACTACTAATAATAACAAAATAAAAATAAAAAAAGTCTACTTTTAGGGTTGTAGCGTGACGTGCAGTAATGTAGAAACTGCATCATACTTCTTTTTGCTCATATAAAAATAAAATGCACAATAACAAAATATCGTGTGTAATTTATTATTATTGTTTTTTAAATGATTATTACACTTTATTGAACTGGTCTCATAGTAACCATTCAACACGTTCATGTGCGGGCAGAGGGGAAATGGCATGCTGATGACATCATGACGTAGGACGCGTATGTACGTCAACATACGTCGTCTCTGCTCGCGCGGGCTTCCAAACGTGTCATGGCGTCCATGTTTGAGCGGTTTGTGAGTCCGGGCAAAGGGAATGGCCTGCGAGCGACGACAGCAATCAAAAGCGGGAAGTTGCTTTTCTCTTCCGAGCCGCTGGCGAGCTGTGTGTCGACAAAAGTGGCCAAAGATGTCTGCCATCGCTGCTTCGCGAGGTAAGAGACGTTCATTGTCGTCTATGATAACAGCTCACATGTCCGAACGGTAAAAAAAAAAAAAACAACTACTGTAGTGCGGTAGTTATTATTATTATTATAGCCAGCCGTTAGCTTGTGCGGTGAGTTTTTATTAGCAGCCTACCTGCGGTCACTTCCTGATTCTGCCAGCTTGTGGCCTCTTGATGGCGCCATGTCATCACTCATCATTCGAAGACACTGGCGTTTCGGTTGTTGGAGCTGGCTTTTGGATTGAGTAAAGTAAAATAAAGTAAATTATTATTATTGTTGTTGTATAAAGGCAATTTATACGTATATATATATTTTTAAAAAGAACAAGAATTTTTTAAAAATAATTTCACGACATGTCCGACATGTCACAAAAAAGGTGTATATATATATTGAAATAATCATGATTTCGCCTCAGTTTACTCACAACTGTTGTATGAATGGCGACAGGTGTATACGCAGGTTAAATGTACCTTCTGCCATCTCGTGGAAGAGTATTTAATTGTTCTGCCTGTCACTATACATTACTAGCATAGATAGATGACCAATGATAGATCATTTTGTTAGCTTAATAGCAGAATTGCCTGATGTTTTTTTTTTCTTTGTTTTAGAAAAAACAAGAAAACAACAACCAAGTCAACAAACAAAAACAGTCAATTGCGTCAATTCAACCTTTGCGGATTACTATGACCTGGATGACTGACAATCTACACAGACATAAAGGAAAAAAACCTCACAATTTTTGGCAAGCACATTTGTATTTAGTAAGTTATAAAAGACTTGGCGGCATGGTGGGTGATTGGTTAGAGCGTTTGCCTCACAGTTCTGAGGACTGGAGTTTGCATTTTCTCCCCGTGCTTGCGTGGGTTTTTTCCGGGCACTCCGGTTTCCTCCCACATCCCAAAAACATGCATGGTAGGTTAATTGACAACTCTAAATTGCCCATCGGTGTGAATTTGAGTGCAAATGGTTGTTTGTTTGTATGTGCCATGCGATTGGCTGGCAACCAGTTCAGGGTGTACCCCGCCTCCTGCCCGATGATAGCTGGGATAGGCTCCGGCACGTCCGCGACCCTAGTGAGGAGAAGCGGCTCAGAGAATGGATGGATAAAAGACTTGGACAATTATGCAATTTGCTAACGACTTATAGTAAGTACATTTAGGACCAAGTAAGTGAAATTGGATATTTGGCCCTCCCAGTTCTGAGGTTCGGGGTTCAAATCTGTGTGGAGTTTGCATGTTCTCCCCGTGCTTGTGAGTTTTCTCCAGGTACTCCGGCTTTCTCCCACATTCCCAAAATGGTAATTGAAGACTCTTAATTGTCCACAGGTGTCAATGTGAGTGTGAATGCTTGTTTGTTTATATCTGTTGGTGACCAGTCCAGTAGCCCGCCTCTCACCCAAAGTCAGATGGGATAGGCTCCAGCTCGTCAGCGACCCGAATGAGGACAAGGGCTATTGAAAATCGTTGGATGGGTTTTCAACATTGTGTGGCCTTGAGCGGTTTATTGATTTGATAAGATCTTTTTTTACATAAAGGTGTTAACTGTTATTTTATTTTATTAGGAAGTGTTAGGACCTGTAAAACCTCTACATTTTGTCAAGTTTCACTACAACCATTAATCTATTCTCTTTAGTACTCGTTGGGTTCACAGGTGAGTTGGAGCCTATCCCAGGTGATTTTGAACCAGAGGTGGGATGCACCCTGGGCTGGTCACTGTCTACAGTAATTGCAGGGCATATATAGACTAACAGCCAGTCATACTTACGGACATTTTAGGAGGAAACTGCTCTCTGTCTTAACACACTCCTCACAGCAGGGTAATAGCTCAGGAGAATCTTTTAGAGACATCCCATAATCGGCCTTTGTTGACTTTGATCAGAAGTGGGGAAAATGCTTAAATTTGGCCAAATTATGGCATAGGTGTACTCCGCTTAACACATTGAGATTACCTGTAGTATTATGGCAAAAATGAAGGAAACCGTTAAATAACACACTCCTACACGCAATGCTTTTCAACTATCGACTACAAGCCTTAACATTGATTCTTGACATTTAATCAACATATAAAATAAAACATTCACCCTCTCACACCTGAAGATAGAGAGAAATCAACAGTAGTTTGTACCTTCAGTGAGTTCCATTATTCTTGTGTGTGTGTGTGTGTGTTTGTCAAGAGATGTGTTCAGGTTGCGTTCACGTTATTGAGCTAGTGAATAAGTGGCACATCTATATTTGCCTCGGGGCGGGGGTCACAACCTGTCAATGCCGAGTCCTCCATTTATTTAATATTAGTGAGAGATGTACAAACTTGCGCTGCTGTCACCAAACAACTGTAGCAAGAACAAACACACACACACACACACACACAGCTGAAGGCAAGGATTGCGTTTATAGAAGTGAAGTGTGTGTTGTCCTGTTTTCATTACACCATCATTAACCTCACAGAATGACATCATGATCTGCACAAATATTTGTGTGACTGTGTCTCATCTGCGTCTGCGTACAGGAATTGTGCAGTTGGAAGTGTGGGGGCATCAAAGCTCTAGTTAATTACAGGCCTCAAAGGCTTGAATGTGAAGTAATGAGTGATGAATACTAGAAACGAAACACACACACACACACACACACACACACTGGCAGGACTGTAAGCGCCTGAGGTCATCAAACAACTATTAGAGCTTTGATCAGAGTGATGGGGAGTGATAATCTAGGGAATAAAGAGGAAACATTTCTGAGTGTGATTGGTCCAATTCCAAAGGTCAATATAAAGTGCCATTAATGGTAAATTGTCTTCAGTACAGTGTGGACGCGAGTTTAGAGTCTAATTAACATGCATTTTTGGAATGTGGGAGGAAGCAGGAATACCCAGACAAAAACCGCAAAACATGGGAAGAACCTGTAAACTCCACACAGGAACACCAAAGCTGAAATTCAAATCCCGAACCACAGAATTGGGAGGCGGAGGTGCTTCAGCATTGACATGGAAAGTAATATTTAATCAACCAGCTAAATCTAATTGATTAAGTTGAAGTCCATCAGTGACACCAATTGACACAAATATTTCAGTCAGTGTCTCTTTGGAGCACTCCAAATACACACAAACACACTGGAGAACAATACACACCACAAAAAGCATATGTAAAACTTTTAATTGGAGGTTAAACCAGTTTACCAGGGGTCTTTGTCACTTAAACACAAAACCATCAAAGTTGGGGAAGACAAAAAGACAGAAAAGGAAAAAGAAAGAAAAAGGAAAATTGGAGTTTTTCGTGTTTCTATCACAATTCAAGCGCAACTAGGTGGTCCCTTGTAGTTTTCCAAATGTAGGTAAACTCAGGTGGGATTCAAACTTGTGTCTGCAGAAATCTCAAGTCACCGCTAGTATGAGAACAGACAGTAGCTTCCACATTTAGTGACATTTAGTGACCCTGGGCTGTAGGGTGTGCCCTTCTTTGGAGCTAAAATTTAGCCTTAACACAAAGATAATTAACTGCCTTTGAGGATGGATTCAAAAAACAAACAGGAAACTGGGCTAATGCATGACATGAAGAAAGTGTTTTGAACATTTCTCCATTTGTTCTGTGTAATGTTATTTATTGATGGGCTAATCTATTAGCCAATGAATAAATATTAGTCTCTTTTGCGTAAAAATGACAAGAATACACGTAACAAAGTTTATTCATGAATCTGTATATAAAACTCAACTGTATATAAAATATTTACCGGTAAATGGAATATATTAAAAGCAAACAATTTACATTATACAATAATGAAAAAATATTTGCAATTATTTACAATATATACTTTTATTATTGTTTACTATTACCTGCAAGGTACTCTGTCTTCGCTGTGATTTGTCAAATATTTAAGTCAAGCCAACATTTTTCCACTGTGATTGACCAAATGTTGTAGAGGGAGAAAATAAAGCTTACGTTGTAGTTTACTCTGTAGGAGTGGGTTTGATGTGACAACAATTTTTGGTGTTACCTATTGAACTGGTCAAAACAATGCAATGCTTGGAACCAGAAAATACCACAAAATGAAAATGTGAATTTCCCCTCAAAATAATCTGTGCATTTATAGTGATTGCTTTGCCTAACTAAATGGTACCGGTTCAGCAAACCTTTTAACCAAAAAAATTCAGGAATTCATCAGAATTAAATTGAATTATTTTTTTTAAATGAAGGGTCAAATTTTTGGCCTGTATTAAACATGCCAGCTGTCGAATCAGGATCTAAAGTTTCGGTGTGGGTGAAGTAATTTAATTACACTAAGTTAGCACCCATTAGTTCTGTCATGTTGGTTTGACCTGACTGATTGAGGCCTCTTTACACTCCTGCGCTTGCGCGGCCGACAACGGCCGCATTGCATCACGTGACCGACGAATTGGCCCGCGCGGCCCTTCTGCGTAGCTTGATGCGCACACAGAAAAAATTGTTGCTGCGCGTAGAACGCCGCAGAGATCATCTCTCATTATTGGTCTGTTTTAGTCACATGCTGTGATGACGTACTCGGCGTGCCCCTTGGTTCTCCATACCATCTACACCGCCGCCTTCTCGATTGATTTTGCAGCATAATTAAACGTATCGGCACGGTAGACGACTGGTTAGAGCGTCTGCCTCACAGTTCTGAGGACCGGGGTTCAATCCCCGGCCCCGCCTGTGTGGTGTTTGCATGTTCTCCCCGTGCTTGCGTGGGTTTTCTCCGGGCACTCCGGTTTCCTCCCACATCCCAAAAACATGCATTGTAGGTTAATTGACAACTCAAAATTGCCCGTAGGTGTGAATGTGAGTGCCAGTGGTTGTTTGTTTGTATGTGCCCTGCGATTGGCTGGCAAACAGTTCAGGGTGTACTCTGCCTCCTGCCCGATGATAGCTGGGATAGGCTCCAGCACGCCCGCGACCCTAGTGAGTAGAAGCGACTCAGAAAATGGATGGATTAAATGTATCATCTGGTCATCTAGGTCCATTTGTTCTAGCAGACACTGTTCCATGGTCGCCATTGTTGTTGCTTTGTTCCTTGTTACTGAAAGAAAAAGAAAAACGGCTACTGGAAATGGCCCAAAAAAATGCTGAGGAAACTCCACCCTGTGGTGTCCTAGCCAATACCAGACTTAGCGACACCCCCGACTTGGAGGTGAACTGCAGTACATTTTCAAAACTGCCCGCAAGGGTTGCGCTTGACTATAAAGGAAAACTACGCGAGGGACAGTCACAGTAAATGAAAAGGTAATTTAAATGGACACATTGCTCCGTCTTGTGATCGGATCGGTTATCGTTTTTTTAAACTCGTTGATCGGTGATTGGCCCCAAAAGTCCTGATCGTGTAAAGCCTACTGGCAACCATAAAGCAGTTTTTTTTTTTTTAGGCACATGTTGCAAAGCCAGGCGCAGGAATGATAATGCAGCAATGCAGCACTTACACCAGCTGGCTGCCAGCTCCAGTGAATTATATTGCCGTAGCATTACCACTTGCAGCATTTGTCTATATTTCTAATACAAAGAAGGAACCATTCAATACTATACAACATTTTCTGCATTCAATTTTGTGGATTCCGCTTACGCATTCCCTCTGCTTCCCCTCACTGTCTGAGAGTGTGTCGATCCAGTGCTACATGAAGCATACAGATTGCTGTTTTAGATGCACACGGTCAGCTAGGTTGCAGGAAAAGATCAGAAGAGGGAAAACATGCAAGTTAGCGCTTCTCCTACCACCCCCCCCCGCCCACACCTCCGTCCCTCGTCGCTTCGTCTCGATTTATTCTCCCATCTGCTTCGTCTGGCTTCCCTTGCTCTTTAGCTGCATTTGCTCCTCATTCCTCCCACTCATCTGTCCGTCATTCGCATGTACCTTTCCCTTTCTCTGCTCTGTCTCACACAAAGCCTTATTCTTCATGCATATTGTTTGTCCTCCAGTTTTCACAACTGTTCTTGCCTCCTGCAGTTTGAGACACACACGTGCGCTCACATGCGCGCACACATTGCATAGCAGTACTGTGAACCCCTTGTCGCGGTTCTGGAGGAGATAAGTTTAGTTGGTTGTGGAAGTAATGGAGAGTCTTTGCCACATGTACATGCTGCGCACTTGTGCATTTTTTTTCCAAAATCAAATAATATGTAAGACATTTATTATTAAGGATCACAGTTTGTGGTATAGTTATGGTTTAAACCAGAGGCCTTCAAATACAAATGCTATAGGGCCGCAAACAAATCAAAGGTCCATTTATCGAGGTGGGTCAGGTCACGTGCAATAATACTGTAATATTCAAAACAACAAAAATACGCAGTTGTGAATACTCTCAAATTAAAGCTGGAAGTATGCAGTTACGACACATTGTTTGTTTCATTACAAATCCATTGTTGTGGTGTTTAGAGACAAAAAGATGAGAACCGTGCCAATGTCCCAATATTTATGACTGACTGACAGACTTTAGTTGAATAAAACAAAACATGACCTTGTCACAAATGCAAAACAAACACACAGGAAAGGGTTAAGAAATTTTCTTTTTAACTTATTTTTATTTGTGTGTGTGTGTGTGTGTGTGTGTGTGTGTGTGTGTGTGTGTGTGCGTGCGTGCGTGCGTGCGTGCGTGTGCACGCATGTGCATTTGTATTAGGATGTCCTCATGTCATGATAAAACAACCCCATATGAATCCCCTCAGGTGTTAGTGAATCATCCTCCAAACAGCCATTAAAAACTCAGTAAAGGGCTTTGAGATCACACTCAATGCCACACAACTGTCGTCTTTTTTTTCACCGAACAGTGCGCACACACACACACACACACACACACACAGCCTCACAAACAGCACTACTGTAGATGGCAGTCGTGTTGGATAATTGTCTCGCTGAGCTGTTTGGCATTTTACGTCAGTGAATAATAATGGTGTGTTTGTGTTATAAGAATAGAAAGTCTTTATTGTCACCATATGGGCAGACACAACAATTTTGAAAGTTCAAAGAGCTTTGGAACAAATTAGCTCCATCCTGTCAATCTGTCTGGTAGTGGTTATCTTGTCTTCGCCTGCTAGTGAGTCAAGACCAGATCCAGAATCCATTCACATTACAGTGAAGCCTCCAAATTTCAACACTATGTAAAGACAAAAATGACAAACTTCTTGTTACACTTCATTGACAGTTAAGAGTCTTGCAATTCATGAAGTTAGCTTATCTTCAAAGTCCTTTTTTTTTTTTTTTTTTGTATCTATGAGTTTTTTTAATGAGCTTTTAAGATACAAAGGTTAACTTTATTTAACACTTATTATAGTTCATGTTAAAATGTTCCTTAAAGTTGGCATGTACAGTTCATAAAGGTTTCATGATGGCGGCAGTTGGATCTTGGATTAATTAAGTTTCCTTTATTCATGCAAAATTAAATATTTGAGAAGTTACCAAATCTGAGGTAAACAAATCTGAGGGAACAGATTGTGTTCCACATTTGAGATTCCTTTGTATCAGGGCAGAAATTGTGCTCTGACATCATCTCACTAAAGTGTTCACTTTGTGTGCATGCATTTATCGTCAACCAATATTTGCAGTCCAAACTTTACTATTGTTGGTGAATGTTAATCAGTTAAACAGCCAGTAACAGCATGATTGGTGTTGGTCCACAAGCACGTACAATTAATTAGTTATATTTGTTTATAATTAGCATGTATTATATGGCTGTCGTGTGAGTGAAAGTCGAAGCATGGCGCGCTAGCTAATTGGCCTGCAAATGAGAAAATCCACTCAGGCACAATCGGACAGCTCAGAAAAGAAGACCCTACAAATTAATAATCTAAAACACACGCATGCACAGAAGTTAGTCTCACAGCACTGTGCTCGATACTCTTGGGAAATTAATTACCATGCAGCGCACACAAAACACACACACGCAGAGACATGCTGAGGTAGGCCTAATTAGGCATCTGATACACTTTAAAAAAAACAAAAAAACATGCACTCTCGTTAAGTGCACACTTTTTAGGCACTTCCATATTAATCCTGAAACCCAATGGCCATTGTATTTGTTTTCTCGTGCTTTCTTTCAGCGACCCTTACCAACTTAATTTCTCAAAGCCCTGCTATTTATAAAAAAAAAAATCAAAAAAACATTGAAATCAAAACACTACTAATTGTTTCGCTGTACAGATTGAACGATTGAAGACTGAGGCAGGGTGAGAGTGTCCTTTAAAATTCAATGTTTGTAATGAAAGCCTTCTAATGTTATTCATGAGTTTTCATACTGTGCCAGCGTTCCAACCTCGGATCTGCCATCCACAAGACATCCCTTCATAAGGCAGCTGAAGAAGGCAGCATGAGGGGGAGGAAGGAGGGCGTTGACGTGAGGGAAAGATGAAGATTAAAAGCGAGAATGTTGAGAGGGAGCGTAATGAAGGAAAATGGGCAAAGATGAGAGACGTACCACGTTGAAAATGATAACGGGTTCTTTGTGGAAATATGAAGTGACATATATATGCTCATCAGCAAGTTGAAGCAGTCCAACAGAGTTTATTTCTGTTATTTTCTTCTTCTATCTTTTTCCTTCTGTTATAGGCTAGGTTGTCTTTATTTATACAAACAAACACAAAGCATTCCTGAATGCTGGTCAGCCTCCAATTTCTTCAGATTTTCTATTAAATTCAACAAATTTGACCAATAAGCTCCATTGTTATACTATAAAAACTTTAACTATAAAGTCAAAGTTTTCAGTAACTTTGGGGATTTCACTGTCATACAAGTGTAAAAGGTTAACAGTTTACTGTTCACTGTAACATTAAATACAACCAATGAACCAATGAGGGGGACATAATACTGTAAAACGGCAAGCTAAGCTATGTAATAGGTGGAAATTAATATTACCTTTGTGCCTGAAACTCTACCTTCTGCATTGAAGTATTACAGCTATACATTTTTTAACAAGACAAGCTTACTCATATGTATTTAACCCAACCTTTTTCACTTGTCTAAAAAAAACTTTCAATCTTGAGGCGACATAATGTCGCAGGGCTCCCGGGGTTACGACACTTTGACAGTTCAAGTGTCCAAGAGGGTTAACAGATTTGTTTTCAAGCTATTCTTAACACTTTAAATTGGTTAATAAATAATGCACAAAAACAACAGACAAGGTGGGGTCATACCAATCGTATCGATATGTGAAAAAATATGAAATTGAAAGTATTTAGGGTTTCCGTCCGACAGCGACAATGTATTCTTCATCCTCTGGGAAAAACTACTGTTACTGCAGCTTAATGAACAGTTGTACACGTATGTATATATGTCTGTTATCTATATCAAAAACTTTAATGAATGAAAAAAGAAATAATAAAATGTATTGTATGTGTATGTAAAATGCATTGCTTTCCTCCCAATTATTTCATTATTTCTGTATTTGAATTATAAATTTACAAGGTCAAAATTGCTCATCTTTGCTGTTGGAGGTAGATGACTAAAACTAATTGCAAACATTAATTTACAGGATAACCTATAAATTCCATTTCCGACTTGGTTGCTCGGTTACACCTTTATCTCCTGTTAATCATGTTTAACATGAAAGAGTAATTGATTTTCCTTATTAAATGTCTTCCGAGTGACACCTGCTCGTTTTTTTTGTTCTCACAGTGGTGTCGATTCCTGCAGACATGACACATTTACCTCACAGCAACATGACAGTCAATAGGGTAACACCATTCTCTGAGGGGAGAGCTGGCTTTATTATTACATATTTGTCAATGTATTATTCCATAGGTGGTTCGTTTCCTACATGGTCTACAGTGTTGGCTGAAACATTTCCCCCCCCCAAAATGTTGTGATCAACATCAGTCTTCCTATTTGTGTTAAAGATGGTGGGATTTCCTGCCGCCGCTGCCGGCTTGTGATGTGACTAGACGTTAAGTGTGTAACTTAAGTGAGGGGTTCTGCTGAAGCCGAGCAGAGCGCAGCTGAGTTTGGGTCTGTCTCAGCTCGCTATCTGTTGTTATTATTGCCTTGTGTCTCACGCTGCCGCCGTGGGTTTTTTAAACCGTGGGTGGCTTATCAAGTTTCTGCTCCATCTCAGTTTGACAAGAATAGCTATGTTTTCAATAACCTTCAGCCCTGCATAGGCCTATAAATTTGAGATTGGAATGGGGGGCGAAGGATGGTGATAAGTGACACTCTGAGGGGCAGAAAATGGTGTTGTTTTGGTTCCTTTTCATAGACTCTTGGAGCCAAATACAGCACTCGAGTTGAGTCCCACACCGATAGGCCCACAGAGGGAATGCTGAAGTTGTATGGCTAATGTTGGCATGCAAGAATGACGATTCTTTTTTTTTTCATATTATATTGTCGTTTAGCCCATGTGCTTTATTTATGATAAGACTTTTCAAAAACATGTATTTTAGGTACAAGCAAATAAAGTTTAGACCATTTTTTTATTCGCCTCTATACTGTCTATCTGTTAAAAATGATTAATATGATTGGTTGTGGCGGCACGGTGGACGACTGGTTAGAGCGTCAGCCTCACAGTTCTGAGAAGCGGGGTTCAATCCCCGGCCCCGCCTGTGTGGAGTTTGCATGTGCTCCCCGTACCTGCGTGGGTTTTCTCCAGGCACTCCGGTTTCCTCCCACATCCCAAAAACATGCATGAATTGAAGACTCAAAATTGCCCTTAGGTGTGAATGTGAGTGCGAATGGTTGTTTGTTTGTATGTGCCCTGCGATTGGCTGGCAACCAGTTCAGGGTGTACCCCGTCTCCTGCCCGATGACAGCTGGGATAGGCTCCAGCACCCCCGCGACCCTAGTGAGGAGAAGCGGCTCAGAAAATTGATGTATGGATGGATATTTCCCATGACTGATTTTTTGGTTAAACTATATATGATAGCAATAAAATGCAGGGGCAGTTCTGTTTACTTAATAATATAATGAGGTGTTTATATGAATATACGTTAATATGATTTTCATAACAGCTATCTGAGACAAAACCTAAATACGATGTGGCCTAAGATGAAAATGAGTGACACGCAAACGTACAGTTTGTGTATGCAACCACCGGGATGTCTATAATCACAGATTTTAGACATATAATAACTGATTACCTTTACTATAGACTGTTGTTTATTTTGAGCGCTGTACTCATCTTAGTAGAATCTTACTTGACTATAATTACTGTATGATGTCTGTTTCTTGTGTCCAGGCGTGAGACATTGCTGCGGTGCTCCCAGTGCAAGATGGCTCGCTACTGCAACATCACATGCCAGGTATAATACTGTAGTGTATACTGTATGAGTATGTTTTTTGTTGTTGAAATTATTCTACCATACAGAAACAAGCATGGGCTGACCATAAGAAGGAGTGCAAATGTCTGCGGATCATCCTTCCCAGAATTCCTACTGACTCCGTCCGACTGGTTGCAAGACTAATTTTTGCCTTGGTATGCTTTTGGAATCTTTTATTTTCCCCTCACGATTAGTCTTTCAAATTATCACGATTAGTCTTTCAAACTGTTTGTCACTAAAGTTTGGGGAGTAGATAAATCGACGCTGGTTGGTTCCCATGATTGCAACTCGCCATGATTTTCGCTAGGTTTCTCGTTCAGTCAATATGCACGTTTACAAAACACAGCAATTAAAATTAAGAAATATGATCTGGTCATTGCTGTTCAAGTGTAAAAATCTTGTTTCACCCCAATACATGCCACAATTCTTCTGTAGTGTAAGGTAAACTTATTGATTACTAGAAGCAACGTGACGATTGGCCGCCCACTTTTTGGAATAATAAAAAAAATGAATGGGCACTTCTAAAACCTCTAAAATCCTTCATAACAAATTAACGCAAGAAGAAAAAGAAAAACCATTCATAACTAAAGTACATGGCCTATTCTACTACTACTATTCTACTAATTTCTCTTCTCACAAATAATGTTCAATTGCATTATTTAAGTTTTATTTAGTTTTCAGGTCAAGTGACGCCGTAAGTAATTTTTGTAATTTATAGTATAATAATTTTAGTAATTTTGAGAAGTCGACTCGAAATATCGGCCCGTACGAACTTATCGGTGGATACATTTAACTGCAATTTGTCAGCCGATTGAAAAAGGGGTTCCCCGAGTAGCAGATGAAACGGAAGGGGCGAGGAGTTATGATGAGAAATAATGACATTATAATGTTTTACTCTAATCTGAAGGCATTCTTTGACCAGATTTTTCTATAGGCAAGATCAGATGAAAAGGTTCCCCAAAAAGGCATTGCCCCCCCCTCCCCAAAAACCCCACAAAAGCTCAGCCGATTTTCAAAATTCTTGGTGTGTTGTAATTAGGTTGAAGTGGCAATTATAGCCAGTCTTAGCATTTTGACAGACTGTAATTTTTGGAGATGGTTGTCACTTTGCTTTTACCAGGTAGATTGTTTATTTTCTGTTAATAGTTTATGTTTTGTTTTAATGGACTTCCCTAAGAGATGGATAAATCTCATTCAGAGGTAATGATTTTTATTTTGTTGGTAGTTCATTTCTCCTGTGTTACTAGCTTTATTGCAGTCATGTTTGGACTTCAACAGAAGAAGACTCAAATGGCCTATCGGTATAACAAGAAATCCTTCTGGGTCCTGAAGATTGGAATAATTTGATGCTGCAAAATGAATGTTTTACATCTTACTCTTGTATCTTCTAGTTAAATCCTGAAAATAGCAGAAGTGAGGAGCTCTACTCGTTAGACGAACATGAATCACGTATGTTTTCCTTAAAAGACATCCATTTTGTGCATATGTGTTTCTTTTGATACAGCACAAAACAACTGTGTTGTGTGTGTACACAGACCTGATCTGCATGTCTGAGCAGAAGAAACAAGGTCTATCTCAGCTGGCATCCATGCTGGAGTTATACTTAAAAGAGGAAGTGCCTGAACTCGCCCTGGAGATGACATCGGCTCTGCCAGAGTCCTGCAGACAGCCTCTTGACCTGATAGCAAAGGTGGGCCAATGGCACACAAATACAATGAGTTGTTTGCTTTTGTGCATCTTGCAAACACAGCAACTCATAAAAAGCACTAAACAAGTCCAAAGAGATGTGCCTCTGTGCACAAAGACCCGCAGACCGCAACAAGCCAACTGTTTATCACGTTTAGCATCCACTGCTGTGCTTGGCTTGCACCTTAGCATATGTCCAAGATCGTCGCTGCATCTACGATTCGATCCCCATGTGTCTGTGTAATCCTAGTACTACCTGGGGTCTCTTCTCACTAGAATTTAAACCACATTTCAAGGACGTCTTTGTATTGCATCTCTACCTCAGTCACCGGCTAACGTGCATGACTATGACTGCAGGCATTGTAATCAACACAAGACTGTGTTTTACTTGCCCCAACACAATGGTTGTATGCTTTGTGTACTAATTGAAAGCAGCCAGGTAAATGAAAGTGTTCTGACGTTAACATGATTGTGGCGAAGCGGGCAACAGTCTGCCGCAAGCTACATAATATGGCAGTTCAACACCTGGAAACATATAGTGCCATTAAAAAAAGGTATTGGTGCCCTGAAAAAGTATTAGACCCCTTCTCAAATTCTTAGATTTTTGCATACTTTCCCCACTTTAATGTTCAATATCGTCAAACAAATGTAAATATCAGACAAATATAACCCAAGTGACCTTAAAAATTGTTTTTTTTAAAAAGGTGATTTCAGTTAATAAGGGAAAAAAACTATTCAGTTACCTGGCCCTGTGTGAAAAAAGATTAATTGTGGCTAATCCCAATTTTGGGGTAATTTTCACTGATCACACCCAAGCCTGATTACCTCCAGACCTGTTCAATCAAAAAAATCACTTAAACTGAATCTGTCCCGACAAAATCAAGTCGGCCAAAAGATCTAAAAAAAGCTGCAACAAAATGACACGATCCAGAGAAATTCCAGAACAGTCAAGAAACAAAGTAAGTGACATCTATCAGTCTGGAAAGGGTTACAAAAACTATTTCTAAAGCTTTAGTATTCCAGCGAACCATAGGGAGAGCCATTATCCTCACATGGAGAAAACATGGAACAGTGGTGAACCTTCCCAGGAGTGGCCAGCCTACAAATATTACCTAAGAGAACAGCAATGACTCATCCAGGAGGCCACAAAGGAACTCAGGACAACTTCTAAAAAACTGTAGGCCTCCCTTGCCTCAGTTAAGGTCAGTGGTCATGGCACAACAATAAGGAAGAGACTGGGATAAAAGGGCATACAGGGCAGAGTTCTAAGGCCAAAACCACTGCTGACCAAAAAAAAAACATAAAGGCTCGTCTTACCTTTGCAAAAAAAAAAACATCTGAATGATTCCCAAGACCTTTGTGTGAATATTATATGGACTGACGAGATGAAAGTTGAGCTTTTTGGAACGTGTGTGTCTCGTTGAATCTTGTGTAAATGTAGCACAGCATTTCAGAAAAAGAACATACCAACAGTCAAACATGGTGCTGGCAGTGTGATGGTCTTAAACTGCTTTTCTCCTTCAGGACCCGGACAACTAGCTGTGATTGATGGAATCATGACTTTTGCTCTTTAACAGAAAATCCTGAAGGAGGATGTTCAATCATCAGTTTGTGACCTCAAGCTGAAGTGGACTTGGGTTCTGCAGCAGGATAACGATCCAAAACACACCAGCAAGTCCACTTCTGAATGGCTTGAAAAACAAAAGGAAGGTTTTAGACTGGCAGAGTCAAAGTCCAGACTTTAATCTGTTTGAAATGCAGTGGCATGACCTTCAAAAGGCGGTTCATGCTCGAAAACCCTCAATTTTATGCTAAATTCAAACAATTCTGCGAGGAAGAGTGGCCCAAAATATCTCCACAGAGATGTGAAAGACTCATTGCCAGTTATAGAAAACGCTCGATTTCAGTTGTTGCTGCTGAGGATGGCCTAACCAGTTATTAGGTTCAGGGGGTCATTACTTTTTACACACAGCCAGGTAACTTTTTTTTAGTTAGTTTTTTTTTTTTCCTTAAGAAATGAAATCACCATTTAAAACAGCATTTTAAGTTCACCTGGGTTATAGTTGTCTGATATTTACATTTGTTTGCTGATCTTAAACATTAAAGTGGGGAAACTGTGCGAAAATATACGAATTTGAGAAGGGGGCCAATATCTTTTCACAGCACTGTATATAATAACATTTTATCTTTAAGTTTTAATACCTGCAGATGTCTAATTATATGGCAAGTAACTTTGCTCAACTTGAGCACTACAGCTCACAGACCTGTTGGTTTGACAGCAGTCTCAGCATGTAGTCGCAACCATCTCTCTGAAGATTTTTTTTTCCATGTTCTTCCATAATTGGTTAAACATCATGGAGCTTGACGGTAAACGTGCTTTGGCATAATATCTTTGGTGAGATATGGAGAGTTAGTGTTTGGGGAGGGGAGCTTTATTGTGGATTGTGACGGCAGGAAAAGCTGCTGATTAAATGCGCTAAAAGATTGCGATGGGAAGTGTGGCGTGTTTGGTGGAGAGGGAGGTAAGGAGTGAACAACACTCTTTAGATTAAAGGGAGAGAGGAAGAAGAATGTGTGGGGAGATCACAAGGAGTCAGCGAGCGATTAAAAGAGTAGGAAACCAACCGTGTGTCACAACTGGACATGTAAAAAAGAGAAAATGAGGGATAATATCCTGGTGAGGGTGGCAATTTTTAAAAGGGTTCTGATGGAAAATGAAATGTAAATTTTTTTATTTTTTTTTACTTATTAAAATTTGAAGGAAGATATTTCATATCCAAGGTACAAAACACAGAGGACCTGATTTACAAAGTTTACCAATAGCGAGCACTAAATTGGGCACGCTGTTGGTGGGCGTGTTTTATCTGATTTACTAAAATTGCAATCTTTTATTGAGCTCTCAAACTGTGTTTAGCCACTCTAACAGATTGCGTGGGTTTTTTTTTTTGTTTTTTTTTTTTTGTGGGGGAAGAGGACTACAGCCCAGCCTGTCATCTCAGTGGTGCTGGTTTTACACACAAAATATCCCGACAGATTGTATTTAAAAGAGGGTTTTGGACACTTGAAAATTTAGGAGCGAAACACAAGCGCAAAATTAATCACTGTCAATCAATCTATTTGGCTGAGTCAGTCAACTGATCTCCACCCAAGGAAGCATGCTTTTGAAACTACTGAGGGCAAAACTTAAGACTGAATGTCCAAAAACAGCAACCACAGAAGTTGCGTGGCATTGCGAAGTATCACAAAGGACGTTCCAGGCATTGAGGATTAACCTCCCTATACATTATTGAACGTAGTGTAATTCTTCAGTTCATTAATACATCACTGTTTGATGAGCTACTTTTGAAATGCGTTTAGTTTATTTACTTACTACGTTTTGTAGACGGGTTAATTGTGTCGTGCTTAGAGGCACTATGGACTTTCAATTTGTTCTGCCAGCATTCCCAATATTTCTATTAAATCTATGTTGGCATGTTTCATGTCTCGTAAGTATGTATCCTCCTGTCGAGAACCAACACACGCTGACGTTTTTGCTGGTCAGTCGTACAAATCCCACCAACCCACATAGCCCCATTCATGTGTTTATCTCTCAGAGCTTCCACACCATATAATCCTATTACTGAAGCTGTGAAGATTCTGCTGGTGCTGTAACTTCCGTAAAGCACTCGTGTTACACTCACAGTGTGTAAAGTGTGTGTATGCGGAGTCATAGGCATTGTGCTCTAAGTGTTTAAGGCTATTCATAGACCATTTAAGGCATTTAATGTCACTCCGCCTCTTGTTTCTCGACAGCCAGTCTAAATCCTCTTATCAGGAACAGTGAATGGTGCCATGTTTTTATTGCACCTCACAAGTATTGTCATCTTTTTTCATGTTGAATGCTATTCTCCAACAAAAACATGCTACACACTAAAAGTTCTGATAGCAAATTATAGCAATTTCTGTTGGTCCAATGGATTATCAGAGAATAGAATACAACCCCACAAATTTGTAGAGTCTAGCTCTTACCTAACTTTGTCTAAATCCAAACACTTTGGTTCTTGGACAGACAAAATGGACAAAAAAAAAAGACAAGAAAATCTGTGTCACTGATAGAATGAGGTTGCTTATTTAACACTTACTAGACATCCCTTCAAATGCACTAATCCATGTACTGCTCAGTCTCTGGGGGCATATTTACATTGATATCTGGGGATTGCTATATCGGGTATTCTGTGATGTTTGTTTGGATATTCTCTGTTTTAATCTCTTTCTTTGGCATTTCATCTCAGCATTAATGTCTGAGGCCCAATGTGTCGTGTTCTCATTTCAGTTGCAATAAATTGTAATTATTAATCAGCAGTGGCTTTAGCAGGGATGCCCAGACTTCCCTCTCCCCAGCTACTTCCTCCAGCTCTTCCGAGGGATCCCGAGGCGTTCCCAGGCCATGCCGAGAGACGTAGTCTTTCCAGCAGGTCTTAGGTCGTCCCCGGGGTCTCCTCCCGATGGGACGTGCCCGGAACACATCACCGGGGAGGCGCCCGGTAGGCATCCGAATCAGATGCCCCAGCCACCTCATCTGGCTCCTCTCGATGTGGAGGAGCAGCGGCTCTACTCTGAGATCCTCTCGGATGACCGAGCTTCTCACCCTATCACTAAGGGAGAGCTCGGATATCCTGCGGAGGAAACTCATTTCGGCTTGTATCCGGGATCTTGTTCTTTCGGTCACGACCCACAGTTCGAGACCATAGGTGAGGGTAGAAACGTAGATCGACCGGTAAATCGAGAGCTTCGCCTTTCGGCTTAGCTGCTTCTTTACCACAACGGACCGATACAAAGTCTGCATCACTGCAGACGCTGCACCGATCCGCTTGTTGATCTCCCGTTCCATTCTTCCCTCACTCGTGAACAAGACCCCAAGATACTTGAACTCCTCCACTTGGGGCAGGATCTCATCCCCGACCCGGAGAGGGCACGCCACCATTTTCCGACTGAGGACCATGGTCTCAGATGTGGAGGTGCTGATTATTAATCCATGAAAATAATATACTTGCAGAGATGGAATGTGTGGCGCCTCCTTCAGTTAAAACAAGGTGAACATCTTATGCTTCTGATGATTTTTATTTTTTATTTTAGTGAACTAAAAAACATGAACTTGTTAATAATTGGCCTTGAGAAGTCAGCTGTGCTTAGCTTCAATCTCTCATCTCTCTCTCTCTCTCTCTCAATCGCTCCCTCTCCTTTACTGTCAGTGAGGCATCGACAAGTAGTAAAGTTTTGGAAAACAACAACACGGACATCACAACTTACACCAATACGGGCTTGTGTTTGACTTTGGAGATTCCACTTAATTTGTTGAACACATCAGATCAGGCTATGCTTCTTATATGCTCATTTTTCTCTTTCCTTGGATCTAATACACAGTACTTCATATGATAAAACCCAACCTCCTTTTAGCTGCTAACATTGTATATCAAAGCCAATGGCTCATTGATTGTAGAAGTGGCAAATATTCAAGTCTTGACTTGGGTCATAGTGCCCTTCTCTTTGTAGGTTTCCTGACATTGTTCTTCTACACTCTCTGACACGACTCATTACTTTCCTGTTGGGCTCTTTGACAGGTTGGCGCAGTGATGGTTCTTTACGACTGCCGATCTGCATATCTTTTGTTCTGAAAAGCTACCGGACTGAATCTATTGGTGTGTCTAACTCCCTGCTGTGTGCACCACCAGTATATGTCTCCCATTATATATTGATGTAGCCTGTATTTTTCAGCAGTGCAAATTGTGGATCCACCGCTGAAAGATGTGTCTCGTGCTTTCCAAATAGTTAACTGCAGTGGCTTGCATGCAACACAACTCTCCGCGGTAGAATCATCACACACGTAATTTGGAGGCCATGCTTGCCAACAATGGGATGAATTGACTTCCTGTGGGTGGTTTCCATAGTAACTGGCTAAAACAATTACCTCAGGCATATTTACATGAGCTATTTCAAATACTGTGTTTATAGTCTAGCTGTGAACAATAATGTGCGAAGAGGAAGTTGTAAATGGTGTTTGGCCACCATTAGGGGGCACTGTGATTGCATGCACCGGGTTTGTTCTGTTGGTGAGAAGAAGTGCAGAAGTCTCTGGGTTTTTGCAGATTCTTGATTATCGCTTTTATATTCCAGCTTTCCAGGGCATTCCTACAATATCCATTGTCATTCCCTCCTCATTAGTTATCGCAACACACACACCTAAACACACACACACCTACCTCTTCAATCAATCAATCAACAAACTTTTTTGTGTTTTTCATACAGAAAAGAATGCAACTCAAAGCACTTTACATGAATTAAAAAATATATAATTAATAATAAGTAAATCAACCCCACTCACCACTTGTCCACAGGACACACACACACACACACGAAAAACAATATCGTCTGGTAACAAATGAGGAGTTTAACATTGTATACTTGAACTGTTCACTATGTTTAACCATGTAGGTCGTTACAGTGAGTAATGTATGACTGGCAGCGTTTTGTGCCATAAAATCATTCTTTATGCTAATGGGCGCCGCTTCTACAACACACCGCAACAGTGCGGCACAAACACACTCTTGACACATGGGAATGGAGTAATGCTACTGCCTCATTACTGCTCTTTGTAATCCCAGGGGAGTAATGAGGGAGAGAGGGATTTGTTTTTTTGTGTTGGATGTTCGTAGTATGTATATATACATGTGTGACGCATTGTTTGTGCATGCATGTTGAGGCTTTGTTACTATGTGCTGCACACTGGTTTATATTTTCTTGTGTGTGTGCACCAGGTTCTGTCAGTTGCATGATTGTGTGTAGCTTCAGGGTTGTGTGTCTGTGTGTGTGTGCATGTGTGTTTGTTGGGCAAACTACAATGGTGCAATAAACAGTGACAGATGAGATCTGGCTGAAGAATCTTTTATTGTTTCCCTAAAGCAACTTTCTCTTGTGTGATTGTGTGCATGTAGCTATAGTATATGTTTCTGTTTATTTTGTTTCAATTACTTTTGTTTTGAGGAAATTAGAAAAGAGAGAAGTTTCTGGACTGGTGTCACAAAAGATATATTTCAAACCCAACTACAAGTTTTCCCCTTCCACACACTTCATCTGCATTTACATGACTATATCTCTGAATGTGAAAGGAGGGTGTGCGAACGTATTGTTATGCTGCATCGGCTTCCGCCGCACCGAGAGCCATTGCTCTCGCAGGGCCAACATGTCGCCACACAAAGTCAGGACACACATAAATGACTCCATGTGCTCTAAATAAGCTCCTCTGCGTCATGTTTCCGTTGTCTACTTGGCTTCTTTCCGCCCGACAATCATTTATCTACGTCACTGACATTCCATCATTTCTCCTCTCCTTGTGGGGCCAAGAGTCTGCAGCCAGGATGCTGTGGTCACATCTCTGACAAAGACTGATGGAAGAGTGAGATAAAGCTATTATTAAAAGACACCTCTTGTTCATGCACTTGAAGTCAAGTTTTGTATGGGTTAAAAATGTCAATTCTCAACACGTACTGAAAATGATATTTCCTTCTTGAATTTTATCCAAGGGTTGAATAGTTGAAGGATTATAAACTGATGTTTACCTTTTAGACAGAGCAACTAGACCCTTAATTGTGCTTTTATCCACTCAAGTGTTGAAATGTATGAGGATATTGGGAAGCTGTGGGGTGCATTGTGGCCATCAACATCTAGAAACACCTCATTATGCACTCCAAACTAAAACTATTATAATCAACATAAATGAACACTTTTGTGACAGGGTCAATCGAAAGTGAGCAGTATTAATTTTTTTAATGCAGCATTTTTTTATCCGGCTTATGTATTGGATCTTATAAAATGTTCCAAAATAACTACAGTAATGGTGTGGCCAATGAGTGTAGATTTAACAGTTGCCAAATTTTAGTTTGTATGTTCCTTGCAGTTTATTAATTTTTTTAATTTTATTTATTTTTTTATTTTTTCAATGGGGGAGGCACGGTAGATGACTGGTGAGCACATCTGCCTCACAGTTCTGCGGACTCGGGTTCAAATCCAGCCTCGCCAGTGTGGAGTTTGTATGTTGTCCCCGTGCCTGCGTGGGTTTTTCTCCGTATACTCCGGTTTCCTCCCACATCCCAAAAACATGCAGGGTAGGTTAATTGAAGACCCTAAGTTGGTGTGAATGTGAGCGCGAATAGTTGTTTGTTTCTATGTTCCCTGCAATTGGCTGGCGACCAGTTCTGGGTGTACCCCACCTCGCCCGAAGCTAGATGGAATAGGCTCCAGCACACCCGCGACCCTAGTGAGGATAAGTGGAACAGAAGATGAATGAATGTTTTCAATGGGCACGGTAATCTTCTGAACTGCCTCGCAGTTTGGGGTTCAAATCTCAGCTCTGGATTTCTCCCCATGCATGTGTAAGTATTCCTCTGGTACTCCGGCTTCCTCCCACATTCCCAAACATGCGCGCTAGGTTTGTCCATAGGTGTGAATTGTTGTTTGTCGATGTGCCCTGTGATTGCCCGGCGGCCAGTCCAGTGTGTAACCTGCCGCTCGCCCAAAGTCAGTTGTGTCCAGCCCACCCACGACCCTATTGGGGATAAGCGCTATAGAAAAAGGGAAGATGGATTTTCCTTCAGTATATTTGCAAGGAATTAAACAAGAATGATAAAAAATAAGTAAGTGCATAGATCATTTTACACTTGAAACTATGCAAATCCCGGGATGCACATGTCTGGAAACAATGAGTCACAGCCCTGGAACAAGGAGTCCCTACAATTTATCGTCACGGAATGCAGATGCAGCAATCCCACGCTTTATCACTGTTCGTGCTTCGCTGTCTCACTATATTGCAGATTATTATGATTATTTTTTTACAGTTAGTCTATTTTTTTATACTTGTTTGTACAATATTTTTGTGTTATCCATTCCCCTCGTTCTTTGACTTTGAAGTCCAAATAATAGCTGGTGTTGGTCATTTCCATAACTCTTAAGTTCACACTGACCAAAAACCATCTGTCTTTTAGTTGTCCACAAGCAGACGATTGAATTAGCCGATAAGATATACATGAAGGAACAATTCTTTGAAACGTCAGAAATTAATAGGCCATTAAAGATAAAATGTATTTATTGACTGACAAAACCAGCAATAAATCTTCCTAAAATGTAAACAGAACATTTTAATCTCTCTTTTACTGAACCAAGGCATCCGGGGGAGATGCAAAATGCTCTAACAATATCTTTTGTACATAATTTTCCATTTTGAAGGACCACTTGTATTTTTACCAATATAGACTTCTTGTGCCGAGTCAAACGGAAATTAAAAAAGTCGAAGATATCAAATCATTGTGCACACTTTAATTCCTTATTATTGTAGAGCTGTTCATTTATTTATTTATTTATTCAACAAAGGCATTCTAATATGGCAAAACATCCAATCACTGTTTTCTTTCAATGAGATAATGAAACTGCATGTACAGCACAGGTAAATCATGGTTCACATTCAGATGCTCACATATTCTCTCAGTAAGCAGCATTTTCCCAACTAATTCTCTCTGTGTTGGCGTTATAGTCATATAGCTTGTGCAAGCACATCTTTGTGTAGGCGCGATTCACTTTGCAGTCAGATGTGGAGTAGATCTGCAAGGGTGACTTAATGTTTGCGTGTAGGAGTAATTTATTCTTCATAATTATTTGCTAGCTGTTAAATACAATGCAGACACTCAAACTTGATGGCCTTCACAAATGACCAAGTTATCACTCTCCTAACATGATACACAGAAGAAATCATATGTTGAAGTGCAACTGACTTTCAGCTCAATTAATTGCTAATATTTTATTTTGAAGAATGGCACCACCGAACTAGCTATGTGGGGGAGGAGTCGATACAAACTGTTAGGTAAAATGGTAGTCACTCAAAAACCCGTCGCTATTGACGTTTTTTCCAATGGCAAGCATGCCAGGTAGAGCTGTGCGATGTGACACTATATATCATAGTGTGGTATAAAACCGTCTATCGTATGATATAACCCTCTATCGTTTATATTGTTGTTGTTTTTTATGTGTGGGGTATTGGGTTATCTGTGTTGCTACACTAATGTAGTGTAGCAACATTACGTTTTGTTGCCTGCTTGCGAGCCTTATCGTATTAAAAGTACGTGAACATACCTCAAGCAAGCCTTGATTAAAAAGTCCTCTCCCGAGCACCGGTGACCACCAGCACATAATAATACACACGACGCGATCGATTGCTGTTGTCGTGGCCGTGATAACGAGTGTATCCGGTCGCGTTTGAGTTGACAAGATAAAGCCCAGTGATAGTAAAAGACGGGATGCGGTGGTATCGGAATACAAGATTTTATTGCAGTAGTCTGACAATCGTGAAAGACCAAACTTGTCTTGTTGTGTGATCCAGCCATTACATGTTGTCTGTCCCACACTGGCGACATGTTTTTTTCTTTTTTTTTTAATAAATAACTTTATTGGCTGTTAGATATTTACAGTACTACGTCAAAAGACACATTACAAGGCTAAAAAAATAAATCAGCTTTTGGATTCAAATATACTGTACACAATGGCAACGCGGAGTAAATGTCTTTTGCGGAGCCGATCAATGACGTCATATAAAATGTTGTCCATATTGCGCAGTACTAATGCCAGGTACTATGTCAAATACCTGGTGGGCTGGGATTGTAAGTGTGCCAAGCAGATGCCACTAAACCACCACAGGTAGCTCAATAATCGATCATTCATTGATTCATTCTAAAATATGAAGATAGACTACTAGAAATGACAAAAATTAACACGCATGCTTAACACTATCTTGCTCTGCTTTTACTCTGGACGCTGCAGAGTATTATACTCCATAGCCTCCACTTGCAGCGCCTTAGTCTTCTCTGGAATGATAGTGTTTGTCTCCTTATCGTGGCCATCAGCCACATGTGGAAGTAAATACAGGAGACCCTCGTTGTCCTCCACCGTTTGTTAGTGTGTCGCTGTCCGACTGATGCTTTCAATGTGGTGTGATTTTTGCAGAAGTAATTTGAAGTGGAAAACCAGGCCAGAAAATAGAGCTAAACCAGTATTATTCAGTGGAAAAGCAACTTTTAGTGTCTCCTAAAAGTTGGTGCTATTTGTGTTAGGTCCATAAATAACGTGACATCAAACCCGCACAACACTGAATTCAGGTATTCATTGAATACACGGCGACATGGTAACGTGATAATATTTTCCATAAACAAGAAATACAAACTGGCATCCAGATCAATTGTATTTTACAACCTGTTTTCATATTCTTCCCAGTCTGTTCCTGTTGTTGCACGGAAGCTACAATTCGCTGTTGACAAAAAAGCTGTAGTTGGCTATGTCTTGTTTCACTCTTGGCACCACACCACTACCGTAACCAAAATTGTGCAAACGTTATTTTGGTACCGTTCATAACTTTAACAGTTGAATCGCTGACCCTTATTGGACCGAACTGCTGAGTCCCAGTGTCTATATACTTGTATGCGGTGTGTGAAGTCATTACAATAATCCTGGTGAGAACTTAGGTCGCTAACATTACCTCGGCTTTGCCATTGTGGCTAGCAGCCTAATTGGCTTAGGCTTTGCGTAATCACGCACACTCATAGCCACATGCACAGCTTAGTGCAAGTCCATCATGAATGAAGTCAGACAGTATAATAGGAAAGGAGAAGAAAAATCATATTTAATTTATTTTGATTGGCTGTGTGTGGGCTTACAAGGAGGGAGTGGAGGTTAGAAAATGAGAAGTTTCCGAGTGGTTAAAAAAGAGTGGGTGTCAAATGTGAATTTTAAATGCAAATCTGGATGTCATTTTTAATTCCACACAGTCATTTTCATCAGAAATATGCTGGACTTGATGATACTGGACTATTGTGTTTTGTTGTGTTTGGGGGCGGTGTATCACTTAATGGACAGCTTTTTTGGCTCCAGCTGCAACAGCCACTCTGTTTCTCGTCTTTTTTGTCCTTCCACAGACTTTCTCTCTGCGGTGTTCTGCCGCCACACCATTTACAGTGATTACTGTACAACGCGCTTGTTTAGACGGATGGAAACAGGGATAGAGGCTGATCCAATACCTAAGTGTGCATGTTTGTTATTATGTCTAATTTACTGCGTGTACTCCAGGGGGTTGTGCCAGAAAGAGATTTCTAAGCTGCAGTGCGTTTTTCTCACCTATTCTCCATGTATGTTAACTATACAATTCAGGGAAACGAACCCACAGATGCTGTTCGAGGCAAACCGAAATGAAGCTGCCTCTCATCAAGGATTAGTAACACAGTTTTACGATCATAAAACCAAAGACTAATTAATTTTATAGCCGTTAAAAAACATACGTCTGTCCTGTTGGGGTTAATACATTGATATATTTAAAGTAAACCACTGGCCATGTTTTAGAATGTTATTTTTTTGTAAGGTTTTCACAATTAGCAGTAATACTTGTGAATATTTTATTCCAAGCTACTCTTTTCCTTCTGTATTCTTGTGGTTCATCAGGAGCGTGGAATTGTACACCGTTAGTAGCCTACTTCAATAAGCGACGAAAATGGAATCTAATCCTCGGCCTTGACTGAGGTCTCCACTCTACTGAGCATGATTTTAGTTTTTTCACAGCAGGGTCAGTGACCTGAACTGCTTATCGCTGAGGTTGCTAAGCAACGACTCATCTCTTTAACATTTTCTTCATGTAAACATATTTGTGGAGTGTTAATTTTTTTTTAGTTTTAGGTATTAAGCAATTAACCTCTTATAAGCACTCTCTTGGCCGTGACATTGTGCCAGTGAAGATTTAAAAATAATAGCGTCTAATTCTCTGTTCATGGTCGTGTTCAGCAGCAAGGACACATTTTTAACATTTGTACAGGCATAAATTCATCGTATGAAAGGTTTTTATTTTCTATCCTCCTGATCCTTCGGTTTGTAGACAAAAACGTATTCTTACATGAGCGTATGTCTTATTAGTAATGTGACAAATGGCCGCCATCTTTGTGGAATTTTCCATAAAACATGGAATGAACACTTCAAACATCTCTAAAATCCATCCATCCATTTTCTGAGCCGCTTCTCCTCACTAGGGTCGTGGGTGTGCTGGAGCCTATCCCAGCTATCATTGGACAGGAGGCGGGGTACACCCTGAACTGGTTGCCAGCCAATCGCAGGGCACATACAAACAAAACAACCATTCGCACTCACAGTCACACCTACGGGCAATTTCGAGTTGTAAATTAACCTACCATGCATGTTTTTTGGGATGTGGGAGGAAACCGGAGTGCTCGGAGAAAACCCACGCAGGCACGGGGAGAACATGCAAACTCCACACAGGCGGGGCCGGGGATTGAACCCCTGTCCTCAGAACTGTGAGGCAGACACGCTAACCAGTCGCCCACCGTACCCCTCTAAAATCCTCCATAACAGATAAATTCACAAGAAAAACAATAGATTACTGTAGTATACGACTTATTCTACTGCCCACACAGCTCTTCTCAACAATAATGTTCCATTTGCGCAAGTTAAGTCGAGTTTTAGGGGCAAATGACTTTTTGTGGCTTTTTTTGCAATACATAGCAGTAAATGAATAAATGTTCATTCATAGCAGTAAACCTCCAACAGGGGTTCACTTCTTTTTACACCTTAATGATTGTGACTTTGACCTTGACTTACAAATTTAATTCGATCGATAAATAGTTTGTAACTCAGTTTACTGGTATCTCAAATTGTGAGTGTGATGCAGGATGATGGGCGGATGTTGTGGTGCACTTGTAAATCAAGGTGTCACTGTACAGTTTATCTTTGATAAGCTGTATTGACTGATTAACTTTACAGTTTAGCAATCCTATGGTCCTAATGTACTGTATATGTTGTGTTAGTGTTATGCCCATGTACTGCATATAGGAACAACTCCAATCGTATCCTTGTTTACAGAATAATATACTGTACATGCTAAATCCTGAAAACTTACTATCCTCTCTTTCAACACAGTAAAGATTTCTATAGATGAGAGAAGGACTCCTGCAATTGGGAAAAAAAAAAACGTATGCTTGCTATAGGTACACAATTCATGTTCGAAACAGACTTGCCACGCTAATGTGTGAACAAAAAGCATTTTTTTCTAATCTTTTCATAACAGTGTGTGTGTCCTGTGGGGAAAGGTTCGCCAGATGGCTACTGCTACTAGCACATTTTCATTTGTTTATTTGCTTCCCTTTGTAATTTTCAAGGTTTTATTGAAAATTCATCCATACGTCATCATGCTGTAGCAGCGTCTGTGCATTCACACAAAACTAAAGTAGGATATTCAAAGGACAACAAAAAAAAGTCTGTGTGCAGGCGTACACGCTGTTTCTTTTTACAAAGTGGAATCCCCAATTACTGGCATGCATATTATACCATTATTAGCTGTTTTTCCAGATCTGTGTGAAGGGGAATCATTTTGAAAATCATTGTTGTATAACGGATACTTAGACCACATTGTTATAATGGGACTTTATTAACTTTATTCATGGAATTTTTTTCATTTTCCTATCCTTCCCAAAGGCAAAAACGGTTTTAATAAATTTATTAAGTTTGAGTAGTGGTCAATATGAGTGTTAATGGTTGTTTGACTATCTTTGTCTATATGTGCCAGGGTCCGAAATACTCTAATTTTCTTGAATAGCAATTATTGTTCTACAAAATTATTTTCATATAGCAATTGCTGAGATTTGTGTTTTTTGACATGCTGTTTTGGGCAGTAATTTGAATAAAAGTTCCGCTAAGTACTAAATCACTGTCTAGTTTTTTTTTCTTTTCCACCCTGAATTTGAGGCTCCCACTTTGAACGTAAAACGAAAGCACGTGGGGCTTTCCACCCAGTTTTCAACCGTTCATAAGCTTGGCATTGCATTTTATCGTCTGCTAGCTGCCATGAGCTCCCTCCAACTGACTTTTGACCAATCAGCGATTGCGTAGCTGTTTGATACGCAGTTTCATTTCTGTGATAAATCCATGCTTTCTTCGTCAAGTTACTAGAAATAAATTGTTCAAAACATGCATCACATATTGTAGTGATGGAAATTGAGGAATACATTGCTAAAGACCTCATTTTATGGTATTTGGCGATGCGATAGCGCATATTTTGGACCCTGTCTTCCCTGCGATTGGCTTGCGATCAGTCCAGGGTGAAACCTGCCTCTCGCCCGAAGTCAGCTGAGTTAGGCGCCAGCACGCCCCATGACCTTAATGAAGATGAACGACATAGACGATGGATGGAAGTTTGAGGCTATCCATTTGCTGTTGGACTTTTCATTTTAAAGTTTGCCTCGTGTGTGTCATCCAAAGGTGTTCACCCATCCAGACATACAGTATTTGCCACCCTCCCTCTCTCATACGCCCGTGCTGGCCATTAGCAAGTTATGGAAAAGCATCAATAAGTGCTGTCTTGTTTGACAAAGACTCCTAAAGCCTGGAAAGTATCCAACCAAAGAACGCCTGCATTGTCACTCCTTTTATTCCCGTCCGGAATATAAATGAGATTCCTCAGGGTTTTTTGCCTTTCATTTGTCTCTCATCTCCGTCTTTGCTTGCATAACCACAGCAAAACATTAATACACGTTCTATTCAGCGACACCGTTTTACTTTAAATGTGATAAGTTTCCTTAAAAAAAACAAATCCCACCCTACACAAATTCTATTACATCCATCCAATAATGAAAAAGACAGTTTTTCTGGTGTGTGGTTGTAGTTTTGTGCAAGGAATTGCCCTCCCACGGTTGTTGTACGAATCTCAGTTACAGTTTGTAGTGGTAGTTTCTCTTCTCACCATTCTAATGACCATTCACACTGTGCTTCCTCCTGTTAAAAATCAGCAGCTCATCAGTGAGGATGCAGATGTTAGTTTCCATTCTTCCAGTAAACAGAAGCACGCATACACAGTTGGAGCTGGCCCTCAAAAATAAGTGTTTGATGCAATGGCTAATGAAGTACAGCGGAACTTCCAAAGTCGAACGCCCCAGAAGTGGTGCATTTGGAGTTTAACCAAATTAATGAAAATACCTTTAAAGTGAAATTTGTGTTGGAGTTTGAACCATCATCAGCAGATCCTCAGCTCTGCGAGCATTTAAAACTACAGTATTTTTTAACATTTTTTTGCTGTTTCTGTTTTAGTTTGTTTTTGGACCAGGAAAGGACTCGGTGTTCTGAGTCTGGTTGGTGAAAATGGTATAAGCAATACAATTAATTAAATATAAATGAAATACAAATGTTTTGTCAAGCAGGTGCTGCCATACATATACAGTACACTACACAGCACTTATTGATTCCATTGATAGCTATAAATTAGCATTTGGTTATCGTTATGCAAACACCTTCATGTTCCCTCTCCTTTATGTTTGTCAATCTTAGTTTACTTTTGTTTAAGTTTGATTTATTTAAATTTTTACATTGTTGAACTTCTCCTACTTGACAGTTAGGTGCAGTATGTTAAGACGTAATACTGCCTGTATAGTTTAATGTTGGCAACAGTATGAGGCTTGAATATAGTCATTCAATTTATATTATTTGTCATGAGACAAATTGTTTTGTAATGAGAACAACTTTAAAGTCAACCAGCATCACGGAAGAAAATGTATTAGTTACAGTTTGGTATTTTTGTTATTCTTTTTATTACATACACAATGCCAACAATGACTGTTCTTTATTTTAATCATCGCTTAACCGTTTGATTAATTCCCATTTGCATGTTCCTGCTGTGGCAGGCACCCAGTTTGGCAACACAAGCTACTACTTAGCCAGATTCCAACCAACAAGCCCGCCGACTCCATCCAAATGGAATTCCATCCTCAGACCAAGAGCTATAACTCTAACGAATTAGTCAGATTTTGTCTCATTTGTTTGATTAGCACAAAAATCAAAGCGCATATACAGCAAGTTTTTGTTTGGAATGTGTCTACCTTTTTTTTCCTGGCAGATGGCCTGGCAACCTCAGTGTGATGACAAAGACATTTTGCGCCCAATTTATTAGACATTCATTTGGATGCTTATAGATGTGCTGCTAATTGGGTTTATTTTAATGTTGAGTTAAGGCCAGGCCAGCTGTCTCTATGTTCTCTTATGTACAGTATACTGTATAGAATAACTAGCCAACTAGCTGCTCTTTGGGTAGCTCTATATGGAGCTTTTGTCGTTGAATCATACTAAATGGAGCCCATTCATTGTTATATACTTGAATGAATTTGTAGTGAAGAAGCTTCAGATTAGCTACTTTCTTTAACGTCAAGAAATTTTTCATCCTAATGGCTCACTTCCTCCCCTAAGTACACATGTAGTATCTTATTCCAATGAGTAGACGAGATATTTTCAATACTCCGCGTGGATTTTTAAATTTGTGTCATAATACGAAAGATTTCGGAGACCATACAGTTCAACTCACCAGATAAAGGTCAAACGGAAGATCTGATAAATGTTGTTTGAATTCAAATTTGGCTCATCTCCCCTTATCCACTGACAAGTGCAACCAGATTATTTGTCTTTCTTGCCTGATCAATTAGTGATGCAGAGATAGAAGATAAAAAGATAACTAATTCAGCTACTGTGGGTCAAAGACGAAGGAGAGGTGGAAAGCGGGTTCTTAGGCAGAAAGAGAAGAGAAATGCACAGAGCCTTGAATTGAATGTGGGGACTTTGAATGTTGGGACTATGCCAGGAAAATTTTGGGAGTTGGTTGACATGATGATTAGGAGAAAGGTTGATATATTGTGTGTCCAGGAGACCAGGTGGAAAGGCAGTAAGGCTAGAAGTTTAGGGGCAAGGTTTAAATTATTTTACTAAGGTGTAGATGGGAAGAGAAATTGAGTAGGGGTTATTTTAAAAGAAGAGTTAGCTAAGAATATCTTGGAGGTGAAAAGAGTATCAAATCGAGTGATGAGGCTGAAACTTGAAATTGAGGGTGTTATTTATAATGTGATTAGCGGCTACGTCCCACAGGTAGGCGGTGACCTAGAGGTGAAAGAGAAATTCTGGAATGAGCTAGACAAAGTAGTTCTGAGCATCCCAGACAGAGAGAGAGTCGTGATTGGTGCAGATTGTAATGGACATGTTGGTGAAGGAAACAGGGATGATGAAGATGTAATGGGTACGGGATCCAGGAAAGGAACTTGGAGGGACAGATGGTGGTAGACTTTGTAAAAAGGATGGAAATGGCTGTTGTGAACACTTTTTTCCAGAAGAGGCAGGAACATAGGTTGACCTACAAGAGCGGAGGTAGAAGCACACAGGTGGATTACATCTTGTGTAGACGATGTAATCTGAAGGAGGTTACTGACTGTAAGGTAGTGGTAGGGGAGAGTGTGACTAGACAGCATAGGATCTATACAGGTTGCCCAGACAGAGGGATAGAGATGGGAAGGATGTGCAGTTGGTTACTGTGATTAAATATAGAGATTGAAATGTGTTGACTGGTGCCAGTCGTGTGTTGGATAGATGGAAAGAATACTTTGAGGAGTTGATGAATGAGGAAAATGAGAGAGAAGGGAGAGTAGAAGAGGCAAGTGTGATGGACCAGGAAGTGGCAATGATTAGTAAGGGGGAAGTTAGAAAGGCATTAAAGAGGATGAAAAATGGAACGGCAGTTGCTCCTGATGACATTCCTGTGGAGGTATGGAAGCATCTCGGAGAGGTGGCTGTGGAGTTTTTGACCAGAAACAGAATTCTAGCGGGTGAGAAGATGCCTGAGGAATGGAGGAAAAGTGTGCTGGTGCCCATTTTTAAGAACAAGGGTGATGTGCAGAGCTGTGGGAACTATAGAGGAATACAGTTGATGAGCCACACAAAGTTAGGGGAAACAGTAGTGGAGGCTAGATTCAGGACAGAAATGATTATTTGCAAGCAACAGTATGGTTTCATGCCTAGAAAGAGTACCGCAGATGCATTATTTGCCTTGAGGATGTTGATGGAAAAGTCCAGAGAAGGTCAGAATGAGCTACATTGTGTCTTTGTGGATCTAGAGAAACCCTATGACATAGTACCCAGAGAGGAACTGTGGTACTGCATGCGGAAGTCTGGAGTGGCAGAGAAGTATGTTAGAATAATACAGGACATGTATGAGGGCAGCAGAACAGTGGGGAGGTATGCTGTAGGTGTGACATAGGAGTTTAAGGTGGAGGTGGGACTGCATCAGGTATCAGACCTGAGCCCTTTCCTGTTTGCAGTGGTGATGGATAGGCTGACAGATGAGGTTAGACTGGAATCCCCGTGGACCATGATGTTTGCAGATGACATTGTGATCTGTAGTGAAAGCAGGGAGCAGGTGGAGGAACAATTAGAAAGATGGAGGAATGCACTGGAAAGGAGAGGAATGAAGATTAGCTGAAGTAAGACAATATATGTGCATGAATGAGAGGGGTGGAGGGGGAAGAGTGAGGCTACATGGAGAAGAGAGCTGGCAAGGGTGGAGGACTTTAAATACTTTGTGTCAACAGTCCAGAGCAATGGTGAGTGTGGTAAGGAAGTGAAGACACTGGTCCAAAAGAGTCTCTGCTCGGATGAAGGGCAAAGATTATAAAACACTGGTGAGGCCATCCATGATATACAGATTAGAGACAGTGGCACTGAAGAGACAACAGGAAGCAGAGCTGGAGGTGGCGGAAATGAAGATGTTGAGGTTCGCTCTCAGAGTGACCAGGTTGGATAAAATCATAAATGAGCTCATCAGAGGGACAGGCAAGGTTTGATGTTTTGGAGACAAAGTTAGAGAGAGCAGACTTCGATGGTTTGGACACGTCCAGAGGAGAGAGCGTGAGTATATTGGTCGAAGGGTGATGAGGATGGATCTGCCAGGCAAGAGAGCTAAACCAAAGACCAAAGACCAAAGTGAAGGTTGATAGATCTCGTGAGGGAAGACATGAGGGCAGTTTGTGTTAGAGAGGAGGATGCAAGAGATAGGCTTACATGGAAAAGGATGACACGCTATGGCGACCCCTAACGGGACAAGCCGAAAGGAAATGAAGAAGAGATAACTGGAGGTCTGTAAGACAAGTAAAAATCTCCTACATTCTTCCTATAATTTATTTCCACCAGTTTTCTCTTAATACTACTTTAACTGTTAGTGTATAGGTATACTGTGTATATATAAGATCTTGTCCTTCCCCTTTGTATTGATCCAACCTTGCAGCGGCACTTGATATCGTCAGCACTTCTTCCGAACCAAAGCAGCAGGACAAGATAGTGCAAGAGATGAATGGATTATTGCACAGATGGATGGAGAGGAGTGTATAACCTTTTTGTGTGTATCCGTGTGCACGGATGTGTGTTGGCCACTAAAAGAAAATGCATTTTCCTCTTCACCATTTCTGTGATGAATAATATATGTGTGTATATATATTTATTGAGAAGGGTGCACTGCAACCATAGTTAGGGAAGATGACAAGAGGAAGGACAAACACACTAATACCACTATCTCTGTGGGTCAGGATTTCTAACATAGTGTAATTACAACAGGGAGCTCTTTTAATTGACTCCTGCTGCGAAGCCCCTGAGTCTGCAGTGTGTTTGTGTGAGAGGGAGCGAGATAATCCCCCTTGAGATGCTTTAATAAACAACTGCTGCTTCAGTGGAAATCGGTTTTGTGAAGCAATGTTAATGTATCTCCGTTAAGATGTTCTGTTGTTGTTTTTTTATTTTTTAATGATTATGAATGTTTCTTCCTGCATGCCCCATTAGTCATCACACACCTTTGGTCAGTGGCTAGTTTTTCAGATTGTCTTGCTTGACACATGTATTCAATGTTGTGTAGCTTTTGCTGTTTCTAGTGATATTAAGTGTGGGGGGGAAAAAAGAGGCGAGGAGATTAGAGTGTAGCCCAGAGGTGGGCAAACTACGGCCCGTGGGCCACATCCGGCCCATTGATCATTTCAATCTGGCCTGCCAAAGATTGGTACAGAATCGGCCAAATCATATCAAAATCATGACTGCATTCATTTGACCTTGTCCTGTAATGCCGAGCGGTTCCACCAGGTTGTGCTATAATGCCGAGTGGTTCCACCATGTTGTGCTGTAATACCGAGTGGTTCCACCAGGTTGTGCTGTAATGCCCAGTGGTTCCACCAGGTTGTCCTGCAATGCCCAGTGGTTCCACCAGGTAGTGCAGTACGTACAGTGATAAATTGACTTGACTTTGGCTGTTTCGTTTTTCCTCTGCTACTACTCTGGACCCTTCTTCAACCATGAGTGGGCCAAAGAAAAGAAAATTCGACAGTGAGTGCTGGGTTTTTAAAACTTTTTCACTGAAGTTCGGTCAAAGGCTGTATGTCTAATTTGTTGAGAAACCATTGCGATTTTATAACATCAGTCGTCACTTTTCTACCAAGCATGCTGATTATGCTAACAGCCAATCAACGCAGGAACTGAGGGCTACGGCTCAGTGGTTTAAATCAAGCTTGCAGGCTCAGCAAAACACCTTTATCTGACAAACTGCCATCCAAGATTCAGTCACACAAGACCCTGACACAGCCCCACAGGAGCTGCAGATGGAACTGATTGGTCTCCAATGTGATACTGTCTTAAAAGAGGAGTTCACCTCTCAAACTGAATGAGTTTTATGCTTCATAAAGCGTGGACAAATTTCCAAAAATCCAGAAGATGCTGGCGGTGTTTGGCTCTACATGTGTGTGAACCGGCTTTTAGTGTGATGAACACCAACAAAACATCCTACAAATCCCAGCTGAGTGATGGACACCTCAGCTGTGTTCTGAGAATTGCCATAACAAAACTAACACCAGACTTTGATGCACTGGCAAAAAAAAAAGGTGATCTACAAAACAACACTGTTCCCATTAATAGTAAATCTAAGTATTAACACTACAATGCCTTTTTATTTTATTTTATTTTTTATTTTTGATATGTAAGGATCTGGTTCTGGCTTGGCCCGCCTGTCAAATTTTAAAAGTCAATGTGGCCCCTGAGCCAAAAAGTTTGCTCACCCCTGGTGTAGCCGATACTTAGCAATGGAAAAGTGTCAAAACATCATTCAGACAGAATAGTTGACAATATGGGATTCCCTTGATGGCCATGAGATAATGTGAATAGGCGTATAGAGCCTATATATTGCTGCCAACTTTTCTCATGCTAAATATACCGCATTCCAAATTATTATGCAAATGAGTTTTTTCGCAGATTTTTTTAATATTGTTGATGCAAATGACAGAATAATTTTCAATTCATTACCGTTAAAGTATAATTTTAATGTTATTAAACAATGATAACGGTATTTCTTTCCGCACACACAAAAAGGTTATTATGCACAAAACATTATATAGGTAAGAACTGACAATGGTTATTAAATGTCCCGTTATTTGCCATCTGATTTGCAGCAGACACATTTGGACAACTTCTTGAATTTGCAGCATTAGGAGGTAATTTACTGAAATCCAAAGCTATTTCAATCAAAGACATCTTAACAGGTAAAGTTACATTTTAACGTGGGACCCCTTATTTGCTAGCAACTTCACAATTCTTGCATCCATTGAGCTTCAGAGTTTTAGGAGAGTTTTTACTGTAAATTCTTTGCAAGAATTCAGAACAGCCTTCCAGAGGTGTTGTTTTGGATGTGAACTGCTTTCCACCCTCATAGAACTTTTGCTTGCGGATGCTTCAAAGGTTGTCAATGGGGATGAGGTCAGGGGAGGAAGGTGGGCCACACCATGAGTTTCTCTCCTTTTATGCCCATAGCAGCTAATCAGAATCAGAATCCTCTTTATTTGCTACATTTGATGCAGAGGTATTCCTTGCAGCATGAGATGGTGCATTGTCATGGTTGAAGATGATTTTGATCGAGAAAGCATGGTTCTTTCTTTTGGAAGAAATTGGTCAGTCAAAAACTCCACATATTTTTCAGCGGTACTTCAGTCACATTCAGCGACCCTGAATGGGCTGACCAGCTCTCTCTCTCTCACTGATTCTGGCCCAAAATATCACTCTGGCGCCTCCTTGCTGATGTCGCAGCCTTGTTGGGACATGGTAGCCGTCCACCAACTCCAGAGGCACTGCCAGCTTTAAATACCTGTTTGCTGCTTTCTGACGGCATTCTAGCAGCTGCTCTTTTATTCCGAGGTATTTGTCTGGCAGAAACCTTCCTCATTGTGCCTTTATCTGCACAAACCCATGTGTGCTCTGAATCAGCCACAAATCTTTGAAACTTAGCAGTAGGTTTTTGTGAAATATCTGTTTTCAGCAGCAGAGAGATCCTTTTTCTTTCCCATATTGTTTGAAAAAGGTGGTCTGCCCAATAATGTGGAACATTCTCCTTTGGTAGTTGTTCCTTTTTTTGCGTTCACCCGGCAAAGTAATTTTTAAATGTCTGAGATTAATTTCAGTTGAACCAAAAATGGAATCCTTAAGACACTTAAATATAATTTGCATAATAATTTGAAATGCAGTGTAATGTTGGATTTGCCGTGTTCCCTACTGTGATTGGGTTAGATTCGAAAGAACATTCTTATGTAGGAATGCACAGTACATGACCCTAAATAAGGCCAACATTTTGATCTTATTCAGCAATGGCCACATTTCTGCATGCACTAATGTGCCTTTGCTCACTCTCACGCTGATTAAAGAAGGGATAGAGTAGATCAATGGTCAGTCTCCCTGCCTCCAGCCAGTGTGTTGGTGTGCATCAGTTGGTTGTGACTATTCAAGTGCATGATCTGTAGTGTAAATGTCATCAGCCGTAGGCCACTGGTGAACTAATTTTGAACCTCATAATAATGATCAGACTGAGATGGAGTGACTGCACGTGAGCTGCATGACAGATGGAGAGGCAGGTGCTACTATGTGTGTTATGTACTAGTTTTTCATAGCATGCACATTAACACACATACACACATAGTTCTGTTGTGTCGTCCTTGCAAATCAAGGGCATCTCCTAGCTTCACAAGTGAAGGAGCATACTATTTCTGCCAGAGTTGACTTTGTGACGGGTGCCCATAAACTGAGGAAGAAGAAGAAGAGCTGGGAGTGAATAATACAGTAACAATTTGAAATAATTTGTTTACTAACTTCTCTCCATAAACGAGGTGCATACCAGATACTTAATTAGGTATGCCTCTATACATGAATGTACATAAATGTCTCTTAATAATAATAATAATAATGTTTATAATAATACAGATTAAAGCAGATTATCTTGCAAAAGCCAAATTTGTGACACAGCTGTCGTAATCAGTCACATCTCAATATTTGTGTGCCTCAAACTAATGAAGTGGCCAGTGAATGTAGATGATAAAATGTCACGTCAATCAAGGTCATCTGTGATGGGAAAAGATCATAACTCAAGTTCAAAAGGAATATAAAAAAAAAAAAATAGACCCAACTGAACCTCATTAAATCATATTTTGAACCATGGATGTAAATTTAAAAGCCCTCTTTGCAAGTCTGTGTGGGTGGTTACCCGCACTCAGCCAGTTATCTGACATCCCACAGATTACTGTGTGATCGTTTATTCCACATCACAATTTGCGCTCACCACGCCCATCCCCCAAGGCCCTCAGTCCCGCCACCCTCCTCCTCTTCATCCTTTCATCATGCGCCGCAGAGTGCTTATTGAAGGGCTCCACCTCTCTAAAGGAATCCGCAATGACCTGATGAAGAGTAGAGCTGGAGGTGAACACGAGAGAATGAGGAAGATGAGTGCAGTTAGGCTCTATTTGCTATTGATGCTTTTCCAGTGGCAAAACCAGGGAGTACCAGGTCCAAGTATGACGAACTAATACGATATGGATGATATAAACCATTGGCGGTTGCTAATTGGGCAAGCATATTCGTCATCGCCATGTACTGTACACTGAACAAAACTAAGTTCCGCACATTTGCCTTCTGCTCCCATTTATCATGAGATTAACTCAAAGATCTGACTTTTTCTATGTACACAAAAGGCCTATTTCTCTCAAATATTGTTAAAAAAATCTGTTTAAATCTATGTTAATGAGCACTTCTCCTTTGGCAAAATAATCAATCCACATCACGTGTGGCATATCAAGATGCTAATTAGTACAGGTATGTCTTCAGCTGCCCAAAATAAAAGGCCTTTTTCTTAACAGGAAGTGAAAACAGAAGACTGTAAATCTTTAGCATTTTTATTTGTTAGCATGTCTCGTTCGGACTGATGCAGTCAATGCAGCGTGGTTTTGGCAGTTTCCCACTGTACTTTTATGGAGTAGAAAACTGACCGCCTCAAACAAGGCGTTGAGAGCTGAGCCACCAATGTGAAGTGGGAAAACTGCCAACATCGTTTCTTGCGTTAGCCAGCTAATTCAATGAACAAGAACAGCAATCACTTCACCATTGGGAAGTTGCGGTACATGCAGACTTTCCCCATGGACTCCACCAAACAGCATTATCCTGATTAATGTTAATACCTGAAAACAGAAGTTAACAACCTTCAAGAACATATTAAAATTATATTACAAAGAAAATAACAGTCGATTAATTGACCGCAAATTTTTCACAAATTTAGTCAAATGCCCATCTCTATCTAGAATGTGTCTACCTTGCTTTTTTGTTGTTCCACCCTGATTCCTTCTCTTTAGAGGTCAACATTAATATCCTACTCCTTAAGGGGAACTATGAATCAATAACCCAGTAAGGATACATGCACATGCACGTACATAGTTTTAGTTTTAAGGACTTTTTCGTCCCTTTTTTAAACAAAATTACTTTGATATTTCTTTCCTCTTTACCCATCATTTTTCCTCTCATTCTTTTTGCCTGTTCCTCATTCTTGTTTCAGCAAGTAAGATCAACAGTTCCTAAGGTGGCCTGGAAAAAAACATTTACATGAATTACAATCCATCTGGGCAAACTGGAGCATGCTTGGATACTGTAGACACATTCATGGGCACTTACCCAGCATTCCTGGTGATGACGGGATTAACCTGCCCCAGCAATTGTACAGCTGGTGTATGTGAGCTCCACTGAGCAGGAAAGTAAGGGATCTTCTAGGATGATGTCCAACCTACAGCATACACACACACACACACACACACACACACACACACACACACACACACACTCACCAGTTGCTCCTGTGTGGGCTGTTTTCTTCTTATTTTATTGCTAGGAGTTCTGCATTGGGAGCTGTACCACATGAGAAGCAGTGGCATTATGTTGGGAAAAACAGGAGATGGTGAGAGAGACATACAGTCTTTATTTTCCAGAAGAGGATTGAGGCTGTGACTCTGATGGTGAGACTGAAGGATTATTCTTCTAACCACTGCCAGCAAAGAGTCTAAGCCCTCCCTGCAGGTGTCTGTATTTGTGTGTCTGTGTATTAGTGAGCCATAGTTCCAGCTGCTGGTATACACCAGCCTGAAGCAAGGCCTTTTAGTCATCTTCCTTTTTTTCTTTTACCCTTGCTTTAGTTTGTCACCTCTATAATAAATATCTTCAGAATATGGACAGCTAAAATCTGTTTTCAGTATTTATGTAGGAGCAGTGGCATGGTGAACTGGAGTGTATTTGTTTTTAAATAAAATACAAAATGTACCTTCCTTCTTTAAATCCCTATGGAATAATGAACAGAATAGAGTTTGTGTTTGTGGGCTGCATATCAAACTCCAATCTGCAGGAAGTGGAACTAACATCTCCATATTTGAGGACAGTAAATCGAATACTCTGACCTACACTAGAATGTATTTTTTCTTGACCTCCCCCACCCCCCATAAGAAAACACATCAGGTGGGATGAGTGCGGGGGAATGTCGAAAGGAGAAAATGAAATGCCAAAAGTTGGCCATACATCAGTCTATTTCCTGTAGTACTTGTCCTCTTTAGGGTCACAGGTGAGCTGACAAAAAATCCTGCACCAATCAAAATCGGTCCCAAAAATATGTGAAGGCAACTTTTGATTGTAAATCCATTCATCTACGGGGGTTGTGTTTTTTTTTTCTCCCATCATAGTTGTTTTGAAAGCAATGTTACTGCCCCGAATGCTTATTTCAGTATGTTATGTCTGAATTGTCTCAGTCTGGTAGCGGTGTAAAAAATGAAAAGAGAATAAATTCAGCAAACCTTCCACTAAGTGGTCTCGTTCATTAATATTCACCATAATGCAATATGGATCTATGAACCCTGATCAGACTTGTGCTTCCATCACAGGGTTCTCCATACTACGTAAACATTGTTGAATCATGCCAGTGAAGTAGCATGTGGAAGTCTGGCCTTACTGTACACAGTAATAACCCCTTTTTACAAATATTAAATATTTATAAAAAATTTATAATTCACGGGTTGAGGTGTGTATTAACGAGCTACATTCATCCCATTACATTTACTTAAGTATTTTGAATGACTTGTCAGAGTAGTTTTAAGTCAACATACTTGTTACGTATTTTTGGAAAGAACATCAGCTGCTTTTACTCTGTTACATTGGGCTACAGTACATTCTGGTCGCTACTTGTAATTTGATCTACTTGTCACATTAACTCTATTTCACCAGTTCAACGTAATTATTAGTGACATTTGACTTCATTTCACCAATCAAATGGAGCCAGGCAGTCACATGACCGCACTCAGTCTTTGCAGTGCTGCAGAGCTACAACTCGAGTGAGGATAAGCGATATAGAAAATGGATGGGTGCACAACGGAAACGAACAGCTATGTCCTGCCCTGTCTTTTTTGTCTTCCTAAAAATGTTGGTATTACAAGCACTCCACTTGGAACTTGAGAAACATACAAGAGGTTGTCTCTGTCTGCGTTTGCAAAATGTAATTCTCCGTGGAATAAAACCAGCAGGTCAACCAAAGCACATGAATGTAAATTGCCCCACACAATCATCACCGTTGGAGTTCCTCGCTGTAGAAAGGTTTGTGCACATTCAAAAGGAGCAGGGAGAAAAGCAATCTGCAATGTATGTACTGCATTAAAGATAAAGACTTAACGGTAAGTTGGAAGAACTCACTGTGTTTAGTAATAATGACCAACGCTGGCAAATGTGGTGGAATCAGTGCTGTTCATGTGCTATTTGGAAAATAAATCATTCACTCACCAGTTAGTTACTCAGTACTGGAGTAGTTCATTCATTTTCCGAACTGCTTATCCTCACTAAGGTCGCGGGTATGCTGGAGCCTATCCCAGTTAACTGCAGGCGAGAGGCAGGGTACACCCTGAACTGGTTCCCAGCCAATCCCAGGGCACTTATAAACAAACAATCATTTGGACTCACATTCACACCGACGGGTAATTTAGAGTTTTTTTTTTTGGGATGTGGAGGAAACCGGAGTACCCAGAGAAAACCCACGCAGAGGCCGGATTTGAACCCGGGTCCTCAGAACTGTGAGGTAGATGTGCTAACCACTATGCCGCCTACTGGAGTAGCCGTCCGGAAGTCGTTTTCCATTGCCTCACCGAACTCCTCCCACGCCCGGGTTTTTTGCCTCAGCGACCTCCAAAGCCGCATTCCACTTGGCTAGCCGGTACCGATCCTTCAGCTTAACGGCATCCCTCACCGCTGGTGTCTACTTACTCACATGATCCCACATAATCAAACTATACTCCTAAACTGTACTTTTTACCTTTACTTGAGTCATAATATTCTAAAGTAATAGTACTCTTGTGTACAATTATTTAACAGGTAATCTCTTCACCTCTGTTCACAGGTAGCCAACAAACGGCTTGCAAGCAACAGGTTGCTCCAGTTTAAATGTGTATGAGTCTTAGACAATACAGCAAAACAGTTTCTGAATATTTCCTTTTCGGGTCGATTTATACAACTTTCAAGCATATTGGTAACTAGCCCAGGTTCAGAAACAGTTATTTAGATTTTTAGCAGGTGAGGCATAAGTTGGTGCTAACTGTTAGCTTCTCATTTCTATTGTTGTGAAAACGTCAAGCACTTTACAAATTTGATGAGCACAGGACAAATGTTCAATGGTGCCTGTTTTGATTCGTTCATTCAGATCAGAGCTTGTTCCCCACGCCTCTACATCATTGACACACACTGTGTGGTTTAGCCATCACTTTCTTCTCCTTCACTCTTGATCCATTTCCGTTCATCATGACCCGCATCTGTTTTCTCTCTCTAACCAATCCCCTCTCAGCCCACAGGGCTCACCATTTGTTCCTGTGACAAAAATATCATCTGTGACTTTCCACTAATGAATGTGTGTATGTGTGTGTGTGTACGTGTGAGTGTGTGTCCCTCCCACGGTAACAATCAGTGAGAGCTTAGTTCTATTTGTTGCATTCGTTCTGCGGAGTTTAATAAGCCAAGTTTGAATAGATAAATGAATTATTGAGTAACATGAATTTTGAATAGGATAGCATCACCATAGAACCAAACTCGCATTGCGGACTGATGAATAATGCACGGTTGCTTATTTACTTAGTTGCGCAACAGTAAAGTGAAGTAAAATTGAAAAACACATAATTTTATTAACCTTGAAGGCAGTCAATCATTGTATTTGTGGTAATATCCAGGGGAAACATGTTACAGTTGTCCTTGCTTGAATGTAACTCTCGGATCAATGTTTTCCATTGTGAAAATTTTTGTGCATATAGTTGAGTACTTAAAGAGATGGATGAGAGTACTTCCATTGCATCAGACTCCATTTTATCACACACATTGTTTGTAGTGCACAGTCCCCCAAAGCATCCTTATTACTAAAAGATCGTACTATGTTAAACCACAACCACTGTGAATATGATCATTGAATATGATGAATATGATATTTAAAGGGTATTGATATGCATTTAGAAATGGTGGCCATTCATATTTACGCATTTGCTATAATAGTATCTCAAGATCCCATTGAGCGTAACTCGCAAACATTCAAACACACTGTGTTGACAAGTGAAGATACTGCTTTTGTAAGGTCTAAATTTATGCACATTTATTGTTTTTAAACTAGAATGTGGGCTTTGTCAGGACTACGGTGTGCTCAGGTATCATTTAGTCTTTTGAGATATCATTTGTTATTTGTATTCACACTAGTCACTCTTAAGCTAATTCTCTAAATTGCATGTCTCTACGCTAATGATAGCTGTTCATCTGGGAGTCTCTCTTGTGTGAAGGACACCCTGGGATAGGTGAGTGTCAGTTTATGAGTGAGACAGTCCAAAACTATGTATGCAAGTTTGTTTTTCCACTATACCAACCTTAAATGCTAAAACCATAAACCTTGTTTGACAAAAATCAATCAACTTATATGTTTTGCATTTAAAAAGTGCTCTCATTGACTGATAGTAACATGACTTTGTAACAGTACTTTGCAATTGAGATGGAGAAACACACGTTTCACTGAAGGAAAATCACAATAACTTTACATACACTATTTCCCTCTTCCCCCCCCCCCCCATTTCAAGTAAAGCGCAACTCAATAGAAAAATCCCCAACATACCACTGCCTTGGTGATTTTAATGAATGCCGCCTTCTGTTTTGCGTTCAGTCCAGTGTGAATGGGGTTCACAAATTCCATGACAAACAAAGGTCTAAAAAGTGAAGCCAGTGCAGATGGTAGGCAAAATCCACTGCTTGCAAATTAACTGCGTAAAAGGCCATAGAAATATGCCCTTCTCACTTAATTCATTACCCCATTTGACAGGTTGGTAATGAGGTTTTGGTCTCAGTCACTAGTTTTCATGTCTTTATCATGCAGCACCATGTTCGTATTTTTTTTATGATTTATTTATTTATTTATTTTTTTAAATTGTTTTTTTTTTTTGGGTCATATCCATTGGGTCATTTCAAATAAAGCAGATCATAGATGAATGAGGGCATCCCTATCTCTTGATTGACAGGAAGCTAGCGTGGTAAATTCCGTCTATCAAATTAGAGATCGGCTAATCACAGGGTGCCGCCGCATTGAGTGCATCCATTTGATGACTTAAGGATATCGTCAGACAAAACAGAAAGAGAACAGTGTATGCATCCAACACACGCATTAAGTGAAGCAAACAAGTTAACCTATTAGATATCGGAAGACGGTATTAACTCCTAAAAGACGGTCAATGGAAAGCACGAAGCAAGCCGAGCTTTAATTCGTTAACCAGCATATCTATTGACAGGAAATGATCATCAAAACACGGACAATTCACATTCCCTTGAGTCTTGTGCAACAAATAATACACACTCAAATGTTTTTAGGCATCAGTGCTGTGATGACTATTGGTTAAACACTGTCCTTGTCATAAAAGCACCATTGTGGCCAAATCCCTTTACAGGAACACGTAGGTCAAATATAAATTTGCAGGCTCTCGTTAGTGGGGTTGTAATGTCTGCTTATTTAAACATGGCCCAGCACACACACACTGGATATACACACAGATAATTGGATGAAGCATTTGAGCTGTAACCTAAAGGTCACCACAGAGTGGGAGATAATTGTAGTTTTACAACCCTCAGGATTAGCGCGCGCGTGTGTGCGCATATATGCGTGCATGGTGAACACACAACTCGGCTATACAAAATATATTTTTGTGTAGTTTGGCCAATTAGGTCACGTATCTTTAAGGATGAAGTATCTGAAGATAAGAAAATCTTAATGATATTAATCATACAATTAATTGACTAATTCAACCACTCCATGTCCAAAACTCAATGGACTTTGTTGCTAAAGTCAGAGATCTAAAGATGGATTAAAAAATGAATATTAGCTCCTTATTCAACCTAGGATGCAGGCAAAACTGTGAGGCAACGATTACTGCTTGATCACAGCCTCCAAAACAGATCCACACTTAATTCGGAACAGATATGCAATTGCTGGAACTTTGCCTGAACACCACATATACTGTAATTTCTCGTGTATATAATGCGCACCCCCAAAGTTGACCTCAAAATACTGGAAAAACCTTTTATCTATGTATTGTGCAAGACAAGGAAATTAACCCCAGCTTTTTATCTGTTTGTACTTGCACAAATAAATATTTTCAATGGACAATCTGTCTTTGTTTTTCTCATATAAACACATGTACAGATATCAAATACTTCACGCCGCTGTATTTAAAAACGCATTAAGAGTACAGTATAACGTATTAAGATCAGTTAATCAAAAAGAAGTACATTTTTTTTGTTTTTTTAAAAATTTTTTTACATTTTATACTTTGATAGTTTTGAATAGCAAATATTTGATTCATTTGTTTCCCTGGGACAAAAACACTAAACAATTATAGCCATCCATCAATCCATCCATCCATTTCCTTTACCGCTTATCTTCACTAGGGGTGCGGGCCGCCAGAGCCTATCCCAGCTATCTTTGGGCGGGAGGCGGGGTACATCCTGAACCGGTCGCCACCCAATCGCAGGGCACATAGAAACAAACAACCATTCGCACTCACAGTCACACCTACGGGCAATTTTGAGTGGTCAATTAACCTACCATGCATGTTTTTGGGATGTGGGAGGAAACCGGAGTGCCCGGAGAAAACCCACCCAGGCACGGGGAGAACATGCAAACTCCACACAGACGGGGCCGGGATTTGAACCCCGGTCCCCAGAACTTTGAGGCAGATGTGCTAACCAGATGTGCCGGCACAATTATAGCCAATCAGCTAAACCATATGCTAGTTGACATGCTGTGGAGCCAGTGATGAGTTAGTTTGCGAAATTACAGTATTAAAAAAGCCAGGTAAAATAGACGAAGAGTTTGAATTATATGTTGTTTAATTATTAACTACGTAAAACATTGAAATAGCATGCATAATAAGGGTAGACTAAGGAGAATAATAATTAAAAAGCTGAATATTTTTAACTTCCTCAAACATACCTGGAGGGACTTCGAATTTTCAGCTACAGTATTGCCTGAAGCCATTCTTCCAGGTTTCAGCCTCCTTTGTAAATCTTCGATATTGGAAGTGGGAATAGGGAATAGTGTTTGGACTTCATATATCAGCCATAAACCAATCAAACACTGAGCCTCGATATGTTCTGTATGTTTAGTCGTGATGTGATTGTATTGATGCTCACTCCAGGCGATAGATGCATGTTGACGATGTCAGAGACTTGAGTGCAGCCTTCAGATTTAATGAAAGAGCTTTTGATTGAGACAACACTGCTGTTGTCATGCAGAACAATAAGATTACCTTAAAAATAATATTGCTCTTGAAGCAGTTACATTATCTTCAGTCATACCTCATACCTCTGATTTGTATCTTTCCCCAGACTGCCCAAGGCTTTACACACATACACAAGGTTTTTCAAAAACAATTGTTTCCTCAACTTCAGAATCAAAATGTCTATCCCAACCCAATGGTCTTTAAAATATATAAATAAAATAAAATATATAAAAATATGTTGTCATTTTCCAATTTAAAGTACCAAATGCATCACCAAGTTTTTTCTTTTCTTTTTTGTTTCTGACTAAAAGGGGGAAAAAAATCACAAAAACAAACCATACTTTATTTTTAAGGGACAGAAACAATATGTTGTGGTATTATACATTAAATATTACAACGTGTAATTGTTTATACTGTGTTGGTAGATTTTCCATCCATCCGTTTTCCTCCGCTTTAAAAAAAATATATATATTTTACTTGTCATAGGGGGTCATTTGAGCCGTGCTTGGTCCAGTCCCTCATCGAGGACCTCTTTGCCCTGGGTGACCCTGCCAGGGGCATAACGCCCCAGACAACTTAGCTCCTCGGATCACTGGGACACACAAACGCCTCCACCATGATAAAGTGATGTCTCAGGAACGGGATTGTTAGATTCATGAATTTATTTTTTTAACTATAAAATAAAAGAGCCTGGTAATGAAGTGGAATTAAGTCTGAATATCACATTTAAATGAGTTAGAATTGTAAATTATTCTTCACATCCTCTTTGTTTCCTAATATAGTGAGGTGAGAGTGTAGCTACAGTATATATTTATGCATTTCTGTATATCTCAATATAAAAGATAAAAACACTAAAACGTCTGCTTTAAGTGGCAAAAGGACAAACCGCATAGAATAACAGTTTTCAAAATACCTGCTTCTATTGTTCTTCAGTCTTTGGTCTATTTTATGATCTCTTTATTGCTGTTATTTTTAGCTAATTTGAGGACATTACCTTTTAACTAAAACTCAACAATAAAAATATTTTTTTTGTGCCAGTACTTTTAATTTGTTGAGAGAGATGGGAAGGTGCATTTGTAGAATACTGCAAAATCTCACACAGCCTTGATAATGATATTCATAATGTGACCTTTTGGAGGTGATTATGTGGGATCATGTTAACTCAATTAACAACACACTTGGTTGAAAAGCTTTTAATGCATCCATGTTGTCCCTTAACATACAGTACACATACTGTATATGGGCTGAAACATGAATGCTAATAGTTTTGAGTGATGCACTGTTCGTAGGGGTACACATTTGTACTGTGTGTGTGTATATACAGTATGGCTGTGAGTTAATACACTGGTAATGTACCAATTTGACAAAAACATGACCGTTTTCTTTTCCTATTTGTACTTTGAGATGATTCAGTATTAACATGGAAATGAGTCACTGGAGAGCAAGACGGGGCAATCTTGTGTGCTGTTGCATATGCCCCAGACCAAGTGACGTTGAGTAGTAGTCCTTCTTCATGCATGCACAGTTTGCTTATATCTTTGTATATGGACTCATAAATAGTAGATGTTTAATGTACTGTAGGTGTTTGCATCTTCTCACATTACTGCATTTCAGTAACAAGCTTCAATGTGAAGGAGATTTTCATCACTCTCTGAACACATTTGTGAACATCAAAACAATTTAACCACTGTTTGTAGTAAGTGATTAAACAGGCAAAACACTAAATTTAATAAGTGACAGCCTGCATGGTGACACTTTGAGTCTTACTGCTTTGGATGTGTGTGAGTCCCTTGTTGAAGCTGATCCTTCTTTAGGAATATGTCTTGCCAAAAAAAACTACACAATGCAAATGACAGTGCAAAAAAAATAATAATAATTTGTTGCTCGCTGAACTAATGAGATACACTAAAGTCTCGCTTTTGTAAATATGCAGCCATTTTTATTGTCCTAAATATGTTCCAGTGATGTTCACAAAGAGAAACTGAACGACAACTATTTCAAGAAATAAAAGCAGAATTCAGTGTTATTTATAGATAATTTTTTATTTATTTTTTTACTTTGAATGTGCTTATTTTGGAACTGTGGCCCAAATAGAGTGACAGGAAGCTAACATAACTGGTAGCAGAGACAGAACAAGACATTAAAGATAATTAAAACAAATAAAATAGATGCTTTGTTGTGACTTATGAAGGCACACAAAAAACAGCGTACAAGAAGGATGACTTGATGATTCGCTTCGCTGTTTATGGAGAAAAGCGAAAGCAATGATTAAATCATAAATACTTTATCAGAGCATTAGTAGAGCACTCACACACGCACACACAACCGCTGATTGTATCCAATGGCCTTTGTAGTGTTTGCCAGATTGACAGGAAGTAGGTCTACTTCCCAATTCCAGCCCCATTAAAGACATAAACCATCCACTTGCGATTTCTTTGAACTGACATGACAGAAGCGAGCAAAGCGCCCCGATATGAGACGACTCTCATATCGCTTCGCACCACCCAAACCCACACCCATATATGGCTCCAAAACATCAACATGATTTTGATCCTCTCATTCTCCACTGTGCAAAACCTTTTGAACAATTCATCTGATTGGAACAAACAGGCTAAACCATCAGAATGCTTTAGGTTAGCGGCAATGGATGCTTTATTTACAGTAGCTAAAGGTACATCAAATACGTTAGGAGAGACCTTAAATTAAAATTTAGGGTCCAGTGCAGCGTTAGTATCCTTGTAAGCACACTTAAAGAGAGCCATTTTTTCACTAAGCAGCACAATGCAGTTCAGTTTAGCTCTGGAATGGCAAAGTCCATCAGTCTCAGTGAAGCTTTTCGATGAATTCCACAAGGTTGAGCAACATGACACTGTAAATGAAGGAGAAGAAATTGAAGCTATCCTATATTTTGTCCTGTTTATTACAAAAAGTAGACACGGTTTAGAAAAAAAAGGTCATATGTATTAATATTCCTTACTTGTTGCATGAAAATCCAGTCCAATCAATGGACTACAGTCTGTGTATATCCACCTTTAGGTACAAAACTCTACAGTAGTGTGTCCTAAAATATCATAACTGTCACAATGGAATTGTGAAAAATAGTGCAAAACATTCTGCTTGGTTGAAACGGACGGGGCTTTAGCCTTTGTCCGTTTAGCAGCTAATGTTACCTCCATTAAACCTGTATTAATATTATAATATTTATAATATTTTAAGTAAAATTTTCATAGCTTTAACTTGCGTAAAATGTAACAACAATAAACGGCTCTACCTTTGATAATGTGAGTTTGGTTACTTCAAGTACAGTGGATATAAAAAGTCTACACAGCCATGATCAAATGCAAGGTTTGTGATATTAAAAATTTGACCAAGATAAATTCAAAAAGATGTTCACCATTAATGTGACCTATAATGTACAACTCAATTTTTCAACTTTTCAGAAGAAGTAAAAATAAACAAGTAAAATAATGTGGTTGCGCAAGTGTGCACATCCTCTCATAACTGGGATGAGCAGTGTTCAGAATTAACCAATCACATTTATACTCATAAAATGGGAGTCAGCACACACCTGCAACCAAGTGTCTCTGATTAACCCCAAACAGATTTCAACAGTTCTAAGGGGCTTTTGCTGAAATTTTTTTCTTCCTCAAAGAAGCCTGAAGTTTTTTTTTTGTTTTTTTTTTGCTGAAACTGACTGCTGTTTTCGAACTGTTCATAATTCCATCCACCTTGTCTAAGGCCCCAGTTCCATCTGAAGAAAAAACACCGCAAAGTATGATGCTGCCAACACCATGCTTCACTGTAGGTATGGTGTTCAGCAGTGGCGTTTTCAGGCCCATGTTAGGGCTGAAGCCCCCTCATATAACCAACCGTAAGTTGCTCCAAATAATTTCGTGTTTAAAAAAATAAATAAATAAAAATTAAAAAATCCCATGCGGACCAGCCCTGGAATCAAACATTGTCCTCCTGGTTGAGAGTTGAGCGGACGAGCATCCCTGTTTTTAACATCAAATAATTTTTCAGTCGTGAAGTTACATTTTGCGAGCTACGAGGTACTTTTTAACCATAAACCTCTTCTATTTGACATCATGTTAGTACCCCGCACAACTGAATACAATGGCAGAGGAGAAGCCACAGGTGTGCACCGGTACAGCTCGTCAATCGCCATGGCAATACCTTGAAATATTCCAGTTATTTATCAAGTCATCACAGTCTCTGTCTCAGCGACGGGTTTCTCCATACAGGAGGCGTTTTAAAACTCATCGCAAACAAAGGCTTTTGTCCAAAGTATTAAATAAATACCAGTTGGTGTGTTCAATACTTTTCCCCTATGGCATTTCACATTATTACACACAACTTAATTTCTGATCTTATTTGTTCTACTTTCTTTGTATGTGTGGGTTACTTGGGTTGTTCCAAACGTCTGGTGAAATCTTCACGTCAATAGCACCTTTGGATATATATTTAGTGAGAAAGATCGTGACGTGTTAAATACCTATTTCAGCCGCTGTGTGTGTGTGTGTGTGTGTGTATATATATATATATATATATGTGTGTGTGTGTGTATACAGTGGTTACGGAAAGTATTCAGAGCCCCTTAAAATGTTCACTCTTTATTATATTGCAGCCATTTGCTAAAATCATTTAATTTTTTTCCTATTTAATGTACACACAGCACCCCATATTGACAGAAAAAAGCAATTGTTGAAATTTTGGCAGATTTATTAAAAAAGAGAAACTGAAATATCACACAGCCATAAGTATTCAGACCCTTTGCTGTGACACTCATATATTTAACTCGGGTGCTGTCCATTTCTTCGGATCATCCTTGAGATGGTTGTACACCTTCATTGGAGTCCAGCTGTGTTTGATTATACTGATTGGACTTGATTAGGAAAGCCACACACCTGTCTATATAAGACCTTACAGCTCACAGTGCATGTCAGAGCAAATGAGAATCATGAGGTCAAAGGAACTGCCTGAAGAGCTCAGAAACAGAATTGTGGCAATGCACAGATCTGGCCAAGGTTACAAAAAAATTCTGCTGCACTTAAGGTTCCTAAGAGCACAGTGGCCTCCATAATCCTGAAATGGAAGACGTTTGGGACGACCAGAATCGTTTCTAGAGCTGGCCGTCTGGCCAAACTGAGAAATTGGGGGAGAAGAGCCTTGGTGACAGAGGTGAAGAAGAACCCAAAGATCACTGTGGCTGAGCTCCAGAGATGCAGTCGGGAGATGGGAGAAAGTTCTAGAAAGTCAATCATCACTGCAGCCCTCCACCAGTTGGGGCTTTATGGCAAAGTGGCCCGACGGAAGCCTCTCCTCAGTGCAAGAGACATGAAACCCCTCATGGACTTTGCTAAAAAAAAAAAAAAAAAAAAAAACACCTGAAGGACTCCAAGATGGTGAGAAATAAGATTTTCTGGTCTGATGAGACCAAGATAGAACTTTCATACATACATTCATCTTCCATTCCGCTTATCCTCACAAGGGTCGCGGGCGTGCCAGAGCCTTTCTCAGTGCCATCGAAGGAAAGATGAATGTGGCCAAGTACAGGGATATCCTGGACGAAAACCTTACGGATGAAGAGTATATTTTGGTTCCCTGAAGCAATTTAGCTCATTCTTTTTAGCTGTTCTTATCTCCTATGTTCACCCTGTTTTTGTTCTTCAGGTGACGTGTAATTGTTTCACCATAAGTGACGAAGAGCTGCAAGCGATTGGAGTTGGGCTGTATCCCAGGTAACACACACACACACTCTCTCTCTCTCTCTCTTACAAAGGGCTGTGTGTAGAATGCATAACTAAATAGCATCAGTTCCAATATAACTCCTAATTTTTGTAGCGTTCACTTTCACTTCACGCAAAATACATTAGCATCCAATTCAAATGCAACTCTGAAGTTTTCTGCAAAATCACGGCAACCCAAACAACCCTGCATATTCTTCACCCACTCGCTTTCAGAAGCACCCCCTTAAACCCAATCTCGCTGTTTTCCTGACAGTGCTTTGAAGTACACAGAAGTGAGGATATTATGTTTTTTTTCCCCCTTTTGTTTTGAGGGGAAAAGTTGAAAACTCATATTTGGCAGATTGTGTGGAGTGTTTGGGAAGGGGAGGACACATGGAGCTGTACTGTAGGTTTGTCTCCAATTTATGTGACTCAACCCATAGCAAGGCGCTTCATAATGTAATCCTGGTATCAAGACTAGGGTGTATAAACTGAGAATTGGCCCACTATTGCATGTTGTTACTGCTGCGACACACAAACACTCACGCACACATGCACACAGCAGGTATCGCAGCCAGTTGATCTGGCCAGTGTTGAGATGTCAGATGGTCACAGCAGCTTTATCACAGCTCAGCCAAACCGTGTGTGTGTGTGTGTGTGTGTGTGTGTGTGTGTGTGAGTGCGTGTGTGTGTGTATTGTCCATTCAAGATGGCCCTGTTCTCAGGATGGTCCCTGCCTATTCATATTTTGCGTTGCCTAGTAACCATTTTGCCAAGTAAAGGAGGATTACACGGGTGAGCCACTGTTAAATTTTTTTCTCCCTAGAGTACCCCAAAAACTCTTCTTTAAATGTTCCAACTCAATTAGTTTTTAAAATCTTTTTTTTCATCTTTTACAATAGGAGATTCTGTCACATTCACTCTGATTTCTTATTTCCTTTTTTTGAGAGGGTGTATGCCTAAAATCTGTTTGCAAAATACTTGCATATCCTGAAAAAGCACCGATGATGCTAACAGAACATCCATCCATCAATTTTCTTCCGTTTATACAAGGTTGGGTCGCGGGGACAGTAGCTTTAGCAGGGACACCCAGACTTCCCTCTCCCCAGCCACTTCCTTCACCTTTTCCGAGGGGATTCCGAGGCGTTTCCCAGGCAAGCCGAGAGACGTAGTCTCGCCAGCGTATCCTGGGTCGTCCCCAAGGTCTCCTCGGACGTGCCTGGAACACCTCACTAGGGAGGCGCCCTGAAGGCACAGATGCCCGAGCCACCTCATCTGGCTCCTCTCAATGCCCAGTAGCAGCGGCTCTACTCTGAGCCCCTCCCCGATGACAGAGCTTCTCACCCTATCTCCTGGACACCCTGCGTAGGAAGCTCATTTCAGCCGCTTGTATCTGGGATCTTGTTCTTTCAGTAACAACCCACAGCTCGTGACCACAGGTGATGGTAAGAACGTAGATCGACCGGTGAATCGAGAACTTCGCCTTTCAGCTTAGCTCATTCTTCACCACAACGGACAGATACAAAGTACGCATCACTACAGACGCTGCACCGATCTGCCTGTTGCTCTCCCGTTCCATTCTTCCCTCACTCGTGAACAAGACCCCAAGATATTTGAACTCCTCCACCTGGGGAAGGATCTCATCCCCGACCTGGAGAGGGCACTCCACCCTTTTCTGACTGAGTACCATGGTCTCAGATTTGAAGGTGCTGATTCTCATCCCAGCTACTTTAAACTCTGCTGCGAACCGCTCCAGTGAGAGTTGGAGATCTCTGCTTGATGACGCCAACAGAACCACATCATCTGCAAAAAGCAAAGGTGCAATACTGAGGCCACCAAACTGGACACCCTCTACGCCTCGGCTGCACCTAGAAATTCTGTCCATGAAAGTTATCAACAGAATCGGTGACAAAGGGCACCCTTGGCGCAGTCCAACCCTCACCGAAAACGAGTCCAATTTACGTGGACCAAACTCTGACACTGTTCGTACAGGGACCAAACAGCCCATATCAGGGGTTCGTCACCCCATACTCCCGAAGCACCCCCCCACAGGACTCCCCAAGTGACATGGTCTAACGCCTTCTCCAAGTCCACAAAACGCATGTAGACTAGTTGGGCGAACTACCATGCATCCTCAAGGACCCTGCTGAGGGTGTAGAGCTGGTCCACTGTTCCACAGCCAGGACGAAAACCACACTGCTCCTCCTGAATCTGAGATTTGAATTCCCGATGGACCCTCCTCTCCAGCATCCCTGAATAGACCTTACCAGGGAGGCTGAGGTGTGTGATCCCCCTGTAGTTGGAACACACCCTCTTAAAAAGGGGTACCACCACCCCAGTCTGCCAATCCAGAGGCACTGTCCCCAATATCCACGCGATGTTGCAGAGGCGTGTCAACCAGACTAGCTAGCAGTTAAGACAGCTAACAAACAATTGATAATAATAAGTAACAAATACCTTTTCCTAGTAAGGCTTGTTTGTGGGATAGTTATTTATTGCATTGTCGATAGTCTAGTCTGTCTTCACTGATGTTGTTCTATTTGAACAAAAACCTCTGGAGGCGTCCAAATTAAAAGTGAATGAGCATAGCCAAAGCAATTCATATTTCAAACAAACTAGGAGAACTTTCCTTCTGAAAATTGAAGCCCAAATCAAGTTGTTGTCAGCTCTACAATGAGCAACATATTATTAGCATTTTGGCGGAAGTGTCGATAGAATTTTTTTTTTCTCCTTTTGTTTGATTTGCTTTTTACACTGACCCCAGCCTCACCAGGATATTGCCCAACTATGTGTACTTTCACACAGCGATCCAACATCCCTCAGTGACATTTTCACACATTTCACTTTCTGATTAGGGGAATGCTGTGCCAAATTTGCGGGATTTCTATAAGAGGGTTATGTATTCACACTTCAGTCTCGGCATTCCCTTTTACATAAGCGCCATCCCACCTCTGTTGCGGCTCGGACTGGTGGGATTTTGACTCCATATTTTCACCCCCCAACCACATTCCGTGTCAATGCAGTTTAACAGAACAGTGAACTAAGAAAACAGTCAAACCAATGCATCAGTCCAGGATCCTCTGACATCTAACACCATCCCAGAAGAACAAAACAGTACATTTTATGTTATTCTTAAAGATATGGCCTGCTATCGTAGAGACGGACAAAACACAAATATGATGGTCCCTACTTTTTTTTCACTTTAGTAAACAGTCGAACCTTGGCGGAGGTCTGTGCATTGCACTGGTTGTTGAATGTCTTCATGCCCCTGGAGCTACAGTATGTTAACTGGTTACAGATGTTTAAATACCATAAAGCAAGTGTCCAAATTTAACCTCTGGTATCTCTGACTTTTAAATGTCAAACAAAAGCTATGATAAGCATCCACTGGCATTTAACTTACTACGACAATAGTAAACTACCTCTTCAAAAATAATATACTGTCACGAACGGATGGAGACGACCAAAGAGCAGGCGGAGGGAGATAGGCTGTGATGAACAGTTTATTGAAAAGGGAAATGGATATGATCCTTGAGGTGCACTGGCAGGTTGTTGAGGCAGAGAATGCGTGGCAGATAGTGATGAGGACAGACAGCTGGCTTGGCGGCATGGTGGCCGAAATCCAGTTGGTGAGGGACATGGAGGAAACACTGAGGACAAGGAAAAACACGGAGGTCAGAATGATGACAAGGAATTACATAGGTTACGTGGAAACCCGGGAGCCGTTGTACCGCTGGAGAAGCTGCAATACTCTGGTGAGGATTTCCAGGATCAGGCAGGCTTAAATGCAGGTGGTAACGAGGGCTTATTGGTGACAGGTGTGCGGCCGAGGAAGGTGCTGGAAAGAAAGAGGGGAGGGGAGAGAGAGGGCGCAAAGCGCCACCCAGGCTCCAACAATAGTACTGCAGGGCAGCTCATGACAGTACCCCCCTCTCAACGGACACCTCCCCACGTCCTGCCAGGCTTCCCTGGGTGAACCGCATAAAAGTCAGACAGAAGGTAGTTATCGAGCATCAGTTTACGGGAAATCCAAGAATGTTCCTCCGGACCATACCCCTCCCAGTCCACCAGTTACTGGTAACCCCTCCCCCTGGGCCTCACATCAAGGATGCGCGAAACCGTGAAGGCCGGATGGTTGTCGATAATACGGGGGACTACGGCCGGAGGGCATGTAATGGACATATTTAGAAAATTGATCGACAACAGTGTAGATGATAGTGTTTCCTTCAGAATGGGGCAGGCCGGTGATGAAGTCTAAAGCGATGTGGGACCAGTGGCGGCTCAGGATGGGTGAAGGGCGCAGCAGACCAGCTGGAGGCAGGTGTGGTGACTTCCCTCGGGCGCAGACAGAGCAGGCTTGAACGAATTCCCGGGTGTCTTTGACCAGGTTGGGCCACCAGAAATGTTGCTGAGTGAATTGGATATTGCGGGTGATTCCGGGATGACACGTGAGCTTGGAGTTGTGGGTGTCAGAGTGTGTGGAATCGGGTACGAATAGATGCTTCGGAGGTCCGGTCTTGGGGTCAGAGTGAGTCTTTTGAGTGCGTTTCTACAACCCCAATTCCAATGAAGTTGGGACGTTGTGTTAAACATAAATAAAAACAAAATACAATTATTTACAAATCATGTTCAAACTATATTTAATTGAATACACTACAAAGACAAGATATTTAATGTTCAAACTTTATTGTTTTTAGAAAATAATCATTAACTTCGAATTCTATGGCTGCAACACGTTCCAAAAAAAGCTGGGACAGGGTCATGTTTACCACTGTGTTACATCACCTTTTCTTTGAACAACATTCAATAAACATTTGGGAACTGAGGACACTAATTGTCGAAGCTTTGTAGGTGGAATTCTGTCCCATTCTTGCTTCATGTACACCTTCAGCGGTTCAACAGTCCGGGGTCTCCGTTGTCGTATTTTACGCTTCATAATGCGCCACACATTTTCAGTGGGAAACTGCAGGCAGGCCAGTCTAGTACCTTCACTCTTTTACTACGAAGCCACGCTGTTGTAACACGTGCAGAATGTGGTTTACCATTGTCTTGCTGAAATAAGCAGGGGCGTCCATGAAAAAGACGTTGCTTGGATGGCAGCATACGTTTTTCCAAAACCTGTATGTACCTTGCAGCATTAATGGTGCCTTCACAGATGTGTAAGTTACCCATGACATTGGCACTAACACAGCCCCATAGCATCACAGATGCTAGCTTTTGAACTTTGCGTCCATAAAAGTCCAGCTGGTTCTTTTCCTTTTTGGCCTGGAGGACACAACGTCCACAATTTCCAAAAACAATTTGAAATGTGGACTCGTCGGACTACAGAACACTTTTCGACTTTGCATCAGTCCATCTTAGATGATGATGGACTGGCGGTGTTTCTGGGTGTTGGTGATAAATGGCTTTTGCTTTGCATGATAGAGTTTCAAGTTGCACTTACGGATGTAGCGCCAAACTGTATTTACTGACATTGGTTTTCTGAAGTGTTCCTGAGCCCATGTGGTGATATCCTTTACACATTGATGTTGGTGTTTGATGCAGTGCCGCCTGAGGGATGGAAGGTCACGGGCATTCAGTGTTGGTTGTTGGCCTTGCCGCTTATATGCAGTGATTTCTCCAGATTCTCTGAACCTGTTGATGATATTATGGACCGTAGATGATGACATACATACATACATTGAGGAACTTTGTCCTTAAACTGTTCGACTATTTTCTCACGCACTTGTGCACAAAGAGGTGAACCTCGCCCAATCTTTGCTTGTGAATGACTGAGCAATTCAGGGAAGCTCCTTTTATACCCAATCATGGCACCCACCTGTTCCCAATTAGCCTGTTCACCTGTGGGATGTTCCAAACAGGTGTTTGAGCATTTCGTCTTTTTTTTTTACGTCTTTTTTGCCACCGGTGGCAGCTTTTTTGGAACGTGTTGCAGCCAGAAAATTCTAAGTTAATGATTATTTGCTAAATCAAAGTTTATCGTTCTGAACATTAAATATTTTGTCTTTGTAGTGTATTCAATTAAATATAAGTTGAACATGATTTGCAAATCATTGTGTTCTGTTTTTATTTGTTTAAAACAACGTCCCAACTTCATTGGAATTGGGGTTGCAGGAGGAAGGGAGGATAGTCTCGTGTTCTGCAGGGCTGGAGGGGGGTGAGTATATGCGGGATAGGGCGTCAGGTTTGCTGTTGCGGGATCCAGGTCTGAAGGAGAGGCTGAAATTTTATTGGCTCAGGAAGAGAGCACAGCGAGCTTGTCGGGAGTTAAGGCGTTTGGCGGAACCGAGGTAAGAAAAATTCATGTTATCAGTCCAGATGATAAACGGTATTTCAATCCCCTCCAGCCAGTGCCTCCATTCCTCTAATGCCCAAATTATGGCCAGCAGCTCTCAGCTGCCAACGTCATAATTCTTCCCGGCAGGGGGCAGGTGATGGGAGAAAAAGGCACAGGGATGAAGTTTCTGGGACGAAAGGACTGCCCCTGCCACAGTGTCCGAGGCGTCAATCACCACCACGAACTGAGGGGGGAGGGGTTGGGGTGGCGTAGGATGGGAGCACTGGTGAAAAGTGTTTTGAGTTGGCTGAAAGCTTGGGATGCTGCCAGGGTGCTGGTGGATGTCAGGCTTGTGAGGGGAAGTGCGACCTTGCTGTAATTGTGGATGAAGCGGCGGTAGAAGTTTGCGAATTTAAGGAAACGTAGTTCTTTCCAGGTGGTGGAAATGGGCCAGTCAATGATTGCTTGGATTTTGGCACGGTCTGGTTGCAACTATCCTTTGGCAATGATGTAGCCTAAAAAATGTACGGAGGGTAGGTGGAATTCGCATTTTTTCGGTTTGACCTACAGACGGTTTTCGAGGAGGCACTGGAGGACTTGGCGTACATGAGTGCGGTGTTCTTCAGGGGAGTGAGAGAAAATTAGGACGTCGTCCAGGTACACAAAAACGAATCGGTTTAACATATCATGGACGACGTCGTTGATGAGTGCTTGGAAGACTGCGGGGGCGTTGATTAATCTGCATGGCATGACCAAATATTCAAAGTGTCCGAGGGGGGTATTGAAAGCGGTCTTCCATTCATCCCCCTCTCCGATACGGATGAGGTGGTAGGCATTTCGTAGGTCCAATTTGGTGAATATCTGGGCATCGCAGAGGGGTTCGAATGACTGGTCGATGAGGGGTAGTGGTAATTAGTTTTTTATGGTGATATCATTGAGTCCACGGTAGTCTCTGGTTGGGCGGAGAGTGGTGTTTCTTTTCGGCGAAGAAGAACCGGCCCCAACCAGAGACGAGGAAGGGTGAATGAGTCTAGAAGCCAGAGAATCACAGATGTCGTCCTCCATCGGGAGAGATTGAAGAGACGGCTGGAGGGAAGAGGGGCTCCCGGCAGGAGATTTATTGCGCCGTCGTAAGGGCGGTGGGGGGTAGAGAAATGGCCAGATCTTTACTGAACACTGGAGAGAGATCGTGATCATCTTCGGGGACTCGGGAGAGGTCAACTGGTGTGGTAGATTGTGGTGGTTTACCAGAGAGTAGTATAGCAGAGAGCAGTCACTCTGAATGACAGTGAGGGCTCCATCCAGTGATGAATAAGCGGGTCCAGTCTATGGCGGGGTTATGTTTCTTGAGCCAAGAAATACAGAGGACTAATGGGGTCTCAGGGTAAGGTATAACAAAAAGAGAAATGTTTTCGCAGTGATTCCCAGAAATAAGCAAGGTGAATGGCACTGTTTGGTGGGTGACAGGGGATATGACTCGGCCATCCAGGTCTGTGACTTTTTGGGGCGAAGAGAGTGGTTGGAGAGGGAGTTGGAGCTGATGTGCTATTCCATCGTGAATAAAATTATCGTCGTCACCAGAATCTATAAGGGCAACTACAGGTGTGTTGTGAGCGGAACCTAGAATGCAAGCAGGAACGGTCATACGTGAGGGAGAGCTAGATGAAATGGTGGTTTGGCTCACCATGGCGCGATCAGATTGTGGCGAGCCTGGTCTTTTGGCCACAAGGTGCATGTGGCAATGAAGTGACCTGATTGACCGCAATAAATGCACAGCCGCTGGATGATGCGACGCTAACGTTCCTGGGGATCTAGACGTGTGTTACCAATTTGCATTGGTCAACAGGTGCAGTGGGGGGTGACGACGGAGCAGTACGTGGTGGAGAAGGCGGGTGAGATGCTGCGGTGCTCACGGTGGAAGTAATTTTATGCGCCCCTCTCTCATGCTCTCTCTCACTGTCTGTTATCTCGGCGAGTGTGATGAGAGCCTCGTGAGAGGAGGGCTCGTCCCGGGCAGCGAGCTCGTCCTTACGTTGCTCTGAAAGGCCGTTCAGAAAAATCCCGCTAAGCGCGGCGTCATCCCACCCGCATCAGATAACTAGCAACCCTTTATTGCTCAGTGACTGTTTTTCTCAAGTGACTGTTTTTCTCAATGTCTTTGTCTCAAAAGTGTTCTCTGTCAATTGACTGTCAGTTGTCGTACTAGAGCAGCTCCAACTACCGGAGACAAATTCCTTGTGTGAAGAATCGAATGACTGGAGTCCCGAGGAGGAGTTGTGCCATAATACGGTGGACCATTTGGATGCTTTTTTGCGGAGGAGGTTCGTGACAAATGCGACCTTGGATTATTCAGTGGGATAACTGTACGGTTGAAGGTTGAAAACTAGGGAGCAATTGAGGAGAAACTGGCTACATCTACCTAGGTCCCCGGAGTAGGGCTCGGGCGGAGGGACATGAGGCGGGGTGGCTTGGAGGCTGCGGGCTCGGAAGGAGTACTTACTGGGGGTTGGTCGGATTGGATCTTCAAAGAAAGGAGGGAGACTTGTTGCGTAAGGGCGTGTAAAGATTCCATGATTTCTTGAAGAGCTTTGTCGTGTCGCCCTATGTGGGCGCCTTGGAGGGTGAGTGCATGTGTTACCGTATCCAGGGTTGCTGGGTCCATAATTGGCCAGAGTAAAGTGCCACCCAGGCTCCAAGAATAGAACTCCAGGGCAGCTCATGACATATATCTCAGGAAGCCTTTGTAGTGTTTACTGGAGCTCTCTGTCCAGCATGTTAAGCAACAGTTAGTTTCAGTGAATGCCAGCAGACATTGTTAACATTTATTGCTGTTTAGTTAATTAATCTAATTAGTATGCTAATGAGATGCCGCTCCATCAGTTAAAAGCATTGTGTGGTGGCCTTGATTCTTTGTTGATAGTTAACCTGGAGTGCCAGTGTTGTACATTGTAGAACAAAGGCAGCGGGCTTTTAATAATTTAATTAAATCATGACATAATAAAGAAGCTGTGTAAAAACTCCTTCGACAGTAAATAATTTTTTTTTTTTTTTTTTAATGTTGACACTGTTTTGAAATGTGAAAATGCATTTGGGAAATAAGCGTTTGTTTTGACAGAAATGGGGTTGGCGTCTCTTGGCTTGGTTGTGTTCTAATTGACAGAAAAATAAAGAGTGACATTTGTTATGGGAGAAGCATAGCACTCATTTTGTCCCAAATGTGTATTTGTGTGCATTTCATCAACTTGTTTATTGACTTCATGGATCATTTGAGCCTTCAGCCTTGTACCATCAATCAGAATCATGGACCAAGAAGTGGATATACCCAACACATTAATGCCTGAAAACACAATTTATCGTTTGTTTTAAGTGAAAACAATTAAAACAGGACCATCTTTACCTCGGTTAACCTTGTCTAAATGAGTTGTTGCATCCTGTCTTCTCCACCCAGTGAATTTAGTGACATTATGGCTGCATGCAGGATTAAATGGCTAATAAAACAAGAGCAGCTTGTCACAGAAGTGGAAATAGAGCTACATTAAAGGTCAGTCCAATTTTATTGAGACTTGCCCTTATACTAGACATTTATACACCCAATAAATGGACTTAACTGTCCACTCACCACGCTGCTACAGTCACAACTACTTCCAGTTAGCCAGTGCCACCATGAGCGCTACATACTGAGGGAGTCTAAATTGTAGTTAGGAAAACAAACAAAAACATACCAGCTCATTACTCATTATTAAATTTTTTAAACAGGAAATTCTATTGAGGTTTATGGGAAAGATTGGGCACATTCCACCTGACATAAGCACACTTCACAGGCTGCCTCTGCCCATCATTTCCCTTCTGTCTGTGCATGTTTGAGCTCTCACTATACTTTTTAGTTACTGTGTGTTGTTTGGATAGCGGTACAGTATGTGTATGTCAGTCTAGCACTGACAGGGTACTGTATAGGTTCATTTAGGCTCTACCTTAGATACCACCATAAACAATTGTGACTGTTGCGATGACTGTAAAGTTGCAGCTATCAAATATTTTTGTAATCGAGTATTTACCAAGCGGCACGGAGGACGACTGGTTAGAGCGTCTGCCTCACAGTCCTGAAGACCGGGGGGGTTACACACATCCAACAAGAACTTTTTCTGAAGCCCTGAGGTTCTCTGGCAGGCTGTTCCACAAACAGGGGCTGTAAAATTGAAACGATGCCTCGCCATGAGTGCATGTCCTGACTTTTGGAATGATTAAAAGGCCAGAGCCAGAGGATCTCAGAGCATACAGTAAAATGAGTTTTGAAAGAGAGGAAGGCCCAAGACCATAAAGACAAATTCCTCCCATTCTGCTGTAGTATCTGTGACTTTTGAGTTTGTATGGCATTTAAAGGTGGGGCCTGGCCTGGTGAGTGATGTGGGCGTCAGCGAATGAGAGTGTTGAGTTGGCTGGTTGTTAACTGGCTAACCCATTAGCCAGTCTGTGAGTGACTTGGTGTGAGTTGTGACCGTCAACATCAGGTGTATCAATGTGCTTATTACTGTGTTGTTGTTTTTTTCCCCCCAAAACCTTTGTTCATTAAAGCGATTGAAAGTGCACTGGTGCTTGTGTCTATCCTTGAACACTTGCTGGGGGATTACAATATGTTCTACCTAAAGATGTTAGGCCTTAGCGATTAGCTAACATGGATACATTACCTTGTGTCGGCGAGATGCGCTATTGTGGTACACGTTTCACTTGATCTTATCTAACTTTATTATTACTCTAAGGACTGAAAGTGGTGTTTCTTCAGCCTCACAAACCACCACTGCCTCCATAGTAACCTCTGATTTTGCATTCTTCTGAAGAAGAACTTTATTAATACCATGTCCACTGTTCTTGTTCTTATTTGGAGAAATTTTCATTCAGAACTAAATCTTGTATCCAATCTGTTTATACTAAAGACACATTGGAACATAACCATTTAAAACCTGATTTTTATCCACATATGATTAAGGCCTAGATCGGACTCTGTCGTATGTTTTTTTGTTTTGTTTTTCCTGCTTACCCTGCCATGTTGCATATCCATCCATCCATTTTCTGAGCCGCTTATCCTCACTAGGGTCGCGGGCGTGCTGGAGCCTATCCCAGCTGTCATCGGGCAGGAGGCGGGGTACACCCTGAACTGGTTGCCAGCCAATCGCAGGGCACATACAAACAGACAACCATTCGCACTCACAGTCATGCCTACGGGCAATTTAGAGTCTCCAATTAATGCATGTTTTTGGGATGTGGGGGGAAACCGGAGTGCCCGGAGAAAACCCACGCAGGCACGGGGAGAACATGCAAACTCCACACAGTCGGGGCCGGGGATTGAACCCGGGTCCTCAGAACTGTGAGGCTGACGCTCTAACCAGTCGCCCACCGTGCCGCCTGTTGCATATCCGATATGTGTAAATGTTTCTATTTTCCCAGAGAGGGGATGGCCGGGGTGTATGTTAGCTTGATCATCTGTCAATCAAAGGACTGACTCATGGAACACTGACATTTACACATAAAATCTTCAGTGAAATTAACATTTACCTATTTTTACTGTGGGAGGAAGCCGGAGAGTCCACACACATACACACACAAAAATCGTAACAAACAACAACACTTTTTCTCTTGCTTGTAAATAAATCCCCTTCAAGGATAGAGAATTCAGTGGGTGCAGAGATTGGAACAACACAATTTTCCTATGCTTAGATGGCCGCAGTGCCTCTAAGCCATGGCTTTACTGAAATGTCTCAACTGCCTTCTATTTCCATGACCACATGACTTATCATCTCCTACCTCCCCGCTCAAACCATCTTTCCACACTCTTTGCCTCCCCACTCCCACCCTGTGGAACTTCCCGCTTACCTGTCATCATGTCACCTCAGTTTATCGCTGCTAAACCATGACTGCAGGCCAAATTGTGTGATGGTGTTTGAAGGAACAAAGCTACACCTAAGAGCTGTTCGGGATATCAAACCTGCAGAGGAGGTACGAGCAAGAACACAAAAACACTTGCATATTCCACAGTCTGAGTTCTGCAATGAAGAATTTAGACAGTATGACCTTGAATTAAATGTGTTATTTTCTGTGTTTAGCTAACAATTAGCTACATAGAGACTTTGTCATTGACGGAACAGCGTCAGAAACAGCTGGAGGACCAGTACCATTTCACATGCCGCTGCCAGAAATGTGACTCCCAAGACACAGTAAGACATGAAAGCACCACATTGTACACACTGTACACGTCTTCTGTCGTGTCAACTGGAAGTGGGGAAAAGTATCTATCGCGTTACATAAGAACTGTTGTACTGCAGTTCTTGATATATATATATATATATATATATATATATATATATATATATATATATCTGGTAATGCCGTTTTGTTTTGTTTTTGACAATTTTGCAAAAAGATGCAGAGTCCTCTAGCACTTAGAGCAGTTCGAAAGACTAATATTGCAATAGTCCGGTGCAATGACCATTGTGCAAAGGGCACCGAGACTTAAAGGGCTATATGCAGTTTAAAGTGACAAGTAGTGCGATAATCTGGGACAATGTTGATTGTGCAAATGTTGCAGATACTCCTCAGTCAGTGTGCAAATGGAGCAGATGCTACTCTGGCATGAGTGGCCAGTATTGGTCAACAACAGATATCCAAATAGTGCAGCATGGCGAGACTACTACAGTGAGTGCACGAGTAATGTATAATTGGCCCCACAAAAATGTGACAACAAACTCAAGACAAAAAAATTGCAAGCATGTTGTAATTGAATTGTAGGTTAGGTGTTTAAGACGTTGATTGCAAGAGGGAAGAAGCTGTTAGAATGTCTGCTAGTTCTAGTTTGCATTGATCGGTAGCGCCTACCTGAGGGAAGGAGCTGGAAGAGCTGGTGACCGGGATGTGGAGTGCCCGAGAGGATTTTGCACGCTCCTGTCTTAGTTCTGGCAGCGTGCAAGTCCTCAAGTGTCCTTTTCAAATCTTCAGTAGGTGTTCAAGTCGTTGGCTAGTGTGCTATTGTTCTCAGCTTGGGGGGATCGTCGCTTGTAATTAGTTAGCGATTTGAATGCATGCCAGACTGATTTAGAGTCGTTAGCGCTAAACTGTTTTTCCAACTTTGCTGCATAGTTCCTCTTTGCAATGTTAATTTCTTTAGTCAGCTGGTTTCTAGCGCGATTATACAGGGCCCTGTACCCGCTTTGATATGTGTCCTCCTTGTCTTGGCCAAACTTAGGCAGTGATCCACGGCTTGTTGTTGTTGAATGTGCAAAATGACTTTGTTGGTAGACATACCTCTTCACAGAAACTGATATAGGATGTGACGGTGTCCGTATATTCATCCAGGTTGCCAGCTGAATTTTCAAAGACACTCCAGTCTGTGCAGTCTAAACAGCTTTGAAGTTCCATCTTTGCTTCATTGGTCCACTTTTTCACTGTTTTCACCATAGGCTTCGCGCATTTAAGTAAGTAATACCTATATGTTGGTATTAAGTGAATTAAGCAGTGATCAGACGAGCCCAGAGCTGCACGAGGAATGGCACAGTATGCATTTTTTAGTGTAGTATAGCAGTGGTCCAAAATGTTAGTTTCCCTGGTAGGACAGTCGATATGATGCTTGTATTTAGGGAGTTCGTGGTTGAGTTTACTTTTGTTAAAGTCGCCGAGAATAATGAGGGGTGAGTCCGGGTGTTTTTTTTTCAATTTCGTTGACTTGTTCGGCGAGCATTAGCAGTGCGGCGTTCGTGTTAGCTTGAGACGGAATATAGACGGCAGCGAGAATGAATGATGCGAACTCACAAGGCGAGTAGAATGGCTTACAGTTCAAAAACAGCGACTCCAAATGCAGGCTGCAAGGTGTGCTGAGCTCCGTGACGTCCGTACACCATTTTTCGTTGCTATAGAGGCATATCCCGCCGCCTTTTGTTTTCCCCGATAACTCCGTGATGCGGTCTGCTCGGTGAAGACGAAAACCCGGAAGCATGACGGCGCCATCGGGTACAGCCTCACAAAGCCAAGTCTCCGTAAAGCACATGGCGCGGAACGTCCGAAGTCTTTACTGGTCTTTATCAGAAGATGAAACTCATCCATTTTGTTGGCTAGGGAGCGTACATTCGCGAGGTGAATGACCTATAACCTGTGCATCTCAATTAAAAAAAAATAAAACCTATATCAAACCTGGCATTTGAAAGGAGGTGTGTAGACTTTTTATATCAGTTATATGTGCCCTGCAATTGACTGGCGACCAGTCCAGGGTGCACACCTCCTCTTACCCCATATCAGCTTGGATAGGCTCCAGCTCTATAACATTCATTTTGGATGGATAAATGGATGTATCCTGTTTTGATAAGTTTGGTGAAGGCCCTTTTCCATTTCAAGTGCACAAGGCAAAGTCCTTAGACGCATACCTGGATGAGTTTGGTGCAGAAAAAAAAACACAGTTGCTGTTACTCTTATCCGAGTGTATCAGAGCAGAACATTCTCATTCTATGGTGTCTCCTGCTTGCTTCCTCTCTGTCACTCTTTACTCACCACCCTCTCTCGCCACCTGCTCCTCTTCTGACTGATTGCCCCCTGGAAAAAAAAAACCAAAAACAGGTCTTTCACCTGCATTTTTCTTTTCCATCTATCTTGATCCGTTCCACCCTTTTATTACAGTGTCTTGCATTCTCTTTTTGTACAAGTTTTCTCTTTCTAGCGCTTCCTCTGACACTTTTCCACTTGCGTTGTTGTCTTATGTATTGAAACATACATGCACATTAAAGTATTTTCATATTCCTATGTGCACCCTCAGACTTTATTTAATCTGGCTTTGTTCTGCCCACAACATTCCGCGACAGCTTTTTGTCGTTCCGCCACACTTTAATCTTCTGATGATGATGGCAGGCTGCTGGGTTGTGACCCAGAGTTAACATCAAACCTTGTCCTTATATGCGCGCGGTGCGTTTTTGTGTGTGTGTCTGTGTCGGTGCGTGTTTCTGTGTGCATGTGTGCACATAAAATACAGTAAGCCGTAGTGCTTGTAAAATAGCTTTTTGCAGTTTAACGATATTGGTGCAGGCTTTCAAGGTTTCAGATGAGTGAAACCAACCTTTGACATCCTTGCAGCTCCATGAACATGCAATTGTTTGTGTTAAAAGAGAAATATTGTTTTGTATATATGTTGGTTAATATTTTCCTTGAGGATTCATTAGAATTTATGGTAGTTCCTGGCTTGGTAGCTACAAGTATAATTTGTCATAGTTTGCATTTTCTTTTGACAAACTCAACAGCTAGGCCTGTCATGATAACACATTTTTAGGACAAAATATTTTTCCCCAAACTAACACGCTAAATGATATCATTGTTTTTTTTTTATGTCTCTGAAATCATGAAAAATAAGGCCTGCCCTTGAGCTGCAAGACTGTGGTTGGTTCGTTGAATGCGCTGGAGACAAGCCCTTCACCTGTCAATCAAATATACGTTCATTGGCTGAATAACGTGTGCAGCTAAGTTTATGCTTAATAAACAGTTAACTGTTCACTTATTAGTGTGAATTGGGGACTAACAGACAACAACTCTGAGCGAAGCGCTGACGGGGGGAGCGAGCTGTTTAGCTCCTTAGGTTGCTAGTTAGTTAGCTCGTGGGCTCGCAAGCATGATAATCAGTTAACTCTCCCGTCTGTGTGTTAAATGGGGACATAAGGCCTCTTTACACTCCCACGCGGCCGACAACGTCTGCATTGCATCACGTGACCAACGAATTGGCCCGCACGGACCCTCCTGCGTAGCTTGACGCACACACGGCAAAAATTGTTGCTGCGCGTCGATCGCCGCGGAGATCATCTCTCATGATTGGTCCGTTTTAGTCACATGCTGTGATGACGTACTCAGCGTGCCCCTTGCTTCTAAATAGCATCTACGTCGTCGCCTTCTCGTTCAATTTTGCAGCATAATTAAACTTATCATCTGGTCATCTACCCCTCCTTGAGCCGTCACCTTGTTGTGGTGGAGGAGTTTGTGTGTCCCAGTGATCCTAGGAGCTAAGTTGTCTGGGGCTTTATGCTCCTGGCAGGGTCACCCATGACAAACAATGGACTTCGTTTTCCCTTGCCTGGACGCGGGTCACCGGGGCCCCCCACTGGAGCCAGGCCTGGTGGTGGGGCTCGCAGGCGAGCGCCTGGTGGCCGGCCCTGCACCCATGGGGCCCGCCCGGGCACAGCCCGAAAGGGTAACGTGGGTCCCCCTTCCCATGGGCTCACCACCTGTGGGAGGGGCCATAGGGGTCAGGTGCAGTGTAAGCTGGGCGGTGGCCGAAGGCGGGGACCTTGGCGATCCGATCCCCGGCTACAGAAGCTGGCTCTAGGGACGTGGAATGTCACCGCTCTGGCAGGGAAGGAGCCCGAGCTGGTGTGTGAGGTCGAGAAGTTCCGACTCGATATTGTCGGACTCGCCTCCACACACAGCTTGGGCTCTGTCCGGCGTGGCAGGCCCAAACGTATTATGAGGGTCTGCTGGGAACGTCTGGCAGAATCCCCTGTCAGAAGGAGTTTCAACTCCCACCTCCGACAGAACTTTGCTCATGTTCCGGGGAGGTGGGGGACATCGAGTCCGAATGGACCATGTTCCACGCCTCCATTGCTGAGGCGACCGACAGGAGCTGTGGCCGTAAGGTGGTCGGTGCCTGTCGTGGCGGCAATCCCCGAACCCGTTGGTGCACACCAACGGTGAGGGATGCCGTCAAGCTGAAGAAGGAGTCCTATTGGGCCTTTTTGGCCTGTGGGACTCCTGACGCAGCTGATGGGTACCGGCTGGCCAAGCGGAATGCAGCTCTGGTGGTCGCTGAAGCAAAAACTCGGGTATGGGAGGAGTTCGTTGAGGCCATGGAGAAAGACTTCCGGACGGCTTCGAGGAAATTCTGGTCCAGCATCCGACGTCTCAGGAGAGGAAGGCAGTGCACCACCAACACTGTGTATAGTGGGGATGTGGCGCTGCTGACCTTGACTCGGGACGTTGTGAGTCGGTGGGGAGAATACTTCGAAGACCTCCTCAATTCCACCGACACGCCTTCCCATGAGAAAGCAGAGTGTGGGTTCTCTGAGGTGGGCTCTCCTATCTCTGGGTTTGAGGTCACCGAGGTAGTTAAAAAGCTCCTCGGTGGCAGGGCCCCGGGGGTGGATGAGATTCGCCCGGAGTTCCTAAAGGCTCTGGATGTTGTGGGGCTGTCCTGGTTGACACGCCTCTGCAACATCGCGTGGACATCGGGGACAGTGCCTCTGGATTGGCAGACTAGGGTGGTGGTCCCCCTTTTTAAGAAGGGGGACCGGAGGGTGTGTTCCAACTACAGGGGGATCACACTGCTCAGCCTCCCTGGTAAGGTCTATTCAGGGGTGCTGGAGAGGAGGGTCCGTCGGGAAGTCGAATCTCAGATTCAGGAGGAGCAGTGTGGTTTTCGTCCTGGCCGTGGAACAGTGGACCAGCTCTACACCCTCGGCAGGGTCCTCGAGGGTGCATGGGAGTTTGCCCAACCAGTCTACATGTGTTTTGTGGACTTGGAGAAGGCGTTCGACCGTGTCCCTCGGGGAGTCCTGTGGAGGGTGCTTCGGGATTATGGGGTACCGAACCCCCTGATACGGGCTGTTCGGTCCCTGTACGACCGGAGTCAGAGTTTGGTCAGCATATCCGGCAGTAAGTCGGTCTCGTTCCCGGTGAGGAACAAGGCTGCCCTTTGTCGCCGATTCTGTTCATAACTTTTATGGACAGAATTTCTAGGCGCAGCCAAGGTGTAGAGGGGGTCCGGTTTGGTGGCCTCAGTATTGCATCTCTGCTTTTTGCTGATGATGTGGTTCTGTTGGCTTCATCAAGCCGTGAGCTCCAACTCTCACTGGAGCAGTTCGCAGCCGAGTGTGAAGCGGCTGGGATGAGAATCAGCACCTCCAAATCTGAGACCGTGGTCCTCAGTCGGAAAAGGGTGGCGTGCCCTCTCCAGGTCGGGGATGAGATCCTGCCCCAAGTGGAGGAGTTCAAGTATCTTGGGGTCTTGTTCACGAGTGAGGGAAGAATGGAACGGGAGATCGACAGGCGGATCGGTGCAGCGTCTGCAGTGATGCGGACTTTGTATCGGTCCGTTGTGGTAAAGAAGGAGCTAAGCCGAAAGGCGAAGCTCTCAATTTACTGGTTGATCTTCGTTCCTACCCTCACCTATGGTCATGAGCTGTGGGTCGTGACCGAAAGAACAAGATCCCGGATACAAGCGACCGAAATGAGTTTCCTCCGCAGGGTGTCCGGGCTCTCCCTTAGAGATAGGGTGAGAAGCTCGGTCATCCGGGACGATCTCAGAGTAGAGCCGCTGCTCCTCCGCATTGAAAGGAGCCAGATGAGGTGGCTGGGGCATCTGATTCGGATGCCTCCCGGACCTATTCACAGCTTGCTCATTATTTAACTAGATTGCTAACAAACAGAATAATTGAGTCTCTTGACTTGAAAGTACATGTACAGTATTTACGCTCATTTCACAATGTTTTTGTCTTTATTATGGTCAATGTAAACTCATCCTGCAGGAGTTGTGCCCTCTCTTTTCCAGGACACACTCATGCAGTCAGGTGAACAGGCAACATGGTACAAGTTTATGGAGGCTTTACCAAAATTGGAAGGACTGAAGGCAGCCTCAGGTATCCTTCATCAACAGAAATTGATACACAATTCCTTTCAGATAAGTTTGGCTTCTCTCTCACAATGTGGAGAAAGTGTTGTTACCCTCAGAAAATTGTTTTTATTGCAAATAGCTGGATGCTTGAATGAAAACATATTCCATGCAATTCAGCAAATACTTTCTCAAATTACTCCTCAGATTGGCAAACGCTCCTGGAGGGTTGCAAACGTCTGTTATCAATTGAGGGTTCTGACGTGCCCGATGAAAACCTCTATAAACTCAGATTGACCGATATGGCTCTGGATTCCACCATTCACCTCGGTCACTGGGAGGAAGCGACAAGACATGGGGAGCGGACACTTCCAGTTTACAAGTATGTGTGCGTGCAAGTGTGTGTTTTATTACCACCCCAGTGCTAAAAACTAAAATCTTCATTCATACCAATGATGTTCTAAAAAATACTTGAGGCCATTTCAACAGAAGCCAGAAGAAAGAGATGTCTGGAGAAAAAAAAAGAAAAAGAAAAAAACGCATTATAACAACAATCACTGATAAATGGAATCTTTAATGCAGACTACAATCACTGACCGAAATGAACACCACACTTAAATGTGACGTTAACAAAACAGCCCAATAAATTATAAGATTGGTGTGTCAAGAAGTAATGGTGTAATTAAATTTTGAGATTTTTTTTCTTCTTCTTCAAGAAACTGAAGCAGTATACTGTGTACATAAATAGGAGTTGAGCATTGTGCTTGTTGTTCCCAATTTATTTCGTATTGAGAATATTTGTCTCCCAAAAAAATAATGAATATATAAAAAAATGTCAGTTCCAGGGTCACACTGTCATGATATTTCTTAACTGTGCAGGCAATGTTTTTAATCACGTCATATAAAGATTAGATGCAGCTCACTTAAACGTAGCTGTACACCCCATTGCTTTATTACCAGGACTACAACTTTAGCTATATTGTATATTTCCGGTTCTGTGGTTGTCGTCACATTTTTCTCTTTTTCCATCACAGTTACCTCCTTTGGTAGCATTTGTTAAGAAAAAAACAAAGGAAAATAAAATAAATTGTAAAATCCAAGCTGTCTTAAAAATAAGAGACAGAAGGCAGTGCGATAAAGCAAAGCAAATTTATTTATATAGCGCATTTCATACACAAGCGCATTTCATACACTAAACCCTAACCCTAACCCTAACTCAATGTGCTTTACATGATTAAAAGCATTTAAAAACAAAGAAAAAAACAGCTTATAAACATTTAAAACAAAGAGGGAAACAAATAAAAGTACAATTAAAACAGCGTACAGTGCAAGAAATATTTAAAAGTTGAAATGCTTTATAAAGCATGAGAAAAAAGAAGCGTTTTTAACCTGGACTTAAAAACATTCACTTGGAGCTGACGTCACTTCTGTTGGCAACCTATTCCATTTGTGTGCAGCATAATAGCTAAATGCCGCTTCACCATGTTTGCTTTGGACTCTGTGCTCCACTATTTGACCTGAGTCTGTCGATCTCAGAGCCCTACTGGGTTTATATCCCATTAGCATTTCTTTCATGTATTCAGGACCTAAACCATTTAGTGACTTACAGACCAGCAGCAGAACTTTAAAATCTATTCAAAAGCTGACTGGGAGCCAGTGTAAAGACTTTAGAATTGGAGTCATATGCTCTGACCTCTTTGTTCTGGTCAGAACCCGAGCTGCAGCATTCTGAATGAGCTGCAGCTGTTTAATGCTCTATTTGGGGAGTCCAGTCAGAAGACCATAACAATAGTCAAGTCTACTTGAGATAAAAGCATGGATGAGCTTCTTCTGGTCTGCTTGGCACATGCAAGCCTTCACTCTGGATATGTTCTTCAGATAGTAGAGGGCAGTTTTAGTAATTGATTTGATATGACTGTTGAAAGTCCGTTTGGAATCTATCAGTACACCAAGGTTTCGGACTTGGTCTTTGTTTTTTAAAGAGAGTGACTCCATGTATTTACTAACAGCAATCCTCTTTTCTTCATTGCCAAAAACAATTATGTCAGTTTTGTTGTGGTTTAATTGAACACATTTTTGGCTCATCCAGTTATTTATCTTTTTGAGACAGTGACAAAACACCTCAATTGAACTGTAGTCATCTGGAGACACTGCTAGTGGGGCAAAAAAGTATTTAGTCAGCCACCAATTGTGCAAATTCTCCCACTTAAAAAGATGAGAGAGGCCTGTAATTTTCATCATAGTTGGAAAATAACTATTTGGTCACCTACAAACAAGCAAGATTTCTGGATCTCACAGACCTGTACCTTCTTCTTTAAGAGGCTCCTCTGTCCTCCACTTGTTACCTGTTTTAATGGCATCTGTTTGAACTAATCAGTATAGAAAACACCTGTCCACAACTGCAAACAGTCATTTGGATGACCCAGAAGAGGATTGGGCAAATGTCATATGGTCAGATGAAACCAAAAATATAACCTTTTGGTGAAAACTCAACTTGTGTTTGGAGGAGAACGAATGCTGGGTTACATCCAAAGAACATCATACCTACTATGAAACATGGGTGTGGAAACATCATGCTTTGGGGCTGTTTTTCTGCAAAGTGACCAGGTCAACTGATCCGTGTAAAGGAATGAATGAATGGGGCCATGTATCGTGAGCTTTTGAGTGAAAACCTCCTTCCACCAGCAAGGGCATTGAAGATGAAACATGGCTTGGGTCTCCAGATCTCAACCCCATCGAAAATCTTTGGAGGGAGTTGAAAGTCTGTGTTGCCCAGCGACAGCCCCAAAACATCACTGCTCTTGAAGAGATCTGCATGGAGGAATGGGCAAAAATCCCAGCAACAGTGTGTGAAATCCTTGTGAAGACTTAAAGAAAACGTTTGACCTCTGTCATTGCCAACAAAGGGTATATAACAAAGTATCGAGTTGAACTTTTGTTATTGACCAAATACTTATTTTCCACCATAATGTGCGAGTAAATTCTTTAAAATTCAGACAATGTGATTTTCGGGATTTTTATTTTTTATTTTTATTTTGTCTCTCATAGGTGAGGTATACCTATGATGAAAATTACAGGCCTCTCTCATCTTTTTAAGTGGGAGAACTAGAAGAATTGGTGGCTGACAATACCTTTTTTGCCACACTGTAACTATGTGAAGATCTTTACCATTCATGCCGCCTGCTGCTCCAATTTCTGCGGCAGTTCAATGTCTCTCTCCATCTTCCATCCTTCCCTCATTCTGTATTCCTTTCTTCTTTCACTGAGCATTTTCCCTCCATTTTCACTTTAGGATGTATAGGCGGTGTTGTGTATTTCCTGCATATCTGCAACAGAATAGCTCTACAATACTAATACTGTTTTTCTTTCTTACTATAGACAGGTAGTCTTGTATCTATGTTTTTCATGATATCAAATATTTTATAAACGTTTTCTATTATTTCATACTTGAAATACGACATTGTGAGAACATTGCAAATGCAGCAACGACAGACATGAATGTCATGCAAATCTATTCTATTTGGACTTTTGCAAGAGAATGCATTGGCATTGCTTATTTAAATTAAAGCTGCATTCATTATACAGTAGCTTTGGCCAGAATACAAAACACAATTAGGCAGACTATAACTAATCTCTCCTCCGTGTTTGCATTCGGTAAAATAATCCTCGCTTTCCTCTGGCAAACAGCTTGCTGTGAATTACATTTTCCGCTGGATTTCCCTGGAAAGACGCGCCTCCTTCCACAAGTGTTAATGTCTCCTCGGTGCCCTCTTCTCATTCTCACCGCCCAGAGCTGTGGCCTTCTAACTAGCTGCTTTCCACAAGAACCTATTTGCTCCTCAGGGTAGAAAATGAGGGCAGAATTGAGGGGAGGGAGCACCTGGATGAAATGATTGTAATCACTGCCAGTGTGTGCATGCAAAGATGAAACATAATTGGAGTTGTTTCCTCGTGTGTGTATATTTGTTCGACGTGGCCGCCTGACTCGCTGCCTTGCTAATTAAATCAATATTGTAAGTTGTTATTATGCATTCAGCACTAACGCCGATTTAGTCTTTGAACTTCCTGTTTCGTGATGACATTCCTAACACGGACAAGGAGCACTTTGGTAATTGCTTGGCTCTGCGTTTAGCAGCTAGTAAGCCTTGAAGGTAAAAACAATTGGCCTGTTAGTGAAAATAATGTAAAACAGTGTTGCAACTTTCAATTATAGAGAATTTACTCAGATGTTATTCAATTACAGTTAAAAGAAAAAAAGTCTCGTGTGCGGCTTCAGTCCATAAGCAAATGATTCAGATAAAAGTTCTTGTAATAAATGGGAGCATAGTGATGCTAAAATAATTGAAATGCTAAACAGCAAAATAGATTGAAATTGACCTCTGTGTGGGTCTTTGTGCTGACAAGCAAGGAAGAATGATGAGGGGATGACATGAGAGACGTTTAAAGGGGGAGTTTGTGGTGTTAAAACTGCTAGCAAGATTTTAATGGAGCCTCACTTCACTAATCCCTCCACCACTCCACTCTCTGAACAAAGCCATGCCCACGAACTGGAGGTAAAGTGCACCGTAAACAACCAACATTGGCCACAGCTGCTAGATCGGTAGCAGGACTTATTCGTAAGGGAACGTTACTGCGGATTCTTCGTTATATTGAATCACTTTTTTTCAAGGCCCAAGTACAGCCAAGCATACAGTACAAAATTGTTTTATACTTTTATTAAAACACACAATACAGTACAAAAAAAATTTTAATGATAAAAAAGGTTGAAAATGTTGGAGAGGTTTTCAAGTTTATCCAAACTTACTTCCTCCAGCCGGGGTTTTAACTATTACCTGCCTGATCACTAGCGCCACGGACGCATGTGAATTAGCCATGAACTGGCGCAGGCTCGGGACCAGTCGGTTAAATCCGATGTGCGTTAAATCGACGTTTCACTAGAATAAAAACACAGTCTTAGTGGATAGGGTGCACTACACTGATTGATACATTGTTGGAGATGACCTTTGTGATTTTGGGCCATTGTTGTACTCACTAAATGACTAATGTTGCTAACACGATTAGCAAGCGGCCTAGTTCTCAAGACTTAAGTTCGAACACTGCGGCCTATTCATATTATTTTCGATCTACAGGAGAGCCAGCGAGGACGGTGCGGTTGCACACCACGCTCATTGTAATTTTTTCCACAGATCATTTCACTCATATTACTGTCAGGTTGTACTGACAACTGTGACAAATGTGTTTGTTTGTTTTTTAAATTGTGAACTAACCTTTAAGATTGGAAATTGTGATCAGTAAGCAATAGGGTTTGAATGGGGTGGAACATTTTCAGTCAATTTCATTTCAGAGATAAGTTTTTTAGTTTGGACTTGGACTGGTTACCTGCCAATTGTAGCGCATATTTAGACAAACGAACACTCACATTCACACCAATGTACAATTTAGAGTCTTCATGAAGGTCGTGGATGTTTTGGGAATGTGGGAGTATACCAGAGTACCCAGAGCAAACCCACACAAGAAAATGCAAACTCCACACAAGAAGGTCGGTACCTGAATTCACATCCCCATCCTCAGTGAGGCATCTGCGCTAACTCACACAAACATAGTCAATTTTGTCTATCAGCGTTTAAAGGACCCTCCTCATTGTCAACTCTTAACAGTGTTCCAACCAGCTCTGAGGTGCCCATCTCCTGACACAATATTGTCAAGGAGCTTTTCTTGACCCACAAAAGAGCTCTCAGAACATCCACTCTGCTTGATTGTGTAGTGTTATTGTTCAGCCTTATATTATTCTTAATTAAATAACTCCAGTTCAAGCTACTGCACTGAATCCAAGCAGCAACCGCGGAGATTGATCAGACCCTAGAGAGGATTTTTAGTCTCACTCTACTTCATCTGAAGCGTTTTCTTGCGGCTTTAGCGAGGTTACATCAAATCATTTGGTATAGATAATCAAGACAGTGGTGGGTTGAGGGACATAGGAGGAAATGGAAGGTGGGGCTTAAGAGGGAAGACTCCAGGAGAGGGGAGAATGGAGAGTGTCACCCACTTAAATCCCTGCAACTCGCTGCACAAATATAAACAAGGAGGCGGTGAGCAGAGAACACGATAATAGGAGAAAAAAATGGAGGAGATTAGAGAGGGGGACAAATAAAGTTGAGCAATTGAGGCATACCTCCAAAGAAATCTTCCCGCATAAAGACCCTAGTGTGTATTTATCATGATAGAACACAATTGCCCCCTTTTTCATTATTCATTTATTTTTGCCCAGCTGTACTGTGTGTGTGTGTGTGTGTGTGTGTGTGTGTGTGTGTGTGTGTGTGTGTGTTGATGTGAACAAGCTGTGGTCTGGGATGTGTGTTTGACACCATTAAACAAATTCATATTAATTTCCAGAAAAGCCAGCACACAACCAAAATCTTGCACTGCGCATGCATGCGATATTTCATGTGGCAAAAATTAATGCTAATAGAATGTGCGTCCCAGTTCAGGAATAAATCCAGTAATGCAATTGTATAAAGTTTATATGAATTTGTAGATATTTTTTTGTATTTGTTTTGTTTGTGTTTGTTGGCCTACTGGTTAGCACATCTTCCTCACTGTTCTGAAGACCCAGGTTCAAATCTGGCCGCCTCCTGTGTGGAGTTTGCATGTTCTCCCCGTGCCTGCGTGGGTAATCTCTGGGTACTCTGGTTTCCTCCAACATCCCAAAAACATGTGTGGTAGGTTAATTGAAGACACTAAATTGCCCGGAGTTGTGAATGTGAGTGCGAATGGTTGTTTTTTTTTTGTTTTGTTTTTTTTGCTGCAAGTGCCCTGCAATTGGCTGACAACCAGTTCAGGCAACCCCGCCTCTCGCCCGGAAAACTGCTGGGATAGGCTCCAGCACGCTCGCGATCCTAGTGAGGATAAGCGGTACGGAAAATGTATGAATGAATGTTTGTGTATGTCGCCGCTGTCGTGCGGAAATCTTTTATATCCAGAGACGGTCAATTTCATGTTCTTTCACCAATCGATACTAATGGTCAGTCTCCACATGGTCTGTTATTTTTACAAACTACTGACCAATCTCAGACGGCCAAAGGCGGGGACCTTGGCGCTCCGATCCCTGGCTACAGAAGCTGGTTCGAAGGACGTGGAATGTCTACACTCCCCTATGGTCACTTACCGCAAGGTCTTTTCTCAAGTTAGAAGTGGGCTGAAATGTCCAAGTTTTGGGAGTCACAATTTAAGAGCTGCATGCCAAAGTTGTTGTTTTTTGGAGTCTGTAAAATAAACAGTAATTTTTTCCCCAAAATGATTCATTTTGATTGGCTCGCGAAGGCGACGTGCAGGGTCATGTGACTGCCTTGTGTTGTCTGATTGGTGAATTGGAGTCAATGACATTAGAGATCCCGTTTGATTGGCGCAACGGCGCCCTATGCAGAAGTCCAAGATGGAGTCTAAAAATAGATGCGCACACGCAAGAATGAATAAATAAAAGTAGCGAACGGCATGTCGATCATTGTAATGGAGTAAAAGTATCGATCCTTCTTCACATAAATACGACGAAGTACGGTGCATTTAAAGTACTCTGACAATTACAGTTTATGGAAAATGTTACTTGAGTAAATGTAGCCCGTTACTACCCACCTCCGAGTATTAGTTTAAGCAGACTCGTTTGTTTATATTGTGAATTGATGACTGACGATTACATCACATTCTATGGCCAATTCAAACAGAAATGTAAGTAATTCCAAGGGGTTCACATACTTTTTTTACTTTTTTTTCACATACTTTTTCTTCCCACTGTAAATAATTTCTTGTCACAGCCCATCTTATAATGGTCATAGAGTATTTGTTTCAGTGTACAGTAATCCAATTCTCTCTTTTTGTTCTAAAGACATTACTACCCTGACCCCCATCCAGTCCATGGCATCCAGCTGATGAGAGTTGCAAAGCTGCAGCATTATTTGGAGCGCATTAAAGATGCTCTGGACACCTTCAAACAGGTCTGTATCAGAACTGTATATTTGGACTGATTTACTATTACTCACAGTTGGACATGTGTATTCATAAGTTTAGAGAAATACACCTGTAAAGGTTTATAGTGCATTTTCGCTTCATCCTGAAATTTCACCCAAAAAGCCCAAAATCTCAAACATTTTTTTAAGTAGTGTGTTTGCCAAGTTTATTTTTAATATGACTGACTAAAAATATTTCCTTGTCTGTCCACCAGGCCTTTGAAATCCTCAAGATCACCCATGGTATTGATCACCCCTTGGTGGCTGGTTTGTTGGTCAAGATGGAAGAATGTCGCTTTGAGATTGACCAATAATTAAACTTGATAAGGTGACGATTGTAGGCGACTACAAGTTGTTGTTGTTTTTTTACCCCTCTTAACAACAGGTGATGTCACGAGGGCTCATGTTTGTTTGGGGATCTTTACAACAAATACAGTTCATGTCTGTTTCTGTGTTAGGTTCTTGCCTCTTGTTTGTCATCTCTAGATTCCATTACAGTGACTCCATCCTGTGTGTGTGCGTACGTGTCCGTGCGCGCGCGTGTGTCAAAGCCAGGCTCTCAAAACATCCATCCTCCCCTCGCCACATATCCATCACACGCACTTCCCATGGTAATCCCTGTTATTGTGGGTTGTTTTGTCAGTGTGTGTTAAGGCTGCAGAGTGTCTGATGGAATGTGGTAATGTTACACACACGCTTGCATGCTTGCCTTTTTGTTAAAAGGATGACAGCATTTCCTCTGGGAGGGTAAAGTGTGTGTTTATGGGAGGATTACAGTGACATTGTGCTTGCTTTTACAAATAAGTTTTCCTTTTCTGACACTTCACTCTCTACATGCAACATGAAAAAGCTGGCACTTTATCATTACCATTGTTATTTTTGATTCCAGTTTTGTATAATATTAATATTTGTCTTATTTGAGATGAGATGTTCAAAATACAGGCATTTGCAGATTTATGGAAGTTGAATTTAAGAATTTTTTCTCCAAGGTCTCTATAATCAATTTAAGACCTCATTCACTAAATTGAAAGAGTGGTTGATATGAAGTCAATATCACCATACCTTAAGACATTTGTGATACTAATTGTAATACAGTGGGTACGCCAAGTATTCAGACCCCCTTAAATTTTTCACTCTTTGTTATATTGCAGCAGTTTGCTAAAATCATTGGTTCATTTTTTTCCTCATTAATGTACATACAGCACCCCATATTGACAGAAAAAAACGAAATTGTTGACATTTTTACATATTTATTAAAAAAGAAAAACTGATATCACACAGCCATAAGTATTCAGACCCTTTGCTGTGACACTCATATTTAACTCGGGTGCTGTCCATTTCTTCTGATCATCTTTAAAATGGTTCTACACCTTCATTGGAGTCCAGCTGTGTTTGATTATACTGATTGGACTTGATTAGGAAAGCCAACCCCTGTCTATATCAGACCTTACACCTCACAGTGCATGTTAGAGCAAATGAGAATCATGAGGTCAAAGGAACTGCCTGAAGAGCTCAGAGACAGAATTGTGGCAAGGCATAGATCTGCCCAACGTTACAAAAAATGTCTGCTGCACTTAAGGTTCTTAAGAGCACAGTGGCCTCCAAAATCCTGAAATGGAAGATGTTTGGGACGATCAGAATCGTTTCTAGAGCTGGCCGTCTGGCCAAACTGAGAAATTGGGGGAGAAGAGCCTTGGTGACAGAGGTGAAGAAGAACCCAAAGAGGACTGTGGCTGAGCTCCAGAGATGCATTCGGGAGATGGGAGAAAGTTCTAGAAAGTCAGCCATCACTGCAGCCCTCCACCAGTCGGAAGCCTCTCCTCAGTGCAAGAGACATGAAACCTCTCATGGAGTTTGCTAAAAAAAAAAAAACACCTGAAGCACTCCAAGATGGTGAGAAATAAGATTCTCTGGTCTGATGAGACCAAGATAGAAATTGTTTACCTTAATTCTAAGTGGCATGTGTGGAGAAAACCAGGCATTGCTCATCACCTGTCCAATACAGTCTCAACAGTGAAGCATGGTGGTGGCAGCATCATGCTGTGGGTGTGTTTTTCAGCTGCAGGGACAGGGAGACTGGTTGCAATCAAAGAAACGATGAATGCGGCCAAGTACAGGGCTATCCTGGACAAAAACCTCCAGAGTGCTCAGAACGTCAGACTGGGCCAAAGGTTCACCTTCAAAAAAGACAATGACCCTAAGCACACAGCTAAAATACCAAAGGAGTGGCTTCAGGACAACTCAGTGACTGTTTTTGAATGGCCCAGGCAGAGCCCTGACTTAAACCCAATTGAGCATCTCTGGAAAGACCTGAAAATGGCTGCCCACCAACATTCACCATCCAACCTGACAGAACTGGAGAGGATCTGCAAGGAGGAATGGCAGCTGATCCCCAAATTCAGGTGTGAATTATTATTAGCTCAAAAGGGTGCTCCTACTAAATACTGAGTAAAGGGTCTGAATACTTATGGCTGTGTGATATTTCGTTTTTCTTTTTTAATATATCTGCAAAAATGTCAACGATTACATTTTTTTTCTGTCAATATGGGATGCTGTGTGTACATCAACGTGGAAAAAAATGAACAAATTATTTTAGCAAATGGCTCCAATATAACAGAGTATTAATACTTTCCGTACCCACTGTATACGCAGTACAAAAAATAAATATATATGTATGAAACATTTTCAGTTATTGCAGGTTGCAGCATTTACTAATGAGAATTACTTAAAGGTACTTTTAATACCTTTAACAAAATGACATACTGTATTTTGTTTTTCAGATAGTTTGACTGGATTGAAATGTAGAACCAAGTTGGCCTCTCGAAGAACTTTGAACAGCTGCTTAGAGTAGTCAGGGTCAACTTTACGAATAATGAAAGCCCTCAAGACTTAAGGATCTGTGGATGCCTACAGTTGTCTTTTCAATCTATTAAATAAAATCTCTCATCGTACTTTAATAGCTGCGATTACACTTGGGGTAGTAGTACAAAATCCTGTTACTGAAGACAGTAATGCAATGGAAACATCACACTACATCATCGACCTTCATGTCTCTTTTCAACAGTTATTGTATCCTTCAGCCACTCTTTTTCCCATCAACTGGCACAGACCATTAAATCAGATTTACTGTCATCACTTACACTGCCTGTCGCCTTCCTTCTCGCCTTCACTACAAGACTTAAAATTACATTCACAACCCCTCTTACTCAACACAGTTCTCTGCAGAAAGAGCCCTTAAGAAATGATTTTACTCTCACGTCATTGATAACCTTTAGTTTGTACATTAAAATCCACGATGTCGCCCCCAAAAAAGGATGTTGTTCTGAAGTTGGCTGACTCTATGAAACACACACAAACTGGAACACAAATCGGAGCCAATCTAAGAATGGATACAGTGATTTTCCACTTACATCATTCCTCATCTTTAATCGGAGACAGAGTGGGATTCTATTTCTGTTTGGGTGGTGGTGGGGAGAGACAGAAATGCAGCCGCACATATTGCACAAACCAGAAAGTACCAGTTAATTTGCCTTTTGCAATCCATTTTATCCGTGAACAAGAGGATGTCCCCCAATGAATCTGTTTTCCAATGACTATGTCCCGATGAAAAAGGTCAAACAAACATAAACGCAAATTGGAAACACAAATCCGAGACCTTCAAAAAATGGGCACAAAGTACTGTTCACTACATTTACCTTTACATCATCCATAACCTTTGGTTTGCGTGTTAAAATCCATTCTGTCCCTGAAAAACAGGACGACGCCACAATGAATCGTTACACGCAATGAAACCAGTAAATCAAGCACACACACAAATGAGAAACAAATCGCTTTTTACCCTTACGGCAGTCCAACCATTTTAAAATCAATTATGTTGAAAAACAAAGTGCTTTGGTGGATGTGATGCAATTGCAAGATAACAGGTTCGCTCCCCACATTGAAGCTCGTGATGCTGTCGTCATTGCATGAAAGACACTCTGACTTTCATTTGTGAATGAGCTTTGAGAAGTTTCTAGAGCACAACTTTTTACACCAAGAACCCCTAAAAAAAATACTTGGCTTTCCAAGTACGGCCATCACGACCAACATTAAAATTCAGTAGCATAGTAAGCCTGTCTTCATCAAAAACGAGGCAGATGTTTTATTTGTATTCAGGTATATTATTGTTCGCCCCTATAACATTATGCACAGTTGAAAAACACTACACTTAATCATAGAAAATAAAAAAAAAATCTTAAAGTATATAATTATTAAATTATACAGAAATGAAATTAAATACAAATGTACTTTACTTAGTATAAATACTAGTTTATACTTAATATAAATGTACTGTACTGGATTAAAAAAAGTTTAACCCAAGGTAACATTATGCAGCATTTGAACATTTAATTGAGTGATACTTTACCATACCACTAGGGGGAGCCTGCATACCACTTGTTCTACACGTACCACACTTTGAGACTCACTGTTCTAGAGGATCTGGTACATTATAACTTGCGATTGGCAGATTGTATTGCAAGTGTATACTTTCCCAAGAAATCAAATGCATGTCAAATTCATTGAATACATTCCTTTATTTACATTCGACCACGTTGTTCAACTACCAACATACTGTGTCAAAAGACAGTTCCAGTCTCAAATCATGCACGGAGAATATCACACTTGACGTACTTCAGAATTGTTCACGCTGAGCTCGACTCGTTATGAAAGTGTTGACTCACTTCTTCCACGGATTGGCACTTATGACTGGGGGGGGGAAAAACAAAAAAAAAGCACAACAAAGAAAACAGACTTGTGCAAATAATCCGAGATGTAGGTTAACTTGTTTTTTGATATGTAATAGTATCATAACCTATAAACCAATAGTTCTGAAAGCTGACATCCACTAACATCAGACAGAGAGTTGGCCATTAACCATCTTCAAAACGTGGGCATCTTAGCACACTAGGATGTGGTTAGTACAGTTACATGTATTAAACTTATTTGAAGCATTTTAGTCTTCAACCCTCAATATGGCCAAAAGGAATTATAGGTGATTATATAAATGATATGTGTAAAGTATATACAGTTGAACACCAAATAATGCATACCCTGGACGCATTTTGAGATTTTTTAAAATGTGTTTAATTGGTATCCTCTGTCTGGAATTGGCATAAAAAAGTGGCAAATGAGATGACATTCTGCCTTTCTATTGCTAGTGGTGGTGGTGGTTTTAAAGATTTGCACCATTCTAAAGCATCCTGGTGACTTCAGCCATATCGAACTTATTTTGAAAATGGAAAAAATTGCCAAAATGCTTTTAATGCTATTTAATAGATACATTAATGGGAATAGCATTTTAAAAATACTTCTTACATCGGTTGGCTGTTTTATGTTTCAGTTCCAGCTAAAAGTATTCTTTTTAACAAGTATGGCCAGTGTAGGAATCATTATGGGGCTCATCAGTATATTTCGTGTATTCAACATGTTTGGTAAAGTATATACAGTTATCCTTTTTTATCTTAAATGCATCGTAACCTTTAAACATCATAAGGCTTAAATAAATACACATTAAGAGGTGAAATAAATAGACATTGATTCACGATGAGAGAGAAAATAGCAAACGTTCCCATGTTACACCTTCTGTATAAACACATCATGAGGCCAGTTTATCAAACATACTTTAGTTTTTCCGCTGTGCTCCCAGGAGATGACCTCCCGTCTCCCTTGGCATGTGCAGATAAATGACTTTTGACTCAGTCAGCAGTCAACTCATGAAAAGGTCCAAACCTCACCCAGTATATTTACCGCTACTGTAACGTTATCTCCTCCAATTTGGCATACATTGAACACTGAGAAACAAATCGCTCAGGAGAAGGAGGGAGGGTAGTTAACTATCGAAGCTGCAATAATGATGTTAAAGATTTTTTTTTAAAGGTTACTTCTGACACAAACTGACTCTTTCATTTCATATATTTATATTTGTACAAACATTTAGAGCATAAACATTTCAAGCACCATAGAGAAAGCTATAAAATCATGTAAAAGACATGGAACCCAGCAGAGATCACTGCCTCTAATTTAATCTTTTCCCCCTAACGTTAGTCCTCTTCATTGTCATATATATATTTTATCCCCCCGCCCCCCTCAATCAGAATATTTATTTGCATTGACAGCCATAACTAGACTGCTGAACCCAATGGCTTTTCCTGGCTTTAATTCCTTCTTATTATAATTTCGAGACTAAACTTGCAACTTTTGTCAGCCAGTGATAATCACATTATAGAAATGCAATACTAATACTACTACTCTATTTTCCATGACTAATTGATACTAATAGTAATGACTAACTACTAAGCCATGAAATAGGCTTCATCCAATGTACTGCCTCTGAGGCGTTCTCCAATTGTGAAAATGACATCTGTGGGCAGGCTTCATTAGCTGATGTGTTACAGATCCAACAAATAATGCCAGGAAAATCATCATCTTAATTGAGCCACAGACGTGAGAGCTAACTGTGACGTTGTTTAATGTCTCCTCAGTAATGCCGAATATAGCTGTCTACATGGTCCCATTGCCTTCAATTATTATAAAACACACACATTAACAAGTCATTGAGTTTCTTTACAAGTAGAGCTGAACAACACAGATACAAATAACAGACAAGTGTCGACCGATGGATGCGCCAGGCAGAAAGAAACATTCCTGCATGTCTCACTGCTTTGTGAACACGGAAAAATCATCACATCCATACGACATCAGTGAGCAGCATAGGAAAGTTTGAGAGTACAAAGTCAAGCTTAAAACAGCACCTCAATTTGTATTTTTATTTTTTTACCTGTTTAATCACTGTGTGCTGACTTAAATTCCATTGCATTTTTGGTCCCTTTTGAAGTATTATAAATGACCTGATTACGTTTATTCTTTCAGCTTTTTTTCTTTTCTTAAATCACAAAATGTAAGTCTCTTCACCAATGTCCGGAACATGCAACCATCCTGTATAAGCAGGGTTCGAGTTGTTAGTTGAGCCTGACGGGATGGCTCTAAATAAACCACAAAATCAGTCTGTCAGGTTTGTAGGCCCTTGCTGTTTTTTTTTGGCGGTGTGATAACTAATATACATAGCACAATGATGCCTTGAGATAAGAGTGACCGGACTATTGAGTATTTATTTTGAGGTGTGAGCCATCGATCGTCCTATTTTTCACTTTGACTAACACAACAAGCAGCAGTCTGGCAGTAAGGTGTTTAATGTCACTCCCAGTGAAAGTTTACTGTCAAACTAAACAAAACAAAGAGAATTACATGTCATGTATTTGAAACGACCAAACAACTTTGCCTGAGGAAGGCCCCCGCTAGCCTAATTCTAACACTTAATAGAAAACGCCATAGACGGGCTAAACACTAGCACAGATAAAGTAGTTGTGGCGTATAACCCTTTGAGAGGCGAATGTTTTAATATAAATTGTGTAGCAACACAAGTAGACAGGCAATATAACCATACTCACAGGCATATACTCTTTATCGTCTGCGAAAAACGACTAATACTACTGCAGATTACTGAGTCACTTCCAGTAGTTAAGTCAAAACTCTTTTTTGTTTGTCACACACAACAGGGATTGTGGAGGCCAGGAGGCCACAGTGACTTATTTAATCATGATTCGCAAACTGTTTATTCCGTTACATTCGATTTCATTGTTATATACATTATAGTGTGCTATTTTCCTTATTTAGAGAACACATTACACTTTTTTCTTTTTTTTTTTTTTTTTTTTTTTTTTTTTTTTTATAGGGTTACCTGGAACTGGTTAATGGCATTTCCACTCATTTCATTGGGGAAAGAGAGTTTTGAGTTACGAACGTGGTCATGGAATGAACTAAACTTGTATCTCAAGGCACCAATGTGCTACTTTTTGTTTTACACTGTAAGCTGTGTGGTGGGGCACAGATCTGCTTACTTATCGAATGCAAGTGTAATTGGTAACAGCATGCTGCCAGTGCTGTCATCCACAAGTGAAAATTGCGCACTCCTTATGAAAAATAAATTTCACATGGGAAAATGCAGGACTAGTGCTAGTGGTTAGCACTTCTGCCCATCAGTTCTGAGGTCCTGGGTTCAAATCTCATCATGCTCTCCTCGAGGTTGCAGCCTACTCCGGCTTCATCCCACATTGCAAAACCCCGCGATGGTGACGATCGGTCCTCTCGCCCAAAGTCAGCTGGGATAGGCTCCAGCTCAGTCATGATCATAATGAGGATAAGCGCCGTAGAAAATGGATTCTTTGAGAATATTAGACGTCCACAGTTGGATGAATGTAATGTGCGAGAGCTCAGCTAGCTTGAACCCTGCGCATAAGGATGTTTCACCACATAAGGAAACAATGACCCACAGTTGCACATCATGTTTCGAGATGACAATGAATCCCTCAAAGACACTCATCATTTGTATGTTTTACTGTCCTAGCACCGTGCTATGTTGACAAAGTCAAATTCTTCTTGGTATTGTTGAAATTTTAACAAGGCACTTTTTCCCGTCACGTATAATTGTCCTTCTGACTCTGACTTTCTCTCTTAAACTTCACAACAGGGAATGATGTGAGCCCCAACTTCTTGTTTTGTACTTCTTATGAAGCTGTATATAAGGTACTATTAAAAAAAAAAAAAAAAAAGACTGCAGTATGGTTTCAGTGGGACGAGTAAGTTGTTTGAACGCTTCCTCGTGAACGGCTTGTTCAGCCCTTCTGCCCTTCCATATGACAGGCAGGCTCTCCCCAATGGCCACTTAGCTATCTCAGTGCACCTCTAATTGATTCATCCATCACCTGCCCTTCCGTTTACTTATAAGTGGAGAAGACGTGAGGACTATCGGGTCAGTCCGTCACGAGGACTCGTTAAAATATCCCAGACGAGATGCCTTTATTTGGGAGCGGTGTCGATATTGTCAGAGGAAGCGGTCCGCCGCCTCGCCGTGCGTCTACCGATGTCTGGACAACACGTCGAAGCAGGTGATCATCATGAGGTGAGCTTTGCAGAAGTTCACTCTGTTCTCCAGTTTGTCTGTCACCGTCTCCAGAGCTTCCAAATACTCCAGTGAATCCACCTCGTAGACCTGCTGCAGCTCAACTGGACAAGAAGAGAAGAGAAAATATCCTCAGGCTTCAGTTTTATCAGGTAACCTGATAAAAAGTAGTTTATCGACTATTCAAAATACCAAAAAGTTGGGCCAAAAGCAAGTACACTTGTATGTCAGTTGTCATACTATTGGAAAGTTGACCAACATCTTAAGGAAATATGCACCATTAATTGAGTTGGACCCACCGTCGGGTGACTTCAGTGTATGCCGCAAGAACTCAGTTTAGAGAGCATCAAAATATTAAAGGGGACATATTTTGCTAAAACCAACTTTTTCTAGTATTTGGGATGTAATATTGTCTGTATGGTGCCTCAGTAAACGTGAAATATGAATTAACAACGTCCACATATTGCTAAGCTTTTCTGCCGAGAGGTCTGACTTTCTCGAGATTATCTACGTCACAAGCGAAGATCTCCGCCTTCCCTTTCTGCTCCCGATTCAGCGCTGTCAACATAACACGTTTGGAGTGGATCTTCTACACGGAGGCAACCAATCAGAGGGAAGGGGGCGGCGGTCTTAGCCAAATATGGAGAAAGCGGATACAAAACTGGGTCAAACAGAAGTAGCTGTCAGACGGGCCTTTTCTGGAAACTCGTATAAGAAAACCAAGGTATTTTTTTAAATGAAATTGAAACTTTTATACTAAGTCCATGTTAGAGAGTCACTCTAGGTCTAAATAGCCAAAATACAGGACCTTTAACTCCGCTTAGACTATTTTGCTTTTTCTTTCTTGGTCTCTACAAGAGAGGACAATGTAATCTTATGAGGGCAACAGTCTGACCTTTGAGTGGAAGTATACTTTCAATATTTCTGAAGTCTTAAAAAAAAAAAAAGATTGGGTGATCATCATCAAGCAAGATAACGGCGAAAACACACAAGACAGCAAATGAGTTCATCAGGGACTGGAAGTGGAAGGTTTTAGATTGGCCGAATCAATCTCCATACGTTAAGCCTATAGAGCATGCATTTTACCTGCTAAAGAGGAGTGAAGGAGAGGAATTTTTTTTCCAAAAGAAGAATATAGGTTTGATGTTGTCACTGGGTCACAAGCTTTATGTTTTTATTGCTAAATATTAAGTCTTATTAATTTAAGTCTCACTGTCACTGTATATGTATATGATGTATGAAACTTGTAAAATCTAATTCTTAGTACTGAGGGGAGAATCTTTCTTCCAGCAGCGAGTTGGTGTGCTGTCGAGTGACTTGAACTCCTGTAACAGATAAGTCCAAAATGTCACATGGGTGTTTAATTATGTTGGCATCAAGTGAGTGTCAGATCAAGATTTTCATGCACAACAAACCAATCAGTGATCCTCAATGAGTTTCATCGAAGGATTAAGTGTTACTTTGTATTGATTTGCAGCGACGCTATCAGTGGCGGTCGCTGCTTATGTTTGTTTGGTTGTTTGGTTTTTTTGCACCACTTCATCTTTGTAATGAGGCTTTTATGTAGTTTAACCCTGCTGTAATGTCCCTTTTTATGAGCTCGCACTGAGAAGCTTCTGGCTGAGTCCAATGACGTCTTGCATTCCCATCCTCATTCACCCGAGGAAAAACGGCGCATCCAGTTTGTGAGCCCTGACGATGCTGCTCTCACGATGAACCGTCCAGCAAAGTCACGTAGAGACGCATTCATCACACTTTTCTTCCTGCAGTATCTAATCAAGCTTCTCCATTGAGTTGTCACCCATGACATTAGCTGGCGAGGATGCTGATGCTGTTAGTCAACTTTAATGATGAGCAAGTTCATCATCACCATTTATTTAAGTGATCTCCTAGGAACCACTAACATACGTCTGTTCTTCATGACACACATACTACTCTTGGGGTATGTTGACAGGACAGCAGTTTAGTACAGTGCTTTTGTGAGATGATGTGTTGTTGAACATGTAGCTGATGTGATGAGATTTTGTTTTAAAGGCTATGATAAAAATGAGACCTAGACAAATCATTTCAAAACTTTTTCTATCATTAATGTGTAAACCTATAACAAAACAATATTTTAAAGAGAAGTAAGACAATCAAACAAGCTGAGATGTGGTTGCACAAGTGTGCACACCCTCATAACTAGGCATGTGGCTGTGTTCAGAATTAGCCAATCACATTCAAACTCGTGTTAAATGGGAGCCAGCACACACCTGTCACCATTTAAATTGCCTCTGATTAACCCCAAATAAAGTTAAGATGTTTTAGTAGACTTTTCCTGACATTTTTGTAGTCCCATTTTACAGCACAAGCCACGGTCCGCAGAGAGCTTCCACAGCATCAGAGGGATCTCATTTTTCAAAGGTATCAGTCAAGAGAAGGGTACAAAAGAATTTCCGAGGTATTAAATATATCATGGAACTCGGTGAAGATATTCATCATAAAGCGCAGGAGGTATAGAAATAAAAATAATAATTGAAATGATCCCTGTCATTTGCCTGCATTGTATGACTTACTTAAGGAAGGAGAAAAGAAGTAGAATAAATGTATTCTTGTCTCTCACTACCTTGTTTTCCACCAATGTGGAAAACCAAAGCAACTTTTATTCCTCTTCATTCGGTAAGACGCCTCTGAATAGCAGCTGCTCGCTCCACTTTCTGCTCCGTGTCAAGGGCAGCTTAGTAGTTTGGATTCGGAAAGCTTTATTTAAGCATTTACAAAGAAATAATAATTGTGTCTTTCTAAACTTCCACTTACACTCTGTGGTCCATGTGAGAGGCTCCAGCATCAGGTGCTGTTTGGTCTGTTCCAGCTCTTTCTTCAAACACTGATATTTGGCTCGGACCTCGCTGATCCGCTGCTGACGGTGCTCCAGCAGGCGAAGTTTGCCGCTGACGTACAACATCCCCTGACACACAAACACACACACACACACAAAGTGAGTGCACATTGTATTTGGGAGACCGGAGCAGCTTTTCCAGTATTCTCACACAATTGCATACACTTCACGGACTCACCTCCATGAGCCCTGCTGGCTACTGGTGAACACTGAGCAGCTTCACAAGAGCAGCTGGAAGTGAAGTGTTTCTCTGAAGACACCTACAGAGGACTCTTATTTCATGCTTTTCTTTATGCTAAACAGCACTGTGCCATCATTTCACGTTAGATTGTGTGGCACCCAATCCCTGAACCATAAATTGCATTTGGCAATCAATGTGTGACATTTGCTTTAAAATGCTAATATTTCCAAACACTGTTATCATCATCAATAGTTACAAAAGCCATCTCCCCCCCCACCTCCCCCTCTCACAGTCATCTTTCAGATACTACATACTAGACTGTATGCTGGATATTCTGCCTATAAGTCAGTGTTGTGGCATTCAATGGAGGCTGACCAATCATAATAACATTTATAATAATAAATCTTGAAAAAATAATAAAAGTAAAAGTGCAACTTATTGACATGCTATTTTACACCGAGTTGGAAGGAAAAATTGGCAGCAATTCTGCATGAATTCATCAAACAATTTGTTCTGATCCTTGTCTAACAGAGAATCACATTCTGCTGTAACTATACCCCACAAAAATAAATAAATAAAAAATATTGGACACACCACGTAAACATTCACTGCACATTGCGGAAAAAGTATATGAACCCATAGGCTAATGACCTCTCCAACAGCTAATCAGAGTCAGGAGTCAGCCAGTTTGAGTCTAATGACCGTGATGAGGTGTTGATTAAAGCTGCCCTGCCCTACAAAAAAACCACCAGTTATGAATTTTCTATTCACAAGTAACATTACCTGACGTGAACTGTGGCTCGACCAAAAGAGTTCTCGCAATACCAATAATGACGATATTAACTTCCATGAAGCTAGACAGTGTCTCAAAATTATATCCAAAACACTTGTGGCTCTACTTTCGTAAATGGTGAAAATCCAGCGTGGCAGGAGCTACAACTCTGCACCAGAGGCAGGTTAGACTGGTGTTGGTAATTTCATAAACAATTACAGGCTGGCGGATCTTAGAGTGGGCGGGCCGCGCTACTGTGGGAGTGTTTACGATCTACTTCCGTCACCGCCAAGCTAAGCGACTCCTCTCGTTCCCTTTAAATGCTGTGCTCTAGTGGCTTCCACCATTCTCATCATAAACCAAGAAGGATTAGGCTGCGTGGAGGCCGGCATATCTGGTAATTCATTGGATTACTCCTCATGAGCACACTTGAAAATTTGATAGTATTAATATTAGGCTGTTTTAAATTATTGGTAACACAAACACTGACTTGGTGCATATTAAATACTTCATATCCTCGGACCTCAGTATCTGTCTGCTTGTGCCCCGATCAAATACACCAAAATTGTATTAGACCGGCGGTCTACCCTGCACCAGAACGTAGACGTGGTCTGAGCAGGCATAAGTTTAGATCGACTTTCTGCCACCAAATTGTTACTTCGCCAGGCGCATCGCCAAGGAAAACGCCCTCCGCTGCGCAGACAGGTCTGCCAAATTGGCAAACATGCGATGCGAAACTTGCGCTTGCATGAAAGTCACGATCCGATTATATTTGTGCTCCGCCACAGCTGTCTACGGAAATAGAGCCCTTAATGTTCATCAGTGCACATTAAAACAGATTGCCTATAAATTACGTTCAGGTCCCAAGTTGAGTTGTTTGAAAGGACCACAATGTGTGGAGAAATAAGAGACCGCACAATGCCAATAAAACCTTGGGCCAATCCCAATTCTACCCGTTAGCTTTTCCCCTTCGTCTTAGACCTTGGTTTTGTGCGTACACGAGAACGAGGCCTAACTGATAATTATTGTTCCTGTGACAGTGACAATAAAGTTCTTTTGGATTCTATTCTGTTTGAGATATTTTCTATTTTGTGTTTGTTGACAAATGTTTGGGTATGTGTTTTGTGATGGTTGTTGTTGGTGTTATTTATTGGCTGACGTTATACCACAGTCAGTGTGTAAAATATGTTCCTTCTATAAAAATGTGTTTCTAGAGTAGATAAAAATGAAATATAGAAATGGATGTACCATGTCACGTGGAAGGAAACAAACAATGTTTAAATACCAGTCACCTGTAGAAACTTTATACACAGACAAATTTAAATAAAAAGTCATTTATAATAGTACAGTTAATTTGCCACAAGATGGCATCTTGGAAATGTAAAAAATGGTTGCGTCTGCCCAGGACACAGACAGCAGAGGGTGCGGGGTGTTGACGTGTCGTCCCAATTCCTGGGGCTATTTACCCCTTCATCTTGGCCCTCCAGACGAAGGGGAAGGGCCCAATTGTGAAGTATGGTGCAGGGGGCACCATCGATGCGCATCGCTTTGCCTCCTCACGGCTTGGACAGATTTCTCAAGACATTTTGAAGGACAACTCAAGACCATCTGTCAGCTATTTTGAGCTTAACAGAAGATTGCTGATGCAACAGGACAATGACCCAAAGGACAGAAGGAAATCAACAACTGAATGGCTTCAACAGACGAAAATACGACCTCTGGAGTTGCCTGGTCAGAGTACTGACCTCAACTGAGATGATGTGGCATGACCTTAACGGGGGAATTTACACCAGAATATTGCTGAAGAGGTTTATCATACCATATGCAGTCAAAACATAAGTTACATAAAGAGCTCTGCCACTAATTGTAATATTGATTCGTATGAAGAGGTGAAATGCGTTGTAGGTCAAGAAAATTCTCACCTTGTTACCGCCTTTGTCCCTCCTCTTCTGCATGCGCTCGACGTCATCAATCTCGTACACTTTGATCTCAAAGGCCTCCGCTGTGGCCGACGGACCTCGCAGGGTTCCGGCGGCGGGCGGCCCCAGAGGTCCGTCCACCCAGCATGCACCTGGGCTGGAGGAGGAGGAAGAAGAGGACGTGACAGCCTGTTTGGCAGAGCGGTGAGGAGACGTGGATGAGTCCAAGGTCAGTGCGGGAATCAGCCGACGACGCTGGAGACCTAAAAATATTACAATTGTGTTATATATAGGCATAAATACGGCCATATTTTAAGTGTATGACGCCTCATAGTTCTGAAATTCACCGCCTGGTCACCAGCCAATCACTAAGCACATAGAGACAAACAGCCATTCTCAACATCCACACCGATGGGCAATTAGAGTCTTGAATTAACCTAACATGCATGTTTTTGAAATGGAAAAGGAAGTCAGAGCACTCGGAGAAAACCCATGCTAACGCGGACAAAATGGAAGGCCAGAGCTGAGATTCGAACCCTAAACTTCCGAACCGTGCAAGGTCCAATGTAAAACGTAACTCCGAATGTAAGTTTTATTTGTATACACGCTGTTTTCGGGTTTAACAAGCCTATTTTTCTGGGATTTTATTTTAATAAGGCTGCAGTTAAAGAGTGGCATCCGAAGGTCAAGCAGAGACAGCGATACAGACAGAACTAGGCTCTGGCAAGTGAAAAAGGTTGGACACTGCAGGGGACATGGAATAATAATAATTAAAAAAAAAAGAATATGACAGGGGCATCCAATTTAAGTGCAAGAGGAATCCTAATGGAAAAGTGATTAACTATTTGCTGGCTCATGTTCACATTCCATCTCCACTAAAGCTCACTTTTGCCTACTGGCGTAACCTCAAAGTACACTATATTGACTGAGAGCACCGCATTTGTTTTGAAAAATGCGAGGAAATCCAGACGTCACGCCGCCTGGTAGGTAGATGAGTCTGCACTGCAATGCCTCACAGAAAAGGTTATTCCAATTTAAAATAATAGTCAGAGGCAAACCGCGCTGAGCTGCCTGTGTTGAAGCTGACTTGATGCACATATTCATTGTTACGCTTAAGCAGTGGCGTATGATTTGGCAGCCATATTAAGGTTCCAGCGTAATGTGCTAGTGAATGTAGATTCATTATAGCCAGCAGCAGCAGTTTCCCTCTACCATTTCACACACGGTTGGTCAGGGTCACCTTTCCAACCTGACTCCTTGTGCAAGCACATTCATTGTACCACACACACACACACACACACACACACCCCTTTTATTTCTTCTTTCACTGCTTTGTGACACCTCTAAGACTACACTTTGTCACAATGTGGACTTTTACAGCTAACAATCGATCGTTTGAAATACTGGTCGGAAGCTCAATTATTTGTACTGCTGGAAATGCTGAGTGAGCGTCAGAGCCACACTGACAGGGATGCTTAAAAAATTAAAAAACTGCGAATGTTACAATGCTTAAGTTGAGCGGCAATTCTATTTTCAAGACAGTTAAAAACGGATTAAATATTATGAGAAGATGAATGATTACCTGTGTTTAAAATTTTCCATTTAGATGATGTAATTAATATTGTATATGGCAAGGGTGTGCAAAGTATGCATACTTCTTTCTTTGATCTGGCCCACCGAGCATTTTATAACAAAGAGTATTCTAAGATTTGTTGCAATAATTTAGGATTTTTTTTTGTTTTAGTTAATTTGAAAACCTTTCTTAAATAATCAGTAATTTAATTGCAATTAAAACAATTACAATACCTGTAAATGTATTATTACTGAAAATGATTTTCATGAATTCATTATTATTAATTCTTCTAAATAAACAATTTTCACATATACATGAATCTTTTTTCCCCCTTTTTCTTTAAAAATCAAATGTGGCCCTTGACTGCAAAGGTTGGTCCACCCTTACTACATGTTACACATTTGACAAATTATGAACACAACTTGAAAGCTGCTGTGTTAAAAATATGACATTTTTGTCATAAAATAAATGTTCTTGTTATCCATCTTCTGTTCCGCTTACCTTCACCAGGGTCGCTGGTGTGCTGGAGCTTATCTCAGCTGACTTTGGACGAGAGGTGCGGTACACCACAGGGTACATATAGACAAACAACCGTTCATACGTCAGGACTATTTAAAGTCTTCAAATAAGCTAACATGCATGTTTTTAGAATGCGGCAGGAAGTCGGAGTACCCAGAGAAAAGAACATCCACACTGGAAGGTTGGAACCCGGATTTTTCATTTTCTTATTATATTATGACTTTTTTCCTGGGAGAGTTGCATCATTGGTATATTAATATTACAACCTTTTCCTTGTAAAATGTTTTCACTTTGCTTTTCATTCACTTTTTCTTTTCATAATGGTCGTCTTTACAGTAGGCCCTTTGTATACAATAGAATAAGGCTTTATTGATCTTGCAATGGGAATTTCATGTTTTACAGCCGCACATGCGAATAAGCATAAGAATAGGAAAGTATTACGAATTGTATTGAGACCATTCATTTTCTTCATATTCAGTAATGGAAACTTGCAGGTAAGGAAACGGCTTTGGCATTTTGACAGTTTTTTTTCATGATTTTTCTGTCATTGCTGCATTTATTGAGGGAAAAGCCCTAAAAGCAATAAGTCAGTGCCTCCACAATTATCCATTCAATTAAGCATGAATGTCGTGCTTTAAAATTGCAGACCTTTACAAGGGTCAATTGCTGGTTATACTATTACTGTATATGAGAAAACACAAAGGCAATCGTACAAGCCAATGCTGAACATCGGCCCCACTAGGAAATGTCATTTTCATGTCTTTTTTTGTTTTGTTTTGTTTCTTTGTTTGTTTTTTTGCGCAATCCTGCTGACACCTCACCTCCTAAGTGTCCAACGTTGCTCCTGCTCTTCTTGTTGCTCTTGGAGCTGCGTCTGGAGGAGGTGGTGGCCGAGCTGTGCTCACTGAGTGAATCTTGAGCAGAGGACGTACTTCCTGTGTTCTCGCTGCTGTCTCTCAGCATGCTCTCGTAGCCGCTGCTGCCTCCACTGTGATAGAACAAGGCCGTCTTCCCCATGGCCGGGGGAAGCTCACCACTCAGTACGCTGCTGTTAAGACGCCAAAAGAAGAGCCTTGGTCAGAAAATAGTACATAAATGATGAAAAAAAAAAAAAAAAAAAAAGACACCACCAGTGAGCATCTTTGGTGGCAACAAAAGCCTTAGTTCTGATATTATGAAAGCATTTTTGGTTGGTGAAGATGTTTCACCGTTACTGAAGAAGCTGGATTAAAGGTGAACAGTCTTCAACAATGAAGGAGTCCAGTTGCATTCCATTACCATGACCTGGATGACTGACAGTCTACAGTACAGACAGCTGTCCAAATACCTGTTGTCGCTGGCGTGGCCACTGCTGCAGCGATGTGGTTTTCGCGGAGCAGTGATCTTGCTGTAAGGAGAGGGAAGGGTTTGGACCGCTGTTGCTCTTTCCTCCCCTGGGCCACCTCCAGCAACACCTGCAACCGGTGCCCCTCCGCTATGAAGAAAAACGAAACATTGGCCGAAGATCTATCTATTAATACTCAGAGAAAATCTCGATAGGGTAAAAATGGCCAACCTTGCCCCTTCGGCCCCTTTCTCCTCTGCTGGATTCACAGCTCCTCCCTGGGCATGATTCCTGGAACGTGATCCGGCACTACCTTGGAGAAGCTCTGAGATGCGGCCATTGACTGCCCGCAGGGGTAGCTTGGCAGCCAAACTTCCCTCTCGACTGCGGCTCAGAGATTGCGTAGACCAGGATGCAGGAGAGGGTCCCTGCTGCTGCACAGGGCCCTGAATGGCGGCCTGTGGCTGTGGAGGCAGACGCAAAGTTTAGAACAAAGAGAGAGAGTAGTTCAGAGGACAAAGGCGAAGCTCAACAAACGAACAACAGTTTGCATAACTGTTGTTGATTACTACTGGCCACTTAAGTGCTTGAGAACTTTGCACCATTTGCACAATTGTCATTGTATCAGCGATACCACATTTATTGGTACCTTTTCATTGGACAATGACTCCCCATACTTGTGTTCTTGTGTCCTAAATATATATTTGTCATAGCAGCTGTTTGTTGTCGTACTAGAGTGGCTCCAACTCCCGGAGTCAAATTCCTTGTTTATTTTCAAATATTTGTCCAATAAAGATGATTCTGATCTGAGTTTATAAACTACAGTGGTACCTTGAGTTATGAGTTCAATTGGTTCTGTGACCAAGCTCAGATCTCAGTTTACTCGTACAGTTATCCCTTGTTTATTGCAGGGGTTACATTCCAGAACATCCCCGCGCTAGTTGAAATCCGTGAAGTGGTGACCAAATATATATTTTTTGTATTATTTATGTATATTTTAAAACTTTATGCATATAATCACTAAATATATATTCATGTGAGGCGCAGGTATTATTTCCATCCACTTGGGGTCGCCATCCTCAAGTTCTACTGTACTGTAGTATCTGTGACTATCTGTAACTGAATGTGTCTGGCTGTAAAAGGCGGGATGTCGGACTCGTCAAAAGAGGGTGTAGACTCATCATGTGTGAATATCTGCTTGTGTTTATTTTGTTACCTTTATTCAATAAAGCAATTGAAAGTGCACCAGCGAGTATGACCACAGGTGGGGGGATTACAATTCGTTCTAACTAGCCATGGTAGGCTATATTAAATCAACTCAAGGTGTTTATTTTACCGGACACATGCAGTTGTGTTAATTAAGCCAGTTGTACTTTGTTGTGCTTGTGTCTGAATGTGCTTATTGCGTGTTTGTTTTCTTCCCGTTTGTTCAGTAAAGCGATTGACGGCTGATTGGCGGCGGTGGCTGTCTATCCTTGCAGGGGCATTACAATACATTCTAACTAGTGATGGTAGACTATATTAAATTAGCTAACATCGATACGTTACCTTGTGTTGGTGACCGTAGACATACAGTTGTGGTACACGCTGTACTTTATCTTCTTTTGCAAGGTGTGAAATGACCCCAAAGTTTCTTTTACATACTTTTTCCTCCTGGTAACAGTTTGTGTGGAAAAGTAATCATCGCAAAATCCAGTAATATAGCGAATAATCCAGGATATAAAGGTGATGGACGGCTGTAATGCAAATCCAATGTGATGGACGCAAATCCATTTTTCCATTGCAATGAATTGCAATGCCATTAATCCGTTCCAGGCTCCGAAAAAAACACCACCATATTTTTGTTGTGTTTTTAATCAATAAAAATAACACTGCATTGTAAATTAATGTACAGTGGGACAAGCTGCAAGTCACAAATATAACGTCGTAATGTGGGCTTCGAAGGGGCATGGCTGAGTGAGTAACATCGGGAACCACCTAGTCTGTGTGTAAGCGTCTGGGTGTGGGTTTTGGCCTACTGTAGCTCCTAACGAGTGTTTTCATTTCATATTTGTGTTTGACTGTTTGTGCCGTTCTATAAATGGCTGAAAGTGCATTGGCGACTGTTACTTTACTTTATTTCTCCACTTCACTTGGCTCGCAACAAAAGCAAAACAATTGACCAAGCGTAACCCGTAAAACATACAACCCAAGTTCCAATGAAGTTGGGACGTTGTGTTAAACATAAACCCTAACCCAGAATACAATGATTTGCTAATCACGTTCAACCTATATTTAATTGAATACACTACAAAGACAATATATTTAATGTTCACACTGATAAACTTGATTGTTTTTAGCAAATAATCATGAACTTAGAATTTTATGGCTCCAACACATTGCAAAAAAGCTGGGACAGGTGGCAAAAAAGACTGAGAAAGGAGGAATGCTCATCAAACACCTGTTTGGAACATCCCACAGGTGAACAGGCTAATTGGTAACAGGTGGGTGCCATGATTGGGTATAAAATGAGCTAGCATCTGTGATGGTATGCGGCTGTGTTAGTACCAATGGCATGGGTAATGTACACATCTGTGAAGGCACCATTAATGCTGAAAGGTACATTCAGGTTTTGGAGGAACATATGCTGCCATCCAAGCAACGTCTTTTTCTTGGACACCCCTGATTATTTCAGCAAGACAATGCCAAACCACATTCTGCACGTGTTACAACACCGTGGCTTCGTAGTAAAAGAGTGAGGGTACTAGACTGGCGTGCCTACAGTCCAGACCTGTCTCCTATTGAAAATGTGTGGCGCATTATGAAGCATAAAATGCGACAACGGACACCCTGGACTGTTGAACAGCTGAAGCTGTACATCAAGCAAGAATGGGAAAAAAATCCAACTACAAAGCTTCAACAATTAGTGTCCTCAGTTCTCAAACGTTTATTGAATGTTGTTAAAAGAAAAGGTGATGTAACACGGTAGTAAACAAGACCCTGTCCCAGCTTTTTTGGAACATGTTGCAGCCATAAAATTCTAAGTTAATGATTATTTGCTAAAAACAATAAAGTTGATCAGTTTGAACATTAAATGTCTTGTCTTTGTAGTGTATTCAATTAAATATAGGTTGAACATGATTTGCAAATCATGGTATTCTGTTTTATTTATGTTGAAGACAATGTCCCAACTTCATTGGAATTGGGGTTGTATAGGTTGGGGCGATCATAAGTCAAGATTTGACTGTATTGGTGCAGTCTCGGTGAAAATTAAGTCATACCTTTCCATTAGGGGGAAGGCTTGAGCTTCTACTGGAGGCTTGGCTCAGAGACTTGGTCGAAAAGCTGAGAGTCTTGGTGCTGGAGGCAGACAGACTCCTGGCTTTGGGACTGCTGGTCATCAGCAGCTTACTGACAGCTGAGATCTTTGACTGGCCGCTTGATTTGGCAGGCGACTGTGGGGCGCTGCTCGGACCAGGACTGCCTCCGAAGCCATTTCCGGCACGAGTGAGGCTGCGGCCGGTACGAGGCATGGTGCCGTCTCCCTTCGATCCTCCCCCTCTGAGGCTCTCAGCCCTTTCCAGAGAGAAGCAGTCATAGTGGTGCGAGCCACTGTGGGCTCGCCCTAAAGAGTTAGTTCTGCTTGCAAGTTGCTCCAGCTTAGCACTAAAGAGTCTGCTACTGTCTATACTGGAGTCATGTTGTCTGGTACCACATGCATCATCTGAAGAGCTGCCCACAATTGAGACCTCATGAATGGGCTGGTGTAGTGGACTGGCTGCCCTGTTCCGCAGGTCAAGGCTGGACTTGCGTACAGGTGGTAAAGGGGGGATCCCTCCCTTCTTGTTGGCGAAAAAGCCTTGTTTTCCAGTTGATCCCCTGCGGTCAAGGGTGGCACGGGGACTGCAGGGAGTTGAAGAGGTGGCACCAACATACTTATACTCCATTGTGTTTTCTAAGCCGTCCTGGCGGTTCAGGCGGTGCCAGGCACGAGGGAGACTGGCAGTTCGATGGATTTCTGGGTTGTAGCACTCTGCTTGGCCAACAGCATTGACCATCTCACAGCCATCCACCACTCTCTTTAGAGAGTCTGGAGATGACACCACCTCTGCGCCTCCACTAGAGCCACCATGATCTTCAACTGCTGACAAACAAATTGTGAATCAGTTATCAAAATATTAAACACCATTCCGCAGACAATCTGCATTGGTAACATTATTAATAACCAGAAGTGACTTCTACCAAGGTCGAAATTAAACATTTGTGACGCTCCGGATTTCTGTTTATAAGTTAAAACGCTATTTGTTGTTTCATGGAGGATAGCATACGATGGCGACGGACCGTGACATTTCTGGGGGCTAGCTGTACCATTCTCACAATGACTTTTGTGTAGTTCTGCTAACTATAGGTAATCATCATAACATACATAATCTCTCATTTTATGTTTGGTAGAGATAATGAAATATATTTTCTCACCATCCCTGCAGAAATTCTCAAGGTTCTCATTGCCAGCTGCTTCAATCTTCTGGCCCGATTCGCTCTTTGAATGCTCCGTCTCCCTCTTCACTGGCCTGACCTCTTCTTTGGGCCTCCCATCCTCCATACCACGCATCAGCCAGGGGTCCTCAAAGCTCATCTCACTGGAAATGGAAGCTAACTGTTGTAGGTTGAAATTTGTCGGTGAGGAGCAGATCGCAGGTTCCTGCATGGCCATCTGTTTGATAGCTACACATGAGTGAGCACTGATTGGCGTCTTGAAGGTGGAGAGGTTCCCAAGTGTTGTCAAGGACTGGATGGTCGTTTTAGCCATAGATGGTGGCAGTTTTCTCAACCGTTCCTTGGTTGGTGTTCCCTTCTCCCATCTGTTCTCTGACAGCTCTCCCTCCAAACCTCCTCTTCTAAAATATCCACTGCTTCCATTATCTCCTGACCCATCCAGTCCAAAGGAAATTTGGTTGGGTTCAGACAGGGCTTCCCCTTGCTGACTTTGGGACTGGCTGAAGCTGTGGAGCGAGTAATCACCCTCACTGCACCCACTCAGATCACTCATCCAGGAGGGGAGAGGGGACATCACTGAGGCTACTGTATCCCCGTCCATGCGCAGTTTAGCCATTGCCACCTGTAAAAGAATTTAAATGACGAAAAAGAAATACGGGCAGGATCATTCTACACCCAACATCTTATGGATTGGGTATGCCATGTTTACAGCAAATTTAGACCTGGTACACATATTTCAAATTCTAAATCTTGTAGAAGTTCTAGCAGCAATGGGGGAGACGAACTCCATATTAAATTTTCTCGATTTTCACGAGGAGTATCTTGACCTAAATAGCAAACGCTTTGTTTCTGTGATCTCAAAACCAAGTCAGCCACACCAACCTCTGCCTTGGCAACAACCTCTGTAACTCCAGAGCTTGTTGCAATCACATGATAGCTCTCTGCATCGCCATCCTCAACGGGGCTTGTGAGGGCTCCGCCGGGCTGGGCGTCCACAGAGCAGCAGTCGCTATTGAAGCTGATGATGCTCGGCGGGCGGCAGGTTTGATTCTGTGTCATTATGAGGGCTGCGTCATCGAGCACCTTCTCTTCTCCGAAAGCCCCCATGTGTACTAATAGAGCCTCACACAGCAAGTGATGTCCAGCTAGTCCTGCAGCGGTAGAATTTGAATTATTTCGGACCTCAACACCTTTAAATTGTAGAAGCTGAGAATAATTTCACTCACCATCCCTGTGTGTATCCAAGGGTATCTGTGGTACGTCATCGTCACAGAGGGTTTCTGCTGAGCCCAGGCTGGCAGACAGAGATGGCCTTGGGTCTTTGACTTGTGGACTCATGCCAAGAGGAGATGTTCTGGATAGCGGGCACTCAGTTGAAGAGCGGCCACTGTCTGCAGCCAGACTGTCTGCATTGTGTAAAAAAAAAAAAAAAAAAAAAAAAAACACAGGTAGAATTTATTTTCTACAACCCAGCGATTTACTGGTAACCAGTCCAGGTTGTGGTCTGCCTTTTAATGCACAGTCAGCTACGATTGGCTCCAGCTTTCTCACGACACTGAACAGGATTTGTATTAGGAAACGGATATATATTTAAGAGGTGGGACAAACTATCAATATCAATGTTTTTTGTTGTTTTTAATCATTATCTCTTATAGTACATTATCAATACACTTGTATCAAATATCAATATTGTTGCTGTGCAATAAAAGTGCAATCCAACCCATCCATTTTCTGTACTGCTCATCCTCCAATCCCAATTGACTTTGGGCACGAGACAGGTTACACCCTGGACTGGTTGCAAGCCAATCGCAGACTTTGACATAGACAATGACTATTTGGACTTTTTACAACCCCAATTCCAATGAAGTTGGAGCATTGTGTTAAACATAAATAAAAACAGAATACAATGATTTGCAAATCATGTTCAACCTATATTTAATTGAATACACTACAAAGACAAGATATGTAATGTTCAAACTGATAAACTTTATTGTTTTTAGCAAATAATCATTAACTTAGAATATTATGGCTGCAACACGTTCCAAATAAGCTGGGACAGGTGGCAGGAAAGTTGGGTAATGCTTATCAAACACCTGTTTGGAACATCCCACAGGTGAACAGGCTAATTGAGAACAGGTGGGTGCCATGACTGGGTATAAAAGGAGCTTCCCTGAATTGCTTAGTCATTCACAAGCAAAGATGGGGCGAGGTTTATCTCTTTGTGAACAAGTGCATGAGAAAATAGTCGAACAATTTAAGGACAATGTTCCTCAACGTAAAATTGCAAGCAATTTAGGGATATCAACATCTATGGTCCGTAATATCATCAAAAGGTTCAGAGAATCTGGAGAAATCACTGCATCTAAGCGGCAAGGCTGAAAACCAACATTAAATGCCCATGACCTTCGATCCCTCAGGCGGCAGTGCATCAAAAACCGACATCAGTGTGTAAAGGATATCACCACACGGGCTCAGGAACACTTCAGAAAACCAATGTCAGTAAATACAGTTCGGCGCTACATCCGTAAGTGCAATTTGAAATTTTACTCTGCAAAACAAAAGCCATTTATCAACAACACCCAGAAAGCTGCCGGCTTCTCTGGGCCCGAGCTCATCTAAGATGGACTGATGCAAAGTAGAAAAGTGTTCTGAAAAGTGTTCCGACGAGTCCACATTACAAATTGTTTTTGGAAATTGTGGATGTTGTGTCCTCCGCGCCAAAGAGGAAAAGAACCATCCGGATTGTTATGGACGCAAAGTTCAAAAGCCAGCATCTGTGATGGTATGCGGCTGTGTTAGTACCAATGGCATGGGTAACGTACACATCTGTGAAGGCACCATTAATGCTGAAAGGTACATACAGGTTTTGGAGGAACATATGCTGCCATCCAAGCAAGGGCTTTTTCTTGGACACCCGTGCTTATTTCAGCAAGACAATGCCAAACCACATTCTGCACGTGCTACAACACCGTGGCTTCGTAGTAAAAGAGTGCGGCTACTATACTGGCCTGTCTGTAGTCCAGGCCTGTCTCCCATTGAAAATGTGTGGCGCATTATGAAGCATAAAATGCGACAACGGACACCCCGGACTGTTGAACAGCTGAAGCTGTACATCAAGCGAGAATGGGAAAGAATTCCACCTGCAAAGCTTCAACAATTAGTGTCCTCAGTTCCCAAACGTTTATTGAATGTTGTTTGAAAAAAGGTGATGTAACACAGTAATAAACATGACCCTGTCCCAGCTTTTTTGGAACGTGTTGCAGCCATAAAATTCTGAGTTAATGATTTGCTAAAAACAATAAAGTTGATCAGTTTGAACATTAAATATCTGGCCTTTGTAGTGTATTCAATTAAATATAGGTTGAACATGATTTGCAAATCATTGTATTCTGTTTTTATTTATGTTTAACACAATGCCCCAACTTCATTGGAATTGGGGTTGTAATATAAGGTGCAATTTCTAACAATCAAGCTAACAGATTGTAATACAAATAAAATCAGCAGATGCGTAGAAAGACATACTGTCAGAGGTCAAAGCTTCAGTTGCTTGTCCATCCTGAGATAAAGTGTGTGAAGACAGTGGGGATGTTGCTGGTATCACTCCCTTCTGAGTGTACACTTTACACCGCTGAGACGGCGAGGATGGAGGCCTGGGGACAAACCAGTTTTACTACATTTTGAATCATAAGGCAACATGCAATATTCCTTAGCATCAAGGAAAATTGAATGCAAGATTAACATATTGATAAACTTAACCTGTAGTCTGAAGTTTTCGTCAGGCTGGCGATGCCAAGGCGTGGTGATCCGAGTGGTCGTGTCTTCGCCTCAGTGTTAACTCCCATGGACAGACTCTCACGACTGTCCAGACAAGTAAACGTTCTTATTTTTTATGACTAAATACCTTCAGAAACTTCATTGGGTACAGCTCAAATCAGTTTAATTACAAAAGCTTTATGTTAATATTTGTTTGCCATTGTCACTATAATAATGTTTTGTTAGTTTTGGATGTTTACTGTGAGTTTAGTTTGAACTGCATACTGTTAATGTATTGCCTCACCCGTCATGCTGGTGCGAGGCCTTGGCCCTGTGAAGAAGGTTCGAGGCATTGCTTCCTGTGACATTCCTGCACCCAGACATGAGGGCAGACCCAGAACTCTGAGCCAGACTGTGGATCATGGTCTGAGCCAGCTCCGCCTCCTCCACCACCTCCTTGATATCCTGCAGCTGCTCGTCATTTGTCTTCCTCTTAGAAGGTTCCGTTAAGGAGTAGGAGATCTGGACTGCACCTCCTGGGGGAGTAATGTTTAACACGTACTTTGATGCTGAAATACATATTGGTGGTCATAGATTGTTTGCACACGGAGAATAAAATACTCCACTGACAAAGTATTACAAACATATTGTTTTTTTCAAGTAAATAATTCACCTGTTTTGACCTCTGTATCCAATGGAGCAGCAGAGGCCGTCTCAGCAGGTGCGACTGAATCGGCAGAAAGAAAACATGGATCTTTGGATCCTTGTTTACAGATCAGAACCTCCTCAAAGGGAAACTTTGGCACCTGAACAGAACGAATGGAAAAAGAACATTTAATGTTAGCTGGACAATGTTCTTACTTATATTATAAACATTTTGCAGGTCTCAAATAAAGAAACACTATGAATACCTATGAATCAATGAGGTAATCAAGGGAATGGTGACTAGGGGTTAGTCAAAGTGTGACAGTGAACCTCCACTTCGCGACCATTTACAATATTTTAACGTCACAGTGAGTCTAACACCAGCATACGTCATCCGTTATTGTGCTTGTCATTTTACCATCTCATTATTAACAGTATATCAGTCATTTTAAGATCTGCCCTCATTAACAGATATTCCCAGCCTGTCTTTTTTTTTTCTTTCTGTAGGAACTAAAAATATATTCATGTTGCTTTTAACCAATAACAAGTAAAGATTTGCTTTATTTTTCTCACGCTGCAGCACCCCTCCCAAAGTCGTCAAGTAGCCCACCGGGGAGCTGCATCCTAATGTATATTTTTGTTCATTGTCACTTCCCGTAGGGGTAATGACCAGATGTCCCAAGATGATTGTTTATAACAGTGTTACTGTACAAATTAAACTTCTCTGAAATAAGATAGGTTCCAGACATTGTTTGTAAGTTTTTCACAAGTCATTTTTCCCCCCCACATTTTTCTATTTTTACGATCATAAGTTTTGTTCTTGTTGACACTCGCTGCGTCGCTACTAACTGACACGTGTTGCAAATTAGCATGTTTCTTGATCCGATGAAACCAGCCATAACTCACTGAAAAGGTCTCATCAACAGTGTCTTCCTCAACCTCAACCTTTAAATACTTTAAATGTCTTCGAACTGACGTTGTATGGGTGGGGCAGCATGGATTTGGCAGAGTAGACTTTGGTATGGGTTGTGGCAAAATGCAACATAAAATGCAACATAAAATTCAGATTTGCAGAAGCATTGCGACCAAAATTTTAACTAACACAGCAATCAGTTCATATGTCCCATTGTTGGTAACGCAAACGTTCATAAGTAGGGCAGCGTCTTTCTAATCGAATACTCTTCACCTCCTCACTGCCATCAATGCAGTCCAGTCTCTCCTGCAGCTCAGCAAAAGTGTTACATTTTAGGCACTCGGCTCCCTCCTCAGGCACGGGGGCCAATGGTTGTCCAAGTACGGATTGAGCGGGCTGGGCCTGAGATAGACCCCCTTGCTGGTCCTGGCTCTCGGGCTCGGGCTGCACCTGCTGGAGCAGAACTCAAGGTGATCATCTGTTCATCTAAGTTGGATCATGACCTTAACGTTACTCACCTTCTGGATCGCCTGACTTTGTTGCGTCTCTGATGTTTTCGCTCGCAGCAGGGTGGGAATAATCGGCACAAACTCCGGCGGACCCTCATTGTCTGTCAGCTCTCGATCTGATACAGCGGCCCCATTGGGACCCACGTAAATGACCGTGTCACAGGACTGCTCGCTGCTTGAATACTGCTCGTCCTGGTCGCTGGACAGGCGCAGCAGTGAGTCTGAGTTGGAGTCGCGGTGATGGAAAGACCGCAGATGAGTGGGCCGTCGCATGCGACCCTCCTCGCAGGAGCTCTCTCCTCCAGAGGAGCTGGAGGTGTACTGCTGAGGACAGATAATGATTACAGACAGGGAGAAAATGCTATTTTTATACAAGGTGTTACATTTAATTTGCACTTCACAGGAGAGTGGCATAGAGTGATTTAATTAATCTATTTCGAACAATCTTCACCCAATAATTTTATGTACTGTAAAAATCTAATGAGTGTTAGCACGATACCTCATTTCATCCTCCCAATGTAGGAACAGAATGTTCCTTATTTTGATGACAGCGATTGTCTTTTGTGTTTATTTTTGGACAAAAGAAGGCGTTTGCATTTGCTATTCTTTTATTGAGTAACTAAAAAATTGGGGGGGGGGGGGGGGGGGTGAGGATAGTGTTATTTTATGTTCATCATTTTTTTTTAAATAAATATATTTGGTTTGGTGAGACTCTAAATTGTCTGTAGGTGTGAATGTGAGTGTGAATGCTTGTCTCTATGTGCACTGCGATTGGCTTGCGCCTGGCGACCAGTTCAGCGTGTACCCCGCCTCTCGCCCAAGGTCAGCCGGGATAGGCTCCAGCACACACGCAATCCTCGTGAGGATAAGCGGTACAGAGAATGGATGGATGAACTATTTCAATCAGATTGTGGTGTTATTTGTATGAAATCCTAAAATTATTTTTCAATACAATTGATTCATACCTCTGAGCCGAATCAAGAATAAAATTGGCTTTTTTTAGCTATGCTGTTTCATGAGGAACTTGGGGCAGGGGGCTTCACTGCCCCACATAGCAAAGAAAGGACGGGGAGTTTGACATAACTTTAATCACTGTTCTGTCGTAACAAGCTAATTTCACCACAAGGCCACCTGCTGGATGTGATGGTGCACTGCTTGACTTATGTTCCCTTTGAAATGTAACAAATTAAGCAAATGTTTTGTTTCAACTCACCACGGTGACCTTAGTTTTTTTCTTCTTCATGCGGAGGACACGAGATGCGATCTGGACGGTGGAGAGGCTTTCCGAAAAATCCCCGGGGGAGGTCGAGATGTGAGCGATCATGGTGGTGCGGCAGTTCATGTTGCCGAGCGACTCCCTCAGCAACATGGTCAGCTTGCTGTCCCTTGTGGCACAGGCAGACGAGAGCAGACAGTATGTGCTAAATATGTTGATGATGTCATTCGCAGTATTATTAATAGCATTGCTAACAAAACCTACAAACACTGAATAAAAATAGCTTACGCAAATAGATAAGAGGCAAACTTAATGCTAATCATTCTGTTCTATATATAGATTAGTTCCAGCAAGCACAAATGTTTTAAGAGCAGCACTGCAGATATTACGCAAACTAATATTGAAAGTTTATCTTTCGCTCATAGAGATTAGATTTCTGGAATGGAGACTAAAAGTATGCCGTGTGTTTAAGAAAAAGTATCTCCAAAGGCCATTCAAGCCATTTTATGTATACAATACATTTGCTGTGACCATAGATCTCCTGCCGCTATCCCTCTTAAAAAAAAAAAAAAAAAACACACGTCCTGCAGGCATATCTCTCAAAAACACGTTTGCATTCAAACACATCAGTCTTGACCTCTTCTCTTTTCCCCACGTGTGCTGCCCCAGGCCTCACGTAATCCTCCTCTCTCCCTCTTAGAGAGGAATGTAGTTAAATTCATGAGTCTTGATGTGTTTGTTAAGTATTCATTTAAGTGCAGGGGTCAGTAAATGACTTATATAAATCTCTGCTTAATACTCATGCTGTAGTTTAACCACACTGTCTTCCGGACAGAGATTCCCAACTGAGCCGTGAGAGATCATCTGGTGTGCCACAAGAAATTATCCAATTTAACCCAGTTTGTCCGAAGCATTACTAATTTACTACAGATAATGTATCTTTGTTGTCTGACATTTATGTTTGGTGGTGTGCTGTGAGGTTTTTCCAAAGTCAAATATCTTCACTCAGATCTTCAATAGATCTCTGGAACTGTGCGATGTACCATCCTGTTTCAAACGCTCCACCATCATTCCAGTCCCCAAGAAACCTGCAATCTCGGGTCTAAATGACTACAGGCCTGTCGCCTTGACATCTGTGGTCATGAAGTCCTTTGAACGTCTCGTGCTGGACCACCTCAAGAGTGTCACAGGTCCCCTGCTGGACCCCCTGCAGTTTGCCTACCAAGCGAACAGGTCTGCGGATGATGCAGTCAACATGGGACTGCACTTCATCCTAGAACACCTCGACAGTGCAAGGACCTACGCGAGGATCCTGTTCGTGGACTTCAGCTCAGCGTTCAACACCATCATCCCTGAACTCCATTCCTCCAAGCTTCTCCAGCTCAGCGTCTCACCTGCCATCTGCCAGTGGATTTACAGCTTTCTGACGGGCAGGACACAGCAGGTGAGGCTGGGGGAGGCCACCTCATCTACACGCAGCATCAGCACTGGGGCGCCCCAAGGTTGTGTCCTCTCTCCGCTGCTCTTCTCTCTCTACACGAACGACTGCACCTCAGCGCACCCGGCTGTCAAACTCCTGAAGTTTGCAGATGACACCACTGTCATCGGCCTCATCAAGGACGGTGAGGAGTATGCATATCGGCAGGAAGTGGAGCGGCTGGAGCTGTGGTGCGGCCAACAAAACCTGGCGCCGCAACCGGCGTCCAATATGTCAGCGCCTCCCTCGGTGTTGTTGTGTTTGGGTCCCCATATAGCATGGACATGGGAAAGTTACAGTAACTGTTCATTAAAAACAGCGACGGCACAGCTTATTCAGAAGTAGCTGACTACAGACACTTGAGCACGTAGGATGCGAGTGAACATATTTGATTGACAGGTGAAAGTCGATTAGCGTGCGTTTTATGTGCCTTCAGCAGACACCCCCGCTCAGTCCTGGAACTCGAGGGCATACTCCATTTTCATGATTTTGGAGCCTTATTTTATATAGCTGACAATTTTTATATTCATTCAAATTTGGCAGGCTACTTAACAATTTTCTTCTTTGTGTTGTATTACATTTACAAGACATTTTTTGGCCAAGATTTCAGTTTGGATGGCTTAGCCCTCCACAAACACATCTGACCATCTAAAATGTGTTATTGTCAAAATCTACGTCCAACATTGATAATGTTGCCAAAGTTGGTTTATCCTCACTAGGCCTCACCGTACCAGCAAAATGCATGAAGTACAATTAACACCCTTAGCACCACAAATTAGACTCCATATCTTGTAATGCATTTTATCAGATTGTATCGAATGAAGTGTCCAGTGAGTGTATAGTTATTGGATGGATGTGGTTTACTGTCAAGCATGGTCAAACCCTCGCCAAACACATTTAATAATGAATAGCTATCATATAATCCCACTCTATAGCCCTGAAGTGACACGCTCTCGCTTGCATCTTGTTGAGTCTAAATCCCTTCACAATCCCACATTAGTTTGAGCCATCAAAGTAAAAATCCAGGTTCAGTGAGCTTGTTTTACCATGTAAATGTAAGCGCTGGTGATTTAATTAACCCAGCTTGCCGCACACAGCCACATAGCCTCAAGAAGGCATGACGTTAAGTAGAACAAGGACACAGAATTAAGGGAAACGTAGAGAGAGATTTACATAGTGTACACTGCTAATGCATATTGAAAAATGTTTGCTTTTTTTTGCTCTTCCACTGTTTGTCCTCTGCCCTTTGTTCGCCTCTTTTCAACTGTTTATCTTTCAAGCTCTTTGTAGCTTTCGTCACTAAACCACAGTGATGAATATGCAACAGCAGGTGTTGTTTCTGACAATGACTTCCTAAAACCACGGGGCGAAAAAAATGCAGGTTTATTTTTCTTTATTCCACTCTGGCTCTCTAAAATCTCATTCTGATGTTAACCTTGTGCGGGGTACTCATTGAAATACTTAAACGTTTCAATCCTGCACAGGTACTGGAGTACATGAAAACTTTTTGTATATACTTGTGAAAATAAATATGCACTTCTACTGCCTCATAGAGAGGCACCGTTACCAAATATGGTTCTTGCCCCGAGCGCTACCACTACATCTCTTCTCTCCAAGAAGCTAAAAGGGACTCCTGCACCATGGTTTAATTTAATGTTTCTACGCAACAAAGCATCTTATCACATTTTCCTTTCCTCTCTCATACACTTCCACATCAGCGCTTACTTGTACGGGATGTGTTTGCTCCCGTTGACCAAGGCCAGGATCACGTTGCCGAGCGCTGACAGGGAAAGGCACAGAGGGGCCGAGCTGGGCGAAGAGTTCTCCCTGGCCTTCCCGACCATTCCGCCTCCGAGGACGCCGACATCACAGCTGCCGAGGTCCAGCAGATGGAGGCGACTGCGACCTCCCGACACTGGCAAGATGGTAAAAAGTGGATGACGAGTTTGCGCGACAAGCACGGAAAACTTAAACATTTGAAAACAAAAGGTTCTGGTTCAACACTGTACTGTATGTAGTACAGTGGTTTTTAAGGGGGTTTGCGAGCCATAGCATGGGGGTACGCAAAATCATTTTCAATTCATTACTAGGTTGTATAATTTAAAAAAAAAAAAAAAGTGCATACCTACTTACGGGGTCCTATTTTTTTTTTTAACAAGAACATTTTGTTTTTCAGAATATACACTTAAACAGTTTGTGCATCATTATAATCCAAAGGGCATTTCCTGCCTATAACGTCTACCGTTTGTCTTCAAATACAAGTTGTTTAAAGGTTTAGAATTACCACTACATCGATGCTAGTTTTGCTAGTGCATCTATAGCATTTTGCATTACGTGTTAGCATTTAGCTAGTGGACTGTAGTAAGACAAAGCTAATGTTATTTGGTTGAATACACAACTTTGTTTTATATTTAGCTTTAAAGTAAACTTACAATCATTTTTTAATAATTGTTCACTATCTGCCAAACTCCTGCTTGTTGTGAAGATTGCTACCACCATAGCTAACTAAATTGTTGTTTGCCACACAAGAAAAATTAAATAAAAAATCAGCCGAGTGATGGCTCGTATCTCGAAAAACGGGTAACATAAATTGAGAAACCACTGGTCTTTTTTTTTTTTTTTTTTTTGGCAAATAGAGATGTTTTCTCATCAGAATAAAGGCGTAATATTACAAGAGTATAGTTGTATTTTTAAATTCACTTTTCAAAATATGAATATTATTAATATTCATCATTAAACTTTGACTTTAATATCATAATATTAAAACTATATCTTGGAGAACTATGATTTAATTCTTGCAAGATCACAACTTTTTATCCTGACAAAATTCATCTTTGTTTTTGTTAGAATTTTGACCTTTTTTTTCCTTGGAAAAATACAAATTTATCTTGTGATATCACATTTATTAGTTTTCTTTCTCCAATTTTTTGGTTAAATCATGTGCCACTTAGGGGTACACCTGGTATGTTTTATTTGTGTTAAGATTATTAGGGGGGGTCCTTGGAAACATTTCTCCCCTGAAAAGGGTCCCTGGACCCAAAATGTTTGAGAATGCTCCAGCAGGGGTTCTCAAACTGCTGTAGTGAAGTGCATATTTGATTGTTGAGTAATATAAGAAGAACTCACTTCCTCCTTTGCCTGTCTTCTCCATGCGGTACTGGTAAATGTGCAACGTAAACAGCATGTGGGAGTTCCTGTGGTCTTCTTCGGTGGTGTCGGGACGCTGGTTGCTGTGGCGAGCCGCAATGGCCGCGTCCAAGAACCAGGCTGCCTTCTCTGGCGTCGGAGCGCGCAGTTCGGACTGGTTCTGGAGCTGCAGTGAGGATGGAAAAGAGGGATGATTATTTAAGAAGACAGCCAGACAAGAAGGGAGGGTAAGGCATTGATGTTGCTATTCACGCCACCGAGCATGCACTCGAATGATTGGCATATTCAATTAACACCTTTCTAATGTGCCTGCTGTGTGTGTGTGTGCGTGCGCGCGCGTGCATGTGTGTCCATGTATGTGCATGGATGTGTTTGCGCGCGCTTTACTGCAGGGTATCATTACTGATGAGATTATGTCAGATTAGTGAGGGATTATGCAGATGTGCTTGTATCACACCCCCTAATCCTATAACCATATAACATCAGACACAAACACGCACCCACTTTCATTTGTACTCTGTTTCACGCAAAGAGTTATCAGAAACATCCATCCATCCATTTTCTGTACTGCTTATCCTCACTAGGGTCGCAGGCGTGCTGGAGCCTATCCCAGATGTGCTAACCATTCAGTCACCATTATCAGAAAAATCACAGTAAAAAAAAAATAATAATAATAATAATGTTTTTTTTTTTTTACTATTATCAGAAACATTATAGTAAAAAAATAAGTAAATACAGTACATGTTCTTCCTGTGCTTGTGTTGTTGTTTTCCGGGTGATCTGGCTTCTGCCCACAGTCCAGAAAGCATGCATGTTTGTGTCAAAGAAGATACATGTGAACGTGAAGGTGAATAGTTAATCTATATATACCCTCTGATTGGTTGGCAACCAGTCCATGGTGTACCCCACTTCTCGCAAAAAGTGAGCTAGGATTGGCTCCAGATCACCCGTGACCCTAATAAGGACAAGCCCCATAAAAAAAATGGATGGATGTACTATTCTTCAACATCCTCTCCACTTGATATACCACCTCCTCAAAAACATCGACTGGATGGTTTCTTGACAAGAATTTCACAAAATATTCAGTACTTTTTGTTTGGGATGCACCGATATCACTATTTTCATACAGAGTACGAGTCCAAGTATTGACATTTGAGTACTCGCCGATAGCAAGTACCGATCCTTCAAGTAGCCACTATGTGTTGTGATGAAAATGTGTTTTACTGTCTGTATATTATGCCTGGATCAGACTCCAAGACAAATTTGGTCTTTCCCGATTGCACTATGTCAGACTAGTGGCATAAAGTCTTGCCATATCTCAGGCAGACGTTAGCAACACTACATGACATGTATTCCGATACCACCACATCCCGTCTTTTATGATCACTGGGCTTTATCTTTTCAAAATAAACACTGTCGGAGAGGAGGAAGCAGAAAACGTGACCCCGGTCAACCTGACCGGATACACGCGTTGCCATGGTGACGACGACAACAACAATGCCAATCTGTTGTGTCAGGGGTAAAGAGTTCTCTTTAATGAGGAAAATTGTGTGGTGGTCATCACCAGTGCTTGGGAGAGGACGTTCATTCAAGGATCGCTTGAGTTATGTTCACGTACTTTTAATGCGATACGGCTCGCAAGCTGGAAACAAAACGTTATTTAGCCTAGCAACCTAGTGCTAGCACTTACGGTTGTACGAAATCATGCCGGCGAATCATGCTCTTAAGCGTCTGTAAGCATTGGTTCGTGCATGTGAATAAATGTTGACAATGGCGTGTAAGTATGTTGACAACGGCAAACATGTTAGGCGATGCGGCGGTCCCAATACGCAATCCTATTGGTCGACGTCAAGGTGCGCTGTCGGAGAGTTGTCGTTATGTCACACTACACGGAAGATATTCAAAAAATCAAACAGGCTTGGCGTCGTAGGGCCATATCGTTGGTCGTGAATTATGTCACACTACAAGAAATGTTGTCGTTCCCGACAAAATATGTCGGGGCTGATCTAGAAAATCAATATTGCCAATATTGGGGCTAAAATCCTGTAGTCTGATCGAGGCATGACAAAACACAAACCTTTCTTAAATCTGGCATAGGTTTCTCTCAAATAAAACCCTTTTTAGAGTAACAACTTATCATTACTGACATTTTAACATCCAATGGGATGTTTTTTTTGTAATCTTCTTGCCACACATTTCACTTGACTGTTACTCCAATAAAACTGGCAGAACAACTCAACTCAAGTGATACGTGGCTTACTTCTCTTTACGCTGGTCTCACTTATAAAAAAAATGAGGGGTCTTTTTTATCCATCCATCCATTTTCTGAGCCGCTTCTCCTCACTAGGGTCGCGGGCGTGCCGGAGCCAATCCCAGCTGTCATCAGGCAGGAGGCGGGGTACACCCTGAACTGGTTGCCAGCCAATCGGGGGGCACGGGTCTTTTTTATGAAGAGTGTTATGTATTAGTTCTAGAATCCACAATATGCGGAAGGTCACATGCCCAAAACCCGGAAAACAGGATAGCTGACTTCGTGTGTATGCTACGCTAGCGAGCATGACATAATTGTTAGAACCCAAACTTGTTAAAATTTTGTTTCATTCATTGCTGGCGTCTTCGGACAAAAGTTAAATACATGTATGTCATTTATTTATACAAATATGATATGTGTAAACACAAACGAAGCCTAAACATCAGCTATTGTCATCTTTGGTGGCTCTGCGGTGACATCTTGTTTAAAAAAAATAAAATAAAAATTAAAAAGACAGATGTTTAAAGTTCCCACGGGTGCTATGCCCTACACATGCACACACATACACTCATGAGTTAGTACAATGTTGACCATACTGTATCTATATGTTCCTTGTTTGTACCTGCATGCCACAGATGGGGTCCTCGCACAGGTAGACTCCAGGTGACTGTCCATCCTGCAAGCTGCCAGTTGCCACCTCAGAGAGTAAGTCCTTCAGGTTCTCCTCTTTGCCCCACACCTTTTACAAGCACACCCGTATATATATAAACTAACAGTAAAGCCATGTACAGTATTGTCATGGACTATATTCTTAAAATGGCTTATCAGTATAACAGAAAGCAGGTCAGGGTGTGTTTATGCCACAGGTTCTCGACTGAAAACCGGTCAAACTGGGATACTTTGGGCTGGATTGCTTACAGATTTTGGGAACGTAAAAATGTCAGCATTTGAAAAATGTCTTTGAACATAGGTTTTTGAATTTTTTTTTTTTTTATGGTTTCCATGTCAACGTTGAAAACAGTCCTCTGGGAAAACGGATGGAAAGTGTTCAGCGTAAGCATGCACCAATTACAGCAACTACTGTGTCCAGTGGGAATGCATTACTTACAGTACATACCTTAAATTCTAAACCCACACATACACGGATAAGTGGTATTGAAAAAGGGTTTCAGATAAGACTCCCAAGCAGGCAGTGCGCATGTGAGTTTCTTATAATATCCTCTAGCAAACCCAAAGGAACAAATTGTGTCTGTTTATGATGAGGATGTCAAGCTTTCTTTAAGCAAATTTTGTGTTCTTTGCCTTCCCTTCCGAGTTGACGCACTGCAGCATGTCTGGCGCAACCATTTCGGGACAGTGCCCCCACAGTTGGTACCCCAGAGACTCCATGCCCAAAAAGTGGTCTGGAATGGAGTGGAGCAGCACCAACCTCAACTGCGGACACGCGGACAGAGAAGCGCGCCCCTGTTTTCTCCCTCCTCTCGTTGATGAGCTTAAAGAGCCAGGAGATAGCACAGGGGATGATACCCAGCATCTGTAGGGAGTCATGGCGGCCAATCATGGTGTAGGATTTGCCTGCATCCAATAGACAGACAGTGTGTGAAATTCAGTGTGTATGATGTGTGTTTTTCCCCATGGGTGCACACACACACACACACACACACACACACACACGGACATGCATATACACAAACTTGCGTGGTACACACACCTGCTCTGGCTGTCAGGAGCTCAGAACTCACGAAAACAATGTGTGACACCCTACTGAAGACTTATAAGGATATGAACAGCCTGTCATGTGAAATGTCCATGATTTGTTCTGCGACACAATGGAGGATCAAGTGCTTGTCAGCAGCACAGTAAATTTACAACGTTCTCTCTTGCCTCCACCGCTTTGTTTCCTGGAGCATTAAGACGCACTGTCACACCAGTAAGGTATATGTCACAGAGAGAAGAACATGATAATAATAATATTGTAATATATAAATGTTAAATATAATGATTTAGAATGAATAGCTAAGGTTTATTAAGACTTTAATAAGGCAAATTGGTGCAGATTCTCTGGAGGTAAAAAGAGAATAAATTAATATATGTTTTAATATATTCTGTAGGTTCTTGTAGGTGAGTGTCAAATCACTAAGTTGATTCCCCCTTGCAGTCTCTAGCCTTCAAAAAGACGTATTTCACTCACGTTATCCTACACTACTGTATGTGCATGTGCCATTTCGATTTTAATATTCAGTATCTGCTGTCTGTAATTTAATACATTCATCCCATCTTTTTTTGGCGAAAAGAGGGGGGCTTGACTTTGCTATATTTTTAGCTTGACTAAGTAAGGCTTTAAGGATATGGGGCTCTATTTTCGTAGACAGCACATCTGCGGCGGAGCACAAATGCCGGCAGATTCAGATTTTCGAATAAGCTCAAGGTTCGCTTCAGCTGGGATGTTCCGGTACAGCGAGGGTGTGTCCTTTGAGATGCACCCGGTGAAGTGACAATTTGGATGGTAGAAAGTTAGTCTGTAAACCTCCGCCTGCTCAGACCACGTCTAACTGCCAGCGCAGGCTAGACCGCTGGTCTAAAGCGATTTTGGTGAATTTAAGCAGGGCGCAGGCAGACAGGTACCGAGGTCTGCGGACATACTGTATTTAAGTCGCCAGTGATTTATCACCAGCTCATTCTGTATTTAATAAGGGTACATTGTCTGTTGCCACACCAGCCACGAGTAGCGAGAATGCTCCACTCACACACGCATCACTGCGATTATGCATCATCCGCTTTATTGGCAGTGAATGAAGTTGGCCGTAAACTCACTCACAGTCGCGCAGCCCGCCCACTCTCGGCCCACCGGGCTGCACTGATCTACGAAATTACCAAAACTGGTCTAAACCGTTCCTTGCGCCATCTGTTTACACCGTTGATGAAAATAGGGCCCACAGTATGTTTTTACCATGGGTGAAATCACATATTGGAAAATGTTGCACGAACTGAATTAGTAACTGGAAGAATTGGAGATGATTTATTTAAAACACAATTCACAATCATTCCAGTAGATGTACACGATATCAGGTCGAACAAATTAAGGCCGAAGAAATTTTGTAGGATTTTATACAAACGTGAATGCTCTGGATTTTGCAGAAAGCTGACAATGTCTGGGAGTGGTTATTGGAAATAGGTTTGTTTAAATGAAATACTGTACTAAAATGTAACAAAAAAGGCATGGAAATTAATAGAAAATTAAACGTTTCCTTTTTTTATGGAAGGATGTATTATAAATTGCTAATAGAATTTTTTTGTGTCACTGAAGTCATTATAAAAACAATGACTGTTCAGGAGCGAGCTAAGATGGCAACCCACATTCTTTTTCTTATCTTCTTACATTTACTTCCATTTCCCATGTGATAAATGACATATAATTCGTTTCAATAAATATATAATAGGAATATGGCTTTTCTTCCCGATTTTCAATTCCTAGTTTCTTTTCACTCTACAGTGTGTATGAAAATGCACAGAAGTTAATTTAAAAAAAACAATTTTTATTTTTTTTGTTACTTGAAAAATCAAATTTTTTTTGTTATGATTATATTTTGTGGGATTTTATTCAAAACAGCTCTGCAATTAGAAGAAAACAAAAATGTTATGTCTACCCAATTGTATCTAATCAGAGACAATAAGAGAGAGAAAAAAATCTAGCTTTACAAAAATAATAATGCTCACTTTTGGTTAACAGTGTTGAACATGTTTATCATTGTAGTGTAGAAATGTACTGCATCGTGCTGAGACCAGTTTCTGATATTATTTTATGTCGCTAAATAAGGTAAACAGCTCTCGGCACTTGGGATTTCACCATTTCTGCAAGAGGAAATCATTTGCATTCCTGAAGGTCCTCCTTTAATTTTAGTCACAGTTGGACTTATAGTCATTTCTCCATGTTCATCGAAAGCAGACTGTGTGAGCCAGCGTGCGTCAAAAAGCCAACATCCACAGACCCCACCATAAATGGTCAGTGTGTTACTTATTTTAATTAGTGAAAACGTTAATGCCCTTGTATTGCAGCCTCATTACTATGGATGGCCGTAGTGGGACAACATCAGCACTCCTCTGCTCTTACAGCCTTTAGAACTAGTGAGGTCAGCACGGTGCGATATCACCTCGTAGAACAGTAATACTGATTGAAAGAGCAAAGTCTACTGCTGTTTGATCGATTCCTCCATGATATAAAACGACGCACTTATCATTTATCCATTGTGCAGTGACAAGCACAAGTCACGGCGAGGGCTGACCCATGGTTGTCCAATATGCATGTTTGGATCCAATGATCTTCAAAGTCTTGGACAAGTACCACGAGTGGTAGGTGGGCTTTCTCTTGTGGTACTCGAAAGAATCACTGCCTAGTTCAGTTGTATTTAACTTATTACCTCAAATACATCTGAATGTAACAATTTATATCTATATATATATATATATATATATATATATATATATATATGTGTGTGTGTGTGTGTGTGTGTGTGTGTGTGTCTGTGTATATATGTATATTTGAGCAGTGTTAATGTTCAAACTATAAATAATGCTAAAGTGGTTTACAATTACATTAAATGTACTTTTTATGAATAAAATCTTTGCCTCGTTTTTTAAAAAATTTTTTTATGAAGACTTAGGCCTACTACGCTCCGGTATTTTGATATTGGCCATGATGGTGGCACTTGCAGGGCTAAGAATTATTTTAGGTGGTACTTTGTGTCAAATGTTTGAGAACCACTGTCCTAGTAGTTTCTAGGCTAGGCTTTGATTGTGAATGTGCATGTTGGTCGTGATATGTTTTAGTCTGCAGTGAGAGGTTCCGAGCCCTTTAAGATTGCCTCCAGGAGGATTAGGAAATCCTCTTCTTTCTCCCGCTGATCGATGGAGGGCCAGCCGAGTCACACACACTGGATTTCTCTAGCACGTACGTGCGTGCGTGCGTGCGTGCATGCATGCATGCACGTGCGTACGTGTGTGTGCGCGTCTTACCCAGCTTGGAGTGTCCAAAGCAGAAGACACATCCATCTGCTCCATTCACCACCGAGTGAATCACCTCGGCAACTGTTCCCGCGCACACTTCCGCCTAGCAACAGGTAAGGCAAGGCAGTCATGAAGAACCAATTAGAGCTGAGGGTCAAGAGACTGTCAAAACTTGATGTAGGCCTAGTATTTAACACTCTCATATAACACGCTACATATAGAACTCGAGGGATGGATAGAGATGGATGGATGGATGGTAAATTGCCGATAGATGATGATTGATTGAAAAATGGATGATAGCAAAGTGATGATCGATGGATGGATGGGTAGATGGATTCATACAGGATGGATGGATGGCTACAGAAATAGATGGATGGTAGGCAGGTGATAGGTGATGATGGACAGCTAGAAAGCTAGCTAGCTAGATAGATAGTAGCAGTTCCAAGAATTAGCTACCATTTAGTTGCGTATACACAGTACAGTATACCTCAATACTAGGCAGTAATTGGATCACTGCCCTGTTTTAACCCATCAGTGCAATATTAGGTAGAACACCGTTGATTTTACAGGGACTAACCACTGACCTGCGACGCATCGGAAGGGAAGGCAGCGTCGAAGGCAAACATCTTTGGAGGGACCTGGCTGCCCATCGCTCTCTTCTGGGAGGCAGCACTTGGCGTCTGATTGACCGACGGGTCCATGATGGTGATCTGTTTCTTTCTGGGGTCCACTTTGAGGAAAGAACTAGACTCTGCCGCGTCCGACTGAGATGCCGGACACACACGCACCATCACTTTTACCTGAGGGCCACGAAGAGAAAACAACATTCGGTACTAATAGAAGATTATGCTGGGGATACACTCGGCTGCCACTATATTAGGTACACAATGAAATGAAATACACATTTCACTTCAGCCTTTACAGATCTAGAAATTTAGATTTCCATCCACGGTCGAAGACGACTCCGCTGCATGGGCATCTTCTGGATTTTCTCGTGTATTTCAATGGAACCACAATTGAAGTGTAATTAATATTTAGTTCCAGTAAATATAGACTAAGAAGATGTCAAATTAAGTTCAGATCTCATGTACTGTTATGAAAATAAAATGTGAAGTTACAAACAATTGCATTAATGAACCACCATACTGAAAATCCAATATATCCCAGTGATTCTTCGTCGATCTTTTCTCCCAATTTCCCAATTCTCTCCTTTTTACCTAACGTCAAAATCCTCTTACAGCTTTTCCGCTCATCCCACTCCCCTCAGAAATTGCAAGCAGCCACAATTGAAAGGGTTGTCAGCGGCCATTGTTTCCTTTGATAGCACAGAGCGCAACACTCTGCATCATCACATCAGATTGCTCGAGAACATTCGACAAACGCAATCCACTGTCTTCAAAAGTGTTTTTTTTTTTTTTTAATTCATGTGCAAATGCGTTTGCTATATCTTGTAAAATACACTGCAAAAAAAAAAAAAAAAGATTCAATATCTATAGCGGTTTGTAATATTAATGTACTGGATGGAGTCCTCCTCTGGTTTTATATGAAATATTCAATATTTATAAGCATCTTGACAGTGAGCATTTGTGATTACACCACCAATGATTTATTGTAAGTTTTTAAAGGTGTGCATTTTTGTGATGGTTATTTGTCAAAGGTAACTAACAATGTTTACTTTTACTTCCAGTGGGATGTAAACACAGCTCAATACAAGAAAATGGAACATACTAGGTTTCTTTTGATCATCACACTGCAAGTTTCCTTTTTTAAGTCATGTAATATTATACTGTTATGAAATGTTGGAAAACCTTTTATCAGACAGTATCTTTTTAGTGTATTTTAGTTATAATACATGTATTTTCGTAACACTGTATCTTGCTCGGGGTCGTGAGGAGCGGGCGCCAGCTGACTCAAGGTAAAAGGCAGACAACAATACACACGCACATTCACACCGTTACTGGGTGGGAAGTGCACCAATACTGCGCAAATGAACCACTACTACAACTACTACACTTCGCATAATATACTGTACGTTTACATAAAATAAATGTATTGTATATTATTTTAAGAAAATACACCATAAATGTTGGGCAGCAGAGTGCTCTAGTGGTTTGCCCCACAGTTTTGAAGTTCTGTGTTACAAATCTTGGCACCGGCCTTCTTTTGTGTCATTTGCATGTTCTTCTCATGCTTGCGGATTTTTCTCTGGCCTTCTTCCCGTTTCCTCCCTCATTCCAAAACATGCATGTTAGGTTAAATTGCAGACACTAAATTGTCAGTCGGTTTGAATGTGAGTGTGAACGGGTGTTTGTCTATTGGCTGGCAACCAGTCCCCCCGCCTCTTGCACAAAGTCAGCTGGGATAGGCTCCAGGTCATCAGTGACCCTAACGAGGATAAGCGATACAGAAAATGGTTACATGGATGATAAATCTAGCATACTTTAGCATGACTTGACATTTTCTAACATGTTATTGGAGCTGTTATTTATTCAATTTTCAGTCTCATGTCCATTAAGGATGGGCCTAAATTTCCTTGATCTACTATGGGGGAAATTATGAAGATTATCCATTTTAAATCAATTCCTAATCGATGGATGGATGGATGCATGGATAGATACATACATTAACCCACCTACAAGCAAAACAATTTTTTTTAAATAATGAATTATTTTGAATAGTGGTTTTCTTTTAAAAGGAATAAAATACGGGGAAAAAATGTGTGTGTGGATGTAGCTGAGTTCCCTGATGGCATGTAGATGAACTCGCAAACTCATAGAGACTGAATCAACATCTCTGCTGGTTGCAACCAAGACGTGCACTCCATTTTGCCTCAATTGCTTTGAGACATGATTAATCAACAACCACTTCCACACCATTGTCAGAATTTTTAATGATCAATTAATCAACGATTATGCCCTTGGCTACTGTCTATGAATATGAAACAACTTTTTATTCATTTTTAACCGCATAATTTCACAACCGAGAGACAAAAACAAGAAGGAAGCCCAACAAGGTCATGCTCCACTGAGCAACCCCATCTCAAATGACAACTAGGCTATGAAGTGTAAAAGCATAAAAGCCTCTCCGGTGCCTGGTAACTAATGTAAAAATATATTATGTATCCCATGTTGTAGAAAGGGAGATATAAAAACCAAAGGGGTCTTAACACACAGTATGTTGCTGTTTATGTGCGCATTCATCTCGCGCGCTCTCACTCACATCTAATAACATATTAACAGGCTTTCCGTTAGTTACATCATTAAATGACCATGGGCTATTTAAGAAAGCTGGTTCAATAAACTGTGTGTGCACGCGCGCATGTGTGTGTGTTTTTGTGTATTTGAGTCTCCCTCACAAGAAAATAATGATCAGTTTAAAAATGATGCCTCACACTCACCTGTAAACAATTAATAGGCAACCTTTGCGACCCAGATGAACTGAGCAGTGGCTCAGTGCCAGGTCAACACTTTGCACGTCGGATACACACACACACACACACACACACACGCACGTAGTAACACACTCCAGCACACACTTGGATTTCTCATGCACTCTCGTGACCCCAATAAAAGACCCCATCACATCAGTGAGAGCCTGGGGGAAGGATTTTACTGTTGCACGCTTTATAAGGCGTAACTCATAAAATCGTCCCGCCTCTTGAGAGCCTTTTTCCTCCTCTTGTCTGAGTGTGAGTGAGTACAGTAAATATGTAGTGCATACAGTCTATGAGGCCACGATGCTACAGTGTGTCACTTCCTTCACATGGTGAGATAAATAGTCCTTCAGTTTCTTCTTTAAGATTAATAAAAAGAGAGGCGCAAACATGGATGCAGATTATATAGCTCCACTCGCCAGTCACAACATTGCATACACCCGCATAATCTAATGAGATCCAATACAAGCGCTGCATCCAATATTCCGCCTTTACTCAGATATCGTCAATATATTCCACCAGGTATTTTAAATACATTAAAGGAGATATATTGTGCAATTTTTTTCACAAATTAAAACAGTTCCCAGGTGTCTTGACGAGCTTTGGTCAAAGTACCCCAAGAATCAAGAATTACACCTCAGTTAGCACCCTGTCTAAACATCCGTGTATTAAATGGGAGACTGTCTACTGCAGAGTGCGCCACACTGGTGCGGTGCAATGGGGGAGTGGCGGGCAGTGGCCCCAGGCATCCACCTGGGGAGGGCATCAAAATGACGTATTGTATTTTGGATACAAGGAAACTACGTCCCTCAGCTGGCACTCCAGAGACCCAAATACGTGTATACAAGGAATTAAAAAGTCACTTTTCCGTAATGTGTTCCCTTTAAGTGAATGCTTCCAAGGACAGTATAATAAGACAGCGGGAAACTTTAAACAATAATAAAAAGGGGAGTTCTTTTTTTTTCTTTTTTTTTCTGTAACTTTTTTGTCATACCCTCTTTGTTAAAATTGTCAGTATGACATGACAGCAGTACATGAGTACAATGATCTGTTAAAAAAAATTGTTCATTATTCAAAATCTTGAACTAAGTTCATTGTTCCAAAAATGAACTAGTTCATCTTGTATTACAACCCAAAATAAATTCCATATTATGACAATGTGAACGTACAGTGTTGTAACAAAAGCATTCTGAAACAAAGACATTTTCCTGACGAAGAAGACATGCTCTCCCATTTACGGTGTGTCCCTGAACGCACCTCGCGCATGTCAACATGAAAGACGGACGCACTGAATCGGTTGCTACATCCAGCCCTAATCCCCCTGACATATGAAGGCTCGTATATAGTGTGTTCAAGCATGTTTTGTCCTGGAAGTCCCCAACAAAGCCTGGCACTCTTGAATGTAAATGAACTTTCGTCCAAAAAAACTTTCTTTGACGCCAGATTAAGCGCATTCTCAATAACGTTCATCAGGCAGAAATGAACTAAATTCAATTCATGTTCACCCAAAATATGAACTAGTTCATGAATTTTCCTTCATTGAACTCGTTCAGGTCCAATTGATTTTGTTGAAGTGTTGTTCTGTGACGTTCTCACGTCTACGCACTTTCAGAATCACATTTAATTGTGAACAGCCATGTTTGAGAAACGCGCTCTTGTATGGTAGTGAGGCCCCGTCTTTGCTAAGAGACTCAGTGGGTGCGTGAGGATTAGTGCAGTGAGGCCAAATTAAAATATTGCTCGCATTTTTAACACTTCAAACTCCCCCTTCAGGAACTGCTGCAAGATCTGCTGTTTCTGCGTATACAGCAGAGAAACGTCTGCCGCTCGTTTCTTCTGTCAAAACAGAACAAAATAGCTTCACAGAAACACAAATCCAGCGAGCGTATCTAAGTCAGCAGATTGATCCTTCTTCCTGGTCTTTTCAATGACATAAAATCGATGAACACGCAAAACGTGGATGTATGACTGTGACCGTGTACTGCGCACAGACGATTACGAAGCCATAGTACCCCCTAGTATCCTAGAACAATCAATGATTTGGTGTCCTGTGAGTTTCCCATGTTTAAACCTGAGTTAGGCTAAGTTGTGTTTGCTTGAGTGTTTTGAAAGCTATACTATTCTCAGAGGATCCTTGGCCTACTTCCACACCGGTATGGATCAATATGTGAGGCCATGCGCTACAGCCAATTTCATCAAGACACACTTTGTTGATGAGAGCGCACAAAGCTAATGGACTCTTTGTTGTTTTGGTTATCGAAAAAAGAAGAAGAGAGATGGTGAGACAACACTAATATCTCCTCACACATCCCTTCATCCCTCTCTCAAAATGGCCATTCCCTCCGTTCTTCCCATCTTTCTTACAGCACTCTGAACTAATGGCTATCCCACTTATCCATCTAATAGTTTTACCTATGAGCTCCTGTTGCACACGCTGAATAGCCAGAAGAAATGACTGTACTTTTCAAAGACATTTAAAAGCCATGCTATAGGCAATGGGCCAATCCTTTCAAATTGTATTTGTGAAAGATCTTTGAGGTTGTTGTTTTTTTTTAGCCTAACTAAACCACTAGTCCTGACACATGACAAAACATTGTCACTAATTAATTTAAAAACACAATGCCATGACGCTGCTATACGAACCTAGTTGGAAAATGTAAAAAAAAAAAAAAAAAAAAAAAAAAAAGACAAGCTCTATATACAATTGCACTCAAAATTAAACATCCATTTTACTGATACTTGCTAAATGTTCAAGTTCAGTCTTAAAAGAAGATTATTCATATGTGCACTGAAGACATACTGTACACACACAAAAAAATCTAATATAATATTGTTGAGTTTATGGAGCCTAAAATAGGCAAATACTATTACTACTACTGTACACTTGATAACACATTAATGTAGATTCATAGTACCTAATGCCAATATGAAGGTAAATGAGATCAACACAATGTCATAATATTTTAGTAAGATATACTGTAATACAAAAGGTCTGGTGCCGAAACTAAATTGACCTACACTACTGAAACATTGCTGAAACATTATTTTAAAAGTTACCTTTAAAGCACAACAACAACCATGGAACCGATATGGTAATGCTTTCAACATCATTGTAAAAATAGTAGCAAAACATGCAAAAGGTTAAGCATTATAGTCAATCTATTTGGGTCATGTACGATACTATATACATTCAGAAATAGACTCTTTTATATTTTATATAGCACTAGGGGTTGAACGGTTTAAGATTGTTTTGTAGTCGACTATAGGTGATGAAAGCTGAATCGAAGTCGATTAACCAATGATGTCGTTGACTTTTCTTTTTTTTTTTTTTTAGCGCAGTAGCGCTGTCCCAAACCATTTTTGTACCACGGACCAGCTTCGCATAAAGACATATTTCGACAAACCGGCATGGAAAAAAAAAAAAAGAATTCTCACGAGAAGCATGCTCATGAGATACCAATGTGCAAACTTAAAACAGTTTAGGATGATTATATTCACGCTATACGCTTTACACTGTAGGGCTTCGTGTTCTGCCTCTTTTTAACACCAACGTAAAGTGAAGCCGAAAGCCAGTTTGAGGAAGTAACTTGTGACAATGTGACAAACAACCTTGAGAAGATGACAAAAGGTTGCCCGACACTTTTTCACCACCATGCGACACTAATATTGGCAAGAAAATCAATAGGAGAGTGACGCTATGCCCTAATTGGCTCCAAAGTATGTATGTAAGTATGACACCGCAGACACAAACATCATTTTAAATTCTTTCAGTAAACTCTCCTTTTAGCAATTCATCCCACTTCTGCTCAAGATGGATATTGATTTTGTATTATAGCCCTAGGTGGCACATGATTTCAATAGCCCTTGCTGATTAGAGGTTTGAAATGAAATAACAATGATTAAAAAAGGTTTCCCCTTCGAAGTAATCCCCCTCGAATGTAACGTCCTTTCCTCGTCTTCTCTTCCACACCTCTGTGGGGCCCCTGGAAGGATTGAGCTATTTTATAGTCATCCCCTTGGCTTGGGAAAGAGGGAATTCTTTGTCATTTCTTTTTAAATCACACAAAATCACAGGGCACTGTGTGCAGGCGCGTCGTCATGGATAATCAGCCATGAGTTGTCCTGCTGGTGGCTCTTCTCGTGCACTGAACAAAGCAAATGCTGCCAGATCTCTTTGTGGACATGCTGGTTGATCATGTGGCCCACATTAAAGGGGAAGAACTTGTAGCTTCTACTTTGAGTTTGAAATATTTCTTTTTTGACACCAGTCCTGGATCCTTTCTCACACGGCTCAAACGTGTTTCACATTTGTGGAAAAAAATATTTTCCTTCAGTCATTATGGTTTCACATGCGTATTAATATAGGAAAAAAAGATCAAGTCAAAAGAATCTCAGAACTTTTTGCTTTTGGGGGGAATGGAAAAAAGCAATGAACAACACAAGTATCAGGATGTGTCTGTGTGTGCGTGCGTGTTTGTCAATAACATGCGCTACCTCTGCCAGCACGGAGTACATTAATATTTCATCCATAAGGTAGAATACAGCAGTCTCATAATAGACTCACTCATTCATTTAAAGGCATGAGAGTATACACATAGAACATGCACACACACACACACACACACACACACACATGCACAGTTTGCTGCCTGAGAGGGATCACTGCTGCTATTAAAAATTGATTAGCTGTCATAGTAACATCTTCCCCCCAAGGTCAAGTCTCTAACCGTGTGTGCATGCAAAATGTGGAGTGCATAGATGAGAGGGAATAAAACAAGTCTGTCTCTGTCCTCTAGTCATTGAGAACATTGACAAATGGAGATGAGCATGGATGAAAGGATGACCAGGACAGAGATGGAGGACAAGAATGAAGAAGTATAACCCTTTATCTTAGCTCTCGCCCCTTTAATTCGCCTTCTAGTGTCCTTGATTTATACATTTGTATTTCCACAATAGCAAATAACCAACTGAAAGAATATTCTAACTCATGGGGGTGCTGTCCAATGGACGTAATCACTATTTGGTGTCAAATTAAAAATATCTCAAACTTTGACTTACAGTTTTTGTTTTTTCACAATATAATGCAGTCCAATTAACACTCAGTGGCGCCGACATTTGGTCTTAAAATACTTTGACAAAGATAATGAAGCTAAGGAGCTGTTTCTTAATATTTTGATCTGTCATCATTAAATAAATAGTATCATCTATCAATCTATCAATCCTTTCTTATACTGTTGATAGATGATGATAGATAGATACTGTAGAGAGCCCGACAGGCGGGTGGGCAGGCGTACGGACAGCTGGACTACAACACCAATAATAATAAATAAAATTGTAACAATTGTAACAAAAATCAGTGGAAACTGAGGTTAGATTTTCATCATTGTTAATGACTTTTATCTTAATTAAATATGGAATTATTTTGCTGTTATTCAAACTCGTATTTTCTTGTATCTTATCTAATTTCTAAATCATCAATTAAAAAAAAATACAGATAAAGTTGTGGACCCATTTTTTTTTTTTTTTCCAGTTTAACATCATTAAAAAGAATTTTTGAATACCATGACAGTCCCTTTGCATTTTGTAAAATTTCCTTGACTGATCCACGGGCACCCCTGTGCTTCTCAATGCGATGCTCCCAGCTGTTTGATTTAATTACTGTTAAAGTGAGGAGGCACCTACAACCTGTAGGACAACATGGAGCATAACAATACCACAAGGAAAGTGAGATGCACATGCCACTCAGGAGCGTCCTCTAAGGGATTTGAATTAATTTGACATCCTTGGACGGGTAGCAGGTATTCATACGCATGACCCGCGCAGGGTGATTTCCCCCGGCTATAACTGTGACGTCCCAATCTGTTTTCTGCCATATTAACATCGGGCCTGCAAACTAAACATGTAGTGCAAGATTTATCTCGAAGCCTTCCACTAGGGGATTTGCTGCTCATTTGTCATCCTTCATTATACAATGTAATCCTATGAAATGTGGTCCTGCAAGGTGGAGGTTTTTTTTTGGGGGTGCGCATGTGCAAATGCCATTGCAGCAGGGGTAGCCGACCCCCACTGGTTGGTGACATTTTTCCTGGAGAAATGTCACCCGGGTCATTGTCGTCCCCACATTTGTGCGTAGGCCTGTGTGTATTTGATTAGCTCTCGGCGATATCTGATTGATTTTGTATAGCACAAGCTTTTTATGTTGGAAAACAGCAGGATATGGCTTCTCTCTGAGCTCCAATGCAATTTTGCACACCGCTTATACAGGAAATTTGAGAATTACCGCAAGGAAGCAGACATTGGGCTTCATTCACTAACTGTCTCTGTGTTGGCAGCTGTCACACGACGAGCAGATTGCGCTAGTTCACGCTTTGATCGTACAATCGGAAAAGCCAAATTATATTACTCCAAGGCTTCAGAGATTTCGTACCGGTCAAGTTCACATGCATGCTACAAATCTCGAGCAACATTTCCCGAAATGTACAGCTGATGAATGACCGTCAAAGGTCAGAGGCAAACGTTTGCACCTTGCCGCTGGCTTGCTTGAAGTTGTGACGTTAACTCAGAGCGCCGTGCGTGGCTTATATATTTTCTGTTGCACTCTCGAATGAAATTTTGGAATTAATGAAAAATGATAAACATCACTATTATATGTTGACACTTTCTGTGTTTAACAAGGTTTCCAATGATATGAACCTTTTGAAAATAGGATAAAGATTAAGAAAATGATAAACGTTTTGGGGACCATGTCTCACAACTTTCAACCTCGGCCCATTGGCTGAGATGTGTCAAACAGATGTCTTTTTATGAGGAAACAGGGACGCGCGCCTCACGGCGATTGGAGCGACCTGGGCACGAGCCCGTCATTTTACAATGAATTCTGATTCGTTAACATACTGTCTGTACGGTGGTGCAAAGAAAATTGGCCGGTACGCACATGACATGAATGTGATGGTGATTTTGCATATAAGCTCTATTTGTGTACTTATTCTGCGTAAGCACATTTCCATACATTTATTCGTGATTGAGGCTCATTGACTTAAAATAAGATTGTGGCTTCAGTGTACGTGTTCTCAAAGTCAGGGTGGATTGAGCCCACCCACACTGAGCGACGCCAATGAATGCGACTGAACTGTCGCGCAGTGTGCAGGGCTGTGCGATTACTTTTCTTGAGAAGCCAAGCTTCAGCAACTGATTTGGCTGCAATTCGAAATTTGTATCACAGGAGAACGCCGTTGCAACATCGCAGGTGTAACCGCCGCTCAAAAATGCCATGTTGTATTACATGATTTCCGGGTACGACGACACCTTTATTCCCCATTTCTTCTCTTTGTTAATTGAAATATAGCTACAGCATTCAGGGCAATCTGATACTTCCTTGACAACCGCGTCAGGTCGTTTGTGATTCAATAAAAATGCAGTGCCGAGTGTCAAAAATGTTCCATTGCATTATGTCGGTATTTGTGAGATAGCGACTGTAATTGGTTCGCGACGCGTTCGGTTGCGTCACTTAGTGTGCAGGGGCCCTACGGTGAATTTAGATGAAAGTGCTATCGTACAAAGTTACATTTTTATTTATGCGAGTCACAACAATCCCAGTTCAAAATGACAGAATACATTTTCATGTGAAAGTCAAGCGAGTACCATTACTTTTATCTAAATTGGTAGTTTTTATACGCTAATCTGTGTATATCCGCGCTGACAATGGGAGCTATGTACACCATGCTCAAGAAACCAAATATCTGTTTTCAAAGATGAGAGAGAAGGATAATTGTTTTTTTTTTTTTGGGATAAATCCACTTTTTCAAAAGTTGCCATCTTTAGTCTTCAACTCGAAACGACACGTTTCTTTGGGGGGCTCATTCGGTACGAGTTTGAGTCTTTATCGGAACATCTCTCTTCTCCCCGTGGAATTTCTCCAGGTACTTGGGTTTCCTCACACATCCTAAAAACATGCTTCTTAAATTCACTGAAGACTCTAAATTGTCCGCATGTTGCTCGTCTATATGTGCCCTGTGATTGACTGGCGACCAGTCCCAGGGTGTAGCTCACCTCTCGCCCAAAGTCAGCTGGGATAGACTCCAGCCCACCTGCGGTGGCCGGTCTCGAAAATGGATAAATGTATGGAATTTCGAAAGAAACAATAAGCAGAGCCAGTTTGGTTGAATGAAGATGCTAGGAGGCAGACAGACTTTATACGTGTGTGTGCGTATGTGTGTGTGTGTGTGTGTGTGTGTGTCTTTACATGTGACTGTGTCTCCCTGACAACTGAGGAGACATCTGTCACTTCCATATGGGGAGAAACTCAAATGAAGCCTCAAAAGTGGACAGAAAAAAATGGATTTCTTCATTTGACATTTAAAATGTCATTTTAAAGTCGAATTTGAATGTTCTCCCTGTGCTTCCTTTCACATTCCTACAACATGTATAGTTAATTGAAGACTGAATTGTCCATAGTGAATGTGAGCATGAATGTTTGTTTGTCTACGTATATGTGGTCTGCGATTGGCTGGCGACCAGTGCGGGGTCGACGCTGTCTCTTGCCCAAAGTCAGCTGGGACAGGCTCCAGCTACCCGCAACCCTAATAAGGAAAAGTGGTCTGGAAAATAGATGGATGGATTTTGCTTGTAGCTCTACTGTACACTGCGCATATTCCTGCAAATTTGCTATACCTCTCTTACAGTGTCAATTAAAGCTGAGCATTATTAGCATTTGTGACTACTGTCATGTATAGGATCTAATTACATTTTTCAGGTGTAACCAAATGAATTGTCCAGTGAGTAATTTGTTGTTTTGATTCCTAGATGAGAACCGTTTACCCATAAAGGAAGAAGAAAGTTAAGTCTGCAGAACGGCTCAGGACCATGACGCTTTAAGACAACCATGCAGAAGTGCAACATGGGTAAGTAAGGCTTGCTTATTTCTTATTTCTATATGTTTGTTGGAGACGCACGTGTGGGGTATCGCTCCCTCACTCTGTCTCTGTATCGCAATGGACAGCGTCTTTTTGACATCTGTTTGATTTGATCAGAAACACTCATTCATTTTCTCGTGCCGACACACACACACACACACACACACACACACACACACAGTCCGTGAGCCCAAAACTGAGGAGGGGGGAGGGGCACTAAAAACTCATTACATGGACAATCGATATTGCACACACTTCAGCAGCATCAACGCCCCCAACCACATCCACAACACACACATATACACACACATTTCATCAGCCACTGGCTAGGGTGACGGATGACTTTTGTCAGCTTGAGATGTGTTACCGTGGTAACCATTAGGCATATTTTTGTTACGATTCTGCGGAGGTGACACCAGAGAAAAGCATCCAGCTGAAGGTCAGGATTGTGAAACATTTTACATTTGGATACTGACTTGCACTCGTTCAAACTCTTAGTATGAATTAGCAAAACTATAACCTGGTAAAGTGTTCTCCCCCCCCCCCCCCCCCCCCCAACCCCCCTAACCACCCCCTCCAATAAATCCATAAATGTATATATAGAGGTAATGCCTAATACAAGTGTACAAACATTAAACATATGAATTTTTACTAATTTAAAGGAGCCACTATGCATTCTTTACACCATTTAAAACAGATCCTTAGAATCATAAAACCGTTTCTGACATGATTTTGTCAAAATAGCACAAGGATCAAGAATGATTTTACATTTGATGGGTGTGGGCAGGCATTCCAGAGACTGAACTATTTGTGTAGGAAAAATTAAAAAGTAAATGTTCCATAATGGGCGGTTAGCACATCTGGCTCACAGTTCTGAGGGCCGGGCTACAAATGTTCTCCCTGTGCCTGCGTGGGTTTTTTCAGGGTACTCTGGTTTCCTCCCACATCCCAAAAATATGCTTGGTAGGTTGATTGAAGACTCTAAATTGCCCGTAGGTGTGAATGTGCGTGCGAGTGGTTCTTTGTTTATATGTTATAAATGGATGGCGAGATGGATGTTCCATACTGTCTATCTACCCTTTAAAAATAAAATATGTAGCAAAGTTTCTCTTATCTTTTCTAAAACTCAAAAAGATTTACACTACAGTGGTGCCTTGAGATACGAGTTTAATTTGTTCCGAGAACATGCTCGTCGGTAAAAAAACACTCGCATCTCAAATCATCTTTTCCCAAAATGAATGGGAATAATAATTTACTTCATTAAAGCTTGCAGTAAGGACATAATTAAATAGAATTAAAAATAATTAAACACTTTTTGTCACATTGTATCAATTGAATTGCCATTGTCCCACTCCTTCCTTGGTCACCTGGGGCAATATAAGACAGACAGGCGGGTATACTGTTCATTGAGCCATCTAAACTCTTCTCAGCTCATCAGTATGGGACTAATATTAGTTGTTCCACGCAGCGGATAAAGAATATATCACCGTCGGTACTGTTATTTTGTCTGTCTACATGTGTTGCTGCACCGTTTGTGTCCAATGCTTAAAGGGTTAAAGCACTGCAACATAATGCGATTTAGGTTTAGCATTAATCAAGCTGACCGAAAGTGGTGGCCAAAACGTGGTTTTAAATACACAAGGTGTAATGGTCTTTGTTTTATGTTGAGTTTGAAGAGTAAACTTCAGCTGCAAGCGGCAATAAACAGCTTGAGGCTTTGTTTTTGAAGAACTGTTCACTGTCTGCCAAGCTGCTGCTTCTTGTGAAGTGAGTTGCGTCACTGCCACCATAACGCACTGCTATCTCAAGTCTGCGCTCGCAAGTCAAAGCAAAAATTTGGTCGAACGACGGCTCATATTTCGAAAAACTCCTAACTGTACAACTACTATAACATGGTAAGGTTTTTGAAAATTAATAATTAGACATCAAACAGGAGTGTGACAAGGGAGTGTAAAAAAAAAAAAAAGATGCATATATACAAAAAAGAAATAAAACAAGTTTCAAAATAGTAAAAAATTAAATGATAAAAGATTTGTATTCATTGGTTTGTATAGTATTTTTATTTAACTATAATGATCTTAAATAAATACACATCTTACCTTTCCTAGACCTGGTGTGTCTTTGATCTTATTGGCCGCACGGAGAAGGCAGGGTGGAGCCGGGGGCGGGGCTGCTAACAGGGCGGAGCTGAAATTGGTGGGGAACAATTGGCTGTCGCACGTCGGTGAAGATGATGTCACAGGCAGCTGCACCGTCGTGGCGGTTTTCAGCTTCTTCTTCTTGGATGCTAGATTCAGTTTTTGTGCAGCTCTGACAGCAAAACAACAGACGAAAGACAACCGATGTTCATGACATTGATTGATTCAAGACATAATTGATGTTTTCTGTGCATGACGAGCCACTTGCTAACAAGGATTTGCAATGACGTCTTTAAAGTTTGACGGAAATGCTAATTGCAGAGTGGTATATGACCACACGCAGCCGCGTGCGCGCGCACACACGCACACTCGCGTGCGCGTTTACATAAGTAGTAACATCTGGACGGGGAGTGGCTCATTTGCTTTCTTGTTGCTCAATTCCCTGTGGAGTTCTGCTCAAAGGGAGCCACTAAATATGATATTTATATTTCTGCTGCATCTATTCCCAACTCAGGCGCTCTCCTTTGTTCTCTCCTCCTTCCCCTCCATCTTCATCCCTTGTTCTCTCAACACCACATCCTTTTTAGCTTCTTGACTATTTCTCCCCAACAGAGCACAATCATGCATGATCATGAAAGGTGGGCTTCACGAGTGAGTTTGCATGTTTTCCTTATGCTGGTATTAGTTTACTCTGGCTTCCTCCAACATTACAAAATGATGCATGTCAAACTCATTGAACACTCTAAATTGTCCATAGGTGTTAATGTGAGTGTGAATAGTTGTTTGTCTATATGTGCCCTGCAATTGGCTGGCGAGAAGTCTAGTGTACCCTGCCTCTAGCCAGAAGTCAGATGGGACAGGTTCCAGCTTAATCACAACTCTGAGAAAAAGCACGACAGAAAATGGATGGATTGATTTATTTACAATAGTTGTTTTTTGTACATCTTAAAATGATTATTAATATATACAAATGAATAATTATGATGATTTTATGTCATAATATTTATGTATTTAAAGAAGGAATAAATGAAATTCAATGTTTTTCATTCATACAGACCACAGCTGAGGAGGATGATTGAGACTGTTAATGGTAATATGAATAAGCAATTTGTGAATAACTGGGAATTAACTCACAAAAAGACTGAATATTATCATTATAGAGAAATTGAGCTCTTAAGCCGTCGCAATCCTGTGGTTTTGTAGAGAGAGGACCTCCTGCCCTGATGCACACTCAGTCAAAGAGCTATATCTTTCACCCTTGGCTTTCAATTAAGTGTAGCGGGTTACTGAGATGAGCGCAAGGTAGCGGAGGAGGGCAGGCGGTTACAGTGCGAAAATAATGGAAGGACTGTCTTGGAGGAACAATGAATGAAGAAATGTGGATTGGAAATAAAAAATTTGCCATTTGAAGCATTATTTTTTTTATTATTTTGGGAATCATTACAGACACAAAGAGAACCTTTGGTGTTTACTGTATGTCATCCAAATTAACATAATCTAGTATAGTGCAACTTTTATATACTTCTTCTTCTTCATTTCCTTTCAGCTTGTCCCGTTAGGGGTCGCCACACCGTGTCATCCTTTTCCATGTAAGCCTATCTCCTGCATCCTCCTCTCGAACACCAACTGCCCTCATGTCTTCCCTCACGACATCCATCAACCTTCTCTTTGGTCTTCCTCGAGCTCTCTTGCCTGGCAGCTCCATCCTCATCATCCTTCTACCAATATACTCACTATTTCTCCTCTGGACGTGTCCAAACCATCGAAGTCTGCTCTCTCGAACTTTGTCTCCAAAACATCGAACCTCGGCTGTCCCTCTGATGAGCTCATTTCTAATTTTATCCAACCTGGTCAACTCTGCTTCCTGTGGTCTCTTCAGTGCCACTGTCTCTAATCCGTACATCATGGCTGGCCTCACCTTTTATAAACTTTGCCCTTCCTCCTAGCAGAGACTCTTCTGTCACATAGCACACCTGACACCTTCCTCCACCCGATCCAACCTGCTTGGACCCGTTTCTTCACTTCCTGACCACACTCACCATTGCTCTGGACGGTTGACCCCAAGTATTTAAAGTCCTCCACCCTTGCTATCTCTTCTCCCTGTAGCATCACTCTTCCCCCACCACCCCTCTCATGCATGCACATATATTCTGTCTTACTTTGGCTAATCTTCATTCCTCTGCTTTCCAGTGCATGCCTCCATCTTTCTTACAGTTCCTCCACCTGCTCCCTGCTTTCACTGCAGATCACAATGTCATCTGCAAACATCATCGTCCACAGGGATTCCAGTCTAACCTCATCTGTCAGCCTATCCATCACCACTGCAAAAAGGAAGGGGCTCAGGGCTGATCCCTGATGCAGTCCTACCTCCACCTTAAATACCTCCACACCTCACCGCTGTTCTGCTGCCCTTGTACATGTCCTGTATTATTCTAACATACTTCTCTGCCACTCCAGACTTCTGCATGCAGTACCGCAGTCCTCTCTGGGTAATCTGTCATAGGCTTTCTCTAGATCTACAAAGACACAATGTAGCTCCTTCTGACCTTCTCTGTACTTTTCCATCAACATCCTCAAGGCAAATAATGCATCTGTGGTACTCTTTCTAGGCATGAAACCATACTGTTGCTTGCAAATACTCACTTCTGTCCTGAGTCTAGCCTCCACTACTCTTTCCCACAACTTCATTGTGTGGCTCATCAACTTTATTCCTCTATAGTTCCCACAGCTCTGCACATCACCCTTGTTCTTAAAAATGGGCACCAGCACACTTTTCCTCCATTCCTCAGGCATCTTCTCACACGCTGGAATTCTATTGAACAAGCTGGTCAAAAAACTCCATGGCTACCTCACCTAGATGCTTCCATACCTCCACAGGAATGTCATCAGGACCAACTGCCTTACCATTTTTCATCCTCTTTAATGCCTTTCTAACTTCCCCCTTACCAATCATTGCCACTCCCTGGTCCACCACACTTGCCTCTTCTACTCTCCCTTCTCTCTCATTTTCCTCATTCATCAACTCCTCGAAGTATTCTTTCCATCTGGCGAGCACACTACTGGCAGCAGTCAACATATTTCCATCTCTATCCTTAATCACCCTAACCTGCTGCACATCCTTCCCATCTCTATCCCTCTGTCTGGCCAACCTGTATAGATCCTTTTCGCCTTCTTTAGTGTCCAACCTGGCATACATGTCATCATATGCCTCCTGTTTGGCCTTTGCCACCTCTACCTTTGCCCTATGTCGCATCGCAATGTATTCCTTTCGCCTCTCTTCGGTCCTCTCAGTGTCCCACTACTTCTTAGCTAACCTTTTTCCTTGTATGATTTCCTGTACTGTGAGGTTCCACCACCAAGTCTCCTTCTCTCCTTTCCTGCCAGAATATACACCAAGTACTCTCTTGCCTGCCACTCTGATCACCTCGGCTGCAGTGGTCCAGTCTTCTGGAAGCTCCTCCTGTCCACCGAGAGCCTCCCTCACCTCTTCCCGAAAAGCTGCACAACACTCATCCTGTCTCAGCTTCCACCACATGGTTCTCTGCTCTGCCTTTGTCTTCCTAATCTTCCTCCCCACCATCAGAGTCCCCTACCACTACCTTACAGTTGGTAAACTCCTTCAGATTACATCGTCTGCACAAGATGTAATCCACCTGCGTGCTTCTACCTCCGCTCTTGTAGGTCACCCTATGTTCCTGCCTCTTCTGGAAAAAAGTGTTCACTACAGCCATTTGCATCCTTTTTGCAAAGTCTACAACCATCTGTCCCTCCAAGTTCCTTTCCTAGATGCCGTACTTACCCATCACTTCTTCATCACCCCTATTTCCTTCACCAACATGTCCATTACGATCTGCACCAATCACAACTCTCTCTCTGTCTGGGATGCTCAGAACTACTTCGTCTAGCTGCTTCCAGAATTTCTCTTTCACCTCTAGGTCACATCTTACCTGTGGGGCATAACCACTAATCACATTATACATAACACCCTCAATTTCAAGTTTCAGCCTCATCACTCGATCTGATACGCTTTTCACCTCCAAGATATTCTTAGCTAACTCTTCTTTTAAAATAACCCCGACTCCATTTCTCTTCCCATCTACACCATGGTAAAATAATTTAAACCTGCCCCTAAACTTCTAGCCTTACTGCCTTTCCACCTGGTCTCCTGGACACACAATATATCAACCTTTTTCCTAATCATCATGTCAACCAACTCCCGAGACTTTCCTGTCATAGTCCCAACATTCAAAGTCCCCACATTCAGTTGTAGGCTCTGTGCTTTGCTCTTCTCTTTCTGCCGAAAAACCCGCTTTCCACCTCTTCTTCGTCTTTGACCCACAGTAGCTGAATTTCCACCGGCGCCCTGCAGGTTGACGGCGCCGGTGGCGGACGTTGTTAACCCGGGCGACGACCGATCCGGTATGGAATTCTTTGGATGAACGCTTATATTTGTTTGGCAACGTTTTAACCCGGATGCCCTTCCTGATGCAATCCTCTGCATTTATCTGGGCTTGGGACCGGTCTACAGTTTGCACTGGCTTGTGCCCCCCATAGGGCTGCATTGCAACATTTATATACTAAATACTATATATGTCCTCAATAGAGTCGCGGGTGAACTGGACCCTGTCCCAGTTAACTTTTGTGCGAGAGGTAAGTGAAAATGTGTGTCTGTCAGTCATGGCAATCCTGAATCACCTACTGACTGTAAGTGGTCGATATAATATTGGACCAGTCAGGACACCTCTCATGCTGTGTTTGCCTTAGTATCTGTGCTTACATTACTAACTTCTAGCCATGTCTTTGGCATATACCAAATGCACGTTTACAGTTATCTGTTTATATTACTGTTGCTTAAAACTAGTCAGTTGTGAAGTACCGTAGGTGGACCAAAAATACTCCCCTTACTCCCCGCCCCTTACTCTTCTTTAACTAATGCAGAAATTTTGCATATCATACACTTTATCATACGTGGAAACAAAACGTGTCTTCTGTAGCTCCGAAGCATGTCTGTCGCAAAAAAAAATCAAAAAACAGAAACTTCCCCCTTGCCTACCCAGTTAAGAGTCCCTATCTGTCATGGCAGTCTGCACCATGTTCATTATTTTCCTAATTAGATGTTTGCATTGTATTTTTATTTAAATGTGAGGTGTGATGTCAAAAATAAATGCAATGGAACTTGCTGAAGTACAGTGGCCTGAAATTATCAAAAAGGTCCACTACTTAGTGGGCACAAATATGTAGTTCCTGGCTGGATTTTGTCCATGACTTAAAATCTACAGTTTGTCATTCTATATTGATGTAACGATGGATGTTGCACTAACTTGAATGATGGACGTGGTCACAGGACTGTAGAATCCCTCTCGCAACAACGCATCAGTTCACTATAATCCGGTTGTCAAATCCAACAGTTTGACAAATAGTCATAACACATGCCATGAGTGTGCGTCTGTGTGTGTTCTGTCTGGTGTAGAGACACACCTACACATCTAATTGGCAGTGTTTAATGACAAGTGGCCTGGGATTTGGGTGAGTGGATCTATTCCAATCTTGCACTAAAATGAAGGGCGCTTGTTTTCTATCCATCGACTGCCTCCCCCCATCCATCAGCACCTCCTCTGCCAGCCATTTTCCAACCTTTTTATATCCTGTAAAACACTCCTTCCTCCATTCTCTTTGTTCATTCCTCCACTCGTCTCCATCCTTCACATCTCTGCCGTCCCCTTCTTGCTTCAATCCCTCGCAATCAACCAGCAGATCTACCCCTGCATTTTAATCCTCTCTGCCCAATTATTCTGGATCCTCTTGTGGCACCCTCGTCTCTCTTTCCCTCGCTGACTCTTGCACCTTCAGTGCAACCAGTCTTCAAAAATATTAAATATCATTGTAGAAAATAACTCATGCTTAAGTTGAAATTGCAAGTATATTCTGACAAATGCAAAAAGGACATTCATTGAGGACAATATTGTGGGTTTACACATCACAGCATATCATTTTGGACTGTGAAGTATATAAAGTAGGGCTGAAACGATTCATCGAATAACTTGAATAATTCAATTACAAAAAAAAAAGTCAAAGCAAAATCTCTGCCTCAAAGACACAACATTAGTGACACTTTCGCGTCTCTTTTAGCTGTGTGAGAGCTGGGAGGTATATAATATTTGATCTTGGTGTAATACCACTGTAAAGTACAACCACACTAATCGACGCATGGCAATTAATACCCATTTGATAGTGTCAATAGTGACAATATTATCTGGGGGGGGGGGGGGAATGTGCAATACCCGTATGTTAAAAAAAAAAGTAATATGGTAATTGTTTGTTCTGTAAATGTGTTTTGATAATTTTGCTTATATTTATTTTTGTTCAAATTATGAGGTGCCTAACTGATTTTCACTGTTCCTGTGACAGTGACAATAAAGTTCTATTTCAGTTGATCAGAGATTATGACCAATTAAATCTTTTCTAGATTTTCTGTTTTCAATATTGTGTTTAATGGGTGTATTCATTCCCAATTGTCCTTTTGGTATTAAAGAGGAATTAACGACAGTAAGAGGTAAAGAGACAGCCTCCCCCTCACTATTAGCTATTCTCCTTCCAAAATAACAACACCTTTCCAATTTTCCAAATCACTTGGGACCAATTCATTTACTCTAGTACCTCCAGCTACGCATACACACCGACCACACAAATCCCCAAAGAGGAAATCAGCAGAACATGCAGTATAAAATTCCTGCACTGATAGAAACTCCCTTTCCCCAGTTGGAGTGCGCACACACACACACACACACACACGCACACACACACACACACACACACACACACACACGCCACACCTAGCGTGTCCAGCATGTCTCCATCTTTTTGCCAGGCGTCCCCAGAGTGCCACTGCAGCACTGGGGGAAACGAAAGAGCGCCACAGCGGTGTGAGTGTGACATATTCACAGAGCCATTGGCACTAATGAAAGATATTAGTCATACGCGCATTAGTGGCGGCATGGATGGAGGAGGTCAGTGTGGAGTCAGGAGGATTGGGAGAGGAACATGGAAGGAAGAAAGGAATCAAGGAACGAGCAAAAGAGCAATGAATGAAGGTGGGACAATGGCATCGAGCGACACAGGGATTTAGCACGTGTGTGTGTGTGTTTCTAATAGGGGTGTCTGTATTCAGTCCACGTTTGAGGGTAAAGAGCATGGCAGCCATGGGATTTAGCAGCCTTGCATGGCTGCATCTACCATAAACACACATAGAAAACCAGAAAAGATGACTGCATAAACAGTTTTGTGTTCACAATTAGCCTTGTGACACGCACACACACACACCTACACACAGGTGGCTGATGCGTGTAGCAAATAGGGCGTATGTGTGAAGGTCACATTTGGAACAAAGGAACCACTTTGTCCTTTTTTAATATCTTTAAGGGAAGCCATCAGAAGATAAACAATCCAATTATACAACAACAAAGAGAAGACAAACACACAAAAACACGCTTGACACTTCCAACATTAAACTTAACGGTATGTTCTTTCTCTCTGGACGTTGATGCTTGTAAGTCAACCCAAAGACAACTGGTTGTACCTGCTTAGAATGTCAGCCAGATGTGTGTGCGTGCGTGCGTGTGTGTGCATGCTTATGTGTGTTTGTGTGTTTGTATTAAATGGCCTGGTTGCCTCCCAGTTCAAAGGTGATAGAAGGAAAACTAAAAACGACAGCATGATTATGTGTTTGTATGAGTTCCACTTGAATTTACAAGCTGGTCATGACACTTTGATGGTTAAGAAAGTAACACTGGAGGAGCATGCCGGTAACATAGAGAGGAAGAGGAAGGACAATAAACACAAGAGTGACCTTTAATTGTATTTGTAGAAGCACTATATAATCCTTAATATGGCTTGCTCGATGTGCATTTCAACAATGCCTCAGCCGCTTTGATGACATAATCACAGGCTTTGTTACCATTTATTATTTAGTGTTCATTTTGAGCTTCCCATTCTCAGTCATCAATAATTTATCCTCAACAGTCAAGTCTTATTGGCCTTGCGTCACATTGAGTGTCTTCAGATTTGATGACATCTGAAGCTAGATTCTTCATATATATATATGCAATATATATGTATATATATGCAAAAACAAATTGGAAATGTGTATAAAAATTAAAAAAAATTTAAAAAAAGGTTGAACCATCATTTTGTGTGATATTTCCGATTTTTGGACGTTTCTTTGGGTTTTCATGTTTTTTTTTATAACACCTCCATAGTGGTTCGCACATCTGACTCACAATTGAGAGGTTCTGGGTTTGAACCTCAGCTCAGGCCTTCTTATGTGTGCTTTTCTCCAGCTTGCTCTCACGTTCCAAAACATGGATGCTTGGTAAATTGAAGACTCAAAATTGTCAATAGGTGTAAATGTGTGCGGTCGTTTGGCTATATGTGCCCTGTGATTGGCTGGTGACCAGTCCAGAGTGTACCCCACCTCTTGGTCAAAGTCAGCTGGGATCGGCGTAGGGCTCGCCTGTAACCAGAGGTGGGTAGAGTAGCCAAATATTGTACTCAAGTAAGAGTACAGTTACTTTAGAATAATACGTAAAAGTAAAAAGTAGTCCTCAAAATAATTACCTGAGTGAGTATTCAGTAAAAAAAAAAAAAAAAAAAAAAATTCAAGTACTGAGTAACTCGTGAGTAACTTCTGATTTGTTATTTTTCTAAATCACTCAGACACAAATGTAAATTAGGACTGCACAAATTCAGATATTGTCCAACAATATCACTAAAACAATAATAGATTAGCTCGTTAATAAAATAACATTTTAACAACAATTAAGACAACAATTAAGGCAAATTAAGCGATAAGAAATAGTCTTAAAGAAACTATCTTTTTTTAAACTCGTGCAACAGCACAATAGGCTCACCAGGCAGCTATTACATGAAAGACAGTAACAAGGCAACTCAACTATGCGGCATTAAAACTACTTGTGCATGTACAATTAGTGCATGTAAAATTAGTATAAAAATGTCAATTACATTTCAAAAAACGTTGTCCATATTTGCCTAAGGCCGACCCCTTTGCTCTCATTGGTTCCCTCTGTGTAGAAGACCCACTTGTGAGAGCATACATGCTTGTTATGTTGACAGGGCTGGCTCGGGAGCGGAAAGGGAAGGTGAAGAACTTCACTAGTGACGTACTGTAGATAAGCTTGAGATATTCGAATGACCTGATTTCAGGCCTCTCGGCAGAAAAACGTATGTTACTCAGGAATGCGTGGATGATTTTAATTCCTATTTCACATGTTTACTGAGCCACCATACAGACAATATTACATTCCAAATACTAGAAAAAGTTGGTTTGGTAAAATATGTCTCCTTTAAGTAAATGTAATGAAATAAATGTAGTGCCTCACTACCCACTTCTGCCCACAATCCTAATCCTGTAAGTATAATGCCACAGAAAATGGATTGACGGATGCCTATGATGGATAGTAGGTTACCCATGATGGCAAAGTAGTAAGGAGCTGCAACGTATTATAACAAACATTTGTGTACTGACTGCTCAGTATAATAATAATAACTCGACAATAATAAAAGTAAAAAAACATTTATACTTACGCCTCAAACTCAAGCTATAACTTTGGTTTAATTTTTGCCCGTTTATTTGAGATGCATCCAACCATACAAGACTGACTGAATTGAACTGTATTAAATCAAGAAATGTTTGTAGTGAACAATGTATTTTTAACTGAATGATATCCACCAAGCACATACTGCATGCTGAGCTGAATGCATCTTACCTGGCAAAGAAGGAGGCTGCAGACGAGCCGGCGCTCTGTGACGTGCTGGTGGTCGCCGCAGTGTGTGATGGTGAGTTTGTGTGTGGTGTTGAGTTGGTGTGCGAAGGTGAGTGTGTGTTGTAGCGGTTCAGGGCAGCCTCGGTCAAACCTTCTCTGGACGACTCCGACACTATCTGGGAGATCTAATTTAAACAGAGACAAGAGAGATATTAGCAATGAGGACAGGACTCAAATGTAACTAGATTTCAGTTTAAACTTGCCATTTCTTGTAACTATCAAAAACATAAGATATTAATTTTTAAGTGCCCCGCGACTGACTGGCGACCAGTTTAGGGTGTAGTCCCAAATCAGCTGGGATAGGCTCCAGCCCCCCGCGACCCTAATCAGGATAAGCGGTGTTGAAAATGGATGAATGGATTATTTTTTTAAAAAGAGGAACAAGTTTGTCATCTTGTCAATAAAGGCATAATTTTCCAACTATGCTTTCTCAGTCAGAACACTAGGGGACACTGTGTAAAATATTATGTCAAAAAGAGGCAAAGAAAAGGACAAGAAGAAGAATGTAGTTTTATGTCGAATAGAATAGATATAATGAACAAGAAGCCCAGGCAGCACACGGCCGGCCCGCTGTGTAACTCTTTGCGTGATCGCTCACAAAGCTAGCTGCTAATGCTAACGAAAACAAGCATACATGACGTCGGACGCGTGATTCCCACAATGCAATGTAGATTTTTGTTGTTGTTACAATAATTTAACGTCCTTATTGTTACGTTAAATGTCGTTGTCGTTTCTGTATATGTTAACAGTGATTCTTGGAATTTATACCTTATTTAGCTGTCAACCCTATTGTTGATTTATGTTGTACTGTTTTTTGTTTTTTTTGTCCCCCCCTCCTTAAAACCATTACTTTAGGTAGTGTATCAATTCCTGTTCTAAAGTGTACACAACAGGGTGACAACTGTCACTGAATTATAACTTTAACAAAGCTAAACTCAACCACGAACTCCCTAAATACAATCAGCACATCGACTGTCCTACCAAGGAAAAGAACATTTTGGACCACTGCTATACTACGCTAAAAAACGCATATTGTGCCAAACCATGTGCAGCACTGGGCTCGTCTGATCACTGCTTAATTCACTTAATACCGACGTACAGGCAAGAACGTAAATGTGCGAAGCCTACAGTGAAAACAGTGAAAAAGTGGACCAATGAAGCAAAGATGGAACTTCAAAGCTGTTGAGACAGCACAGACTGGAGTGTCTTTGAAAATTTAGCTGGTAGCCTGGATGAATATACGGACACTGTCAGTTTCTGTGAAGAGGTTTGTGTACCAACAAAGTCATTTTGCACTTTCAACAACAACAAGCCGTGGTTCACTGCTAAACTTAAGCAGCTTCGCCAAGCTAAGGAGGACGCATATCAGAGCAGGGACAGGGCCGTGTATAATCACGCTAGAAACCTGCTGACTAAAGATATTAACATTGCAAAGAGGAACTATGCACCAAAGTTGGAAAACAGTTTAGCGCTAACAACTCTGGCACAAATCAGTCTGGCATGCATTCCAATCGCTGACTAATTACAAGCGACGATCCCCCCAAGCTGAGAACAATAGCACACTAGCCAACGACTTGAATACCTTCTACTGCAGATTTGAAAAGGACACTTTCACACCCCACACCCATCCGTTCGCAGCCCCGACCACAATCACACCTCTGACTTCTACGTTAACCATCCACGAACAGGATGTGAGATGCATCTTAAAACAACAAAAGATTAACAAAGCGTCAGGCTCAGACCATGTGTCCCCATCCTGCCTCAAAGTCTGCGCGGACCAGCTCGCGCCAGTCTTCACTCAGATCTTCAATAGATCTCTGGAACTGTGCTAAGTACCATCCTGTTTCAAACGCTCCACCATCATTCCAGTCCACAAGAAACCTGCAATCTCGGGTCTAAATGACTCCAGGCCTGTCGCCTTGACATCTGTGGTTATGAAGTCGTTTGAACGTCTCGTGCTGGACCACCTCAAGAGCGTCACAGGTCCCCTGTTGGACCCCCTGCAGTTTGCCTACCGAGCGAACAGGTCTGCGGATGATGCAGTCAACATGGGACTGCACTTCATCCTAGAACACCTCGACAGTGCAGGGACCTACGCGAGGATCCTGTTCATGGACCTCAGCTCAGCGTTCAACACCATCATCCCTGAACTCCTTTCCTCAAAGCTTCTCCCGCTCAGCGTCTCACCTGCCATCTGCCAGTGGATTTACAGCTTTCTGACGGACAGGACACAGCAGGTCAGGCTGGGGGAGGCCACCTCATCCACACGCAGCATCAGCCCTGGGGCGCCCCAAGGTTGTGTCCTCTCTCCGCTGCTCTTCTCTCTCTACACGAACGACTGCACCTCACCGCACCCGGCTGTCAAACTCCTGAAGTTTGCAGAAGACATCACTGTCATCGGCCTCATCAAGGACGGTGACGAGTCTGCATATCGACAGGAAGTGGAGCGGCTGGAGCTGTGGTGCGGCCGACACAACCTGGAGCTGAACACGCTCAAGACTGTAGAGATGATCGTGGACTTCAGGAGGCATCCTTCGCCACAGCTGCCCCTCACGCTGTCCAGCTGCCTTGTGTCAACCGTCGAGACCTTCAAGTTCCTGGGAATTACAGTCTCCCAGGACCTGAAGTGGGCGACCAACATCAACTCCGTCCTCAAAAAGGCCCAGCAGAGGATGTACTTCCTGCGGCTTCTGAGAAAGCACGGCCTGCCACAGGAGCTGCTGAGGCGGACACAGCGGTCATCGAATCTGTGTTCTTCCATCACAGTCTGGTTTGGTGCTGCTACAAAAAAGGACAAACTCCGACTGCAACGGACAATCAAAACTGTTGAAAGGATTGTCGGTACCCCCCTACCCACCCTTGAGGGCTTGCACGCTGCCAGAACTAAGACAAGAGCGTGCAAAATCCTCTCGGGCACTACACATCCCGGTCACCAGCTCCTTCCCTCAGGTAGGATGCAAACTAGAACTAGCAGACATTCCAACAGCTTCTTCCATCTTGCAATCAACTTCTTAAACACCTAACATACAATTCCATGACAACATGCTGGCAATATTTTGACTTGAGTTCGTTGTCACATTTCTGTGGGACCAATTATATATTACTCGTGCACTCCCTGTAGCAGTCTCGCCACACTGCACTATTTGCATATCTGTTGTTGACCAATACTGGCCACTGATGCCAGAGTAGCATCTGCTCCATTTGCACACTGATTGATGAGTATCTGCAAAATTTGCACAATCAACATTGTCCCAGATTATCACACTACTCGTCACTTTAAACCGCGTACACTCCTTGAAGTCTCGGCGCCCTTTGCACAATGGTCATTGCACCGGACTATTGCAATATTAGTCTTTCGAACTGCTCTAAGTGCTAGAAGACTCTGCATCTTTTTGCACAATTGTCAAAATAATTTTTAAAAACTGTACCGGCATTACCAGATAACTAGCAACCCTTTACTGCTCATTGACTGTTTTTTTTTGTCAATGTCTTTGTCTCAAAAGTGTTCTCTGTCAATTGTTGTCGTACTAGAGCGGCTCCAACTACCGGAGACAAATTCCTTGTGTGTTTTTTGGACAAACTTGGCAAATAAAGAGGATTCTGATTCTGATTAGCAATAATAGTGCATAATAATAATAATAATAATAGCAAAATCTGTTTAGTTTAGTCACTGATGGTGTAGTGGTACACTCGCCTGACTTTGGTGCAGGCAGCGTGGGTTCAGTTCCCACTCAGTGACAGTGTGAATGTGAGTGCGAATGATTGTCCGTGTCTATATGTGTTCAGGGTGTAGTTCGCCTTTCGCCCGAAGTCAGCTGGGATGGGATAGGATATAGCTGGGATAGGCTCCAGTGTCCCGCGACCCTAACCAGGATAAGCGGTGTTGAAAATGGATGGATGGATGGATGGATGGATATTTAGTTTAATCATTACTGACATCACGATGAAGATTGTGGTAGTTTTATTCATACAAACTTTTTTTTCAGTTGGATGACTGCGGTATTAGATAATAAATGTCTTAATACAGTACATATTCGAGTCAGTCACTAATACCTCAAACTGCTGCCACAAGATTGACGTGTGTGTGTCTGTCTGTCTGTCTGTGTGTGTGTGTGTGCATGCGTGCATGTGCTTGTGTGTGTGTGTGCATATTTATTGTAAAAGGGTTCACAGAGTCCAAGCATGCAGCCTGCTGTCTTGATAAATCACCGCTAGCAAATGAGACGCCTCTATAGTTTATACTACACTGTGCATTGACGCTCACTCACTGAGCTCTCCAGTGCTGCATTATTAAAGCAGTGGTGACCACTCATAAGAACAAGGGTCGGGTGGGCTGTACGTGGAAGACCAGCCACCAAATCTTTTCATCTTGTCGAATGAGAAGACGGGAATATTTCAATAGTGTGCTAATACTGTATTGATTTTCATATGTATGTATACGATATTGCACAGATTGGGTTTCATGTGACTGTCCTCTCCACTCCAATTTAGCAACAGTAGAATACAATGTTTGTTTACAGTCGCAGATGTGCAGAAATGACTCTGCGTATTATAATTAAGACCAAAAAGATTTACACCCTGGCCAAATTTTAGGTAAGTGAATGTTTATTTATTGAATGGTTATCTTTTAGCTGGAAATGACAAACACGAAATTGAAGAAAGACTGTAGGAAGTTGTGTTAAGAGATCGCATTAAAAGTGTCATTTTCATTATTTATTATTATTTTGTACATAAATTGACAAACACCTGTAATAGGCATAAATGCTCTTGAACAGTGATTCTCAGTGTGGTACTAGTAACACTAGCGGTACGCGGGAAGCTTTTAAAGAATCACTGCCTGAATGAAGTTCAGTTGTATTTAACTTTGTATTGTATACATTTGTATTGGATGTTTAATAACAGTCTGTTTAATACTTTCATTGAATTTTTGTGTGTAATACTATTTTACTGAATCCTTATTTCTCCCCCCCCCCTCCTATATTTAGGTACAGTGTCACTGTTCAAACAGTGTATTATGTTAGTGGCTTACAATAATATTATATACGGACTAACAAGTCAAAGTTTTTCAAACACTTTTTCATGCTATGGAATGGAGAAGTGTGTCCAAATTTCTGACTGGTAGTGCTATTGTCAGGAATACAAACCTGTGTTTTTGATTAACAGTCAGGCCTACTACTATTCAGTATTTATTCATGTTGGTCACAACGGTGGTACTTGGAGAGTTAAGGATCTTTTTAAGTGGTGTTTGGTGTAAGAGGTTTGAGAACCATTGATCAGGAACTTTCCAATCAACAATATACAGTGGTTATATCATTGACTATGTCTTGATTAAGAATAAAGAGGTTGAGATCCTTTTGGATATGATTTTTTAAATGAAATTGATCTAAGTAAACTGAAGCTCTTACACCATTTGGCTACTTTTTTTGTTATTTCCAGCCAGAAGATAAACAACATAGTTTTTATAATTTGGGGCATAACGTAACTGTTGGAAATCCGCTCTAGTAAGTCAAGTTTGCCACAGTAAAACAAGAACGAAACTCACGCAACATACTCACTGACCACAACTTTCGTTATACTACCAGTCAAAAGTTTGGATACACTTTCTCGTGCTATTGCATGAGAAACTGTGTCCAAACGTTTGGCTGGTAGTGTATACCTGCACAACATAAGAGCTGTTTACTGAACCTAATGGAAACTAAATTAATGATCGTAGATGACTAAAGAGTATCCAACTGGGCATCCATCAACTGAATATGATACTGTAAATATATTTTATGTACCACACCATAAAGTTGTTCAGCACTGAGTCACCGCAACATTATGATCACTTCCACAATCTAATGAGAACCAGGAAAGAGTAGGATGCAGTACAGTTGTGCACCACTGCAAACTACAATCACAACAATAAATATATTATTAAATGAATTATTCTTTGACATTTACCATCGAAACTGAACATTGTTATGTTTAAAATCACTTGATGCTGGTCTTATTTTGGATATCACTAAATTGTACAGGTGAATCTAATGCTGTGCCCAGTGAACATTTGAGGTCAAAAAGAGAAGAAAGTATGTTTATTCTATTAGCCCTCCTGCTTCTCTGCTCAGTTCGTCTCTTGGTAAAAATAAAAGAGGGTAAAAGTGAGCTCGTTCGTCTTCATTATGAGCCAACCTCCATTTCCAAAACATTCACCTCCCTCATCTGTCTCTCTTAGATTTATTGTATTCTCCCATCTGTTTCCAAAAGCAGGCCACGCTGTCAAACAAACAAATCCGGGCTGAAATTTAGGAAACGTACGCGGATGAAGAGTAATGCAATGCATGTGTGTGGTCTTGTCTCTTATTATCAGGGGAACAGAGAACCTGGCTACCTGTAAAACAATCTAACAGCTTTACTGCAGCCCAGTAAGAAGCAAAGAGACAGTGGGGGAGATGCACTGAAAAAGTCAGTGGGACAATGGAGCAGAATGTTGAAAATGCCAAGTGACGTGCAAAGCGTGGACAAGACACAAAATGAGTAGAGATGAGATGAGGTCAGTGGCAGGAAATAGAAAAGAAAAGAAAAACATTTTACTTCTGTTGTTCCGTTTCAACTTAAAATGCAAATCTATAATGGCTATTCCATTTTATCCATTTACAGTACTGTGGAAAGGGTCTTTGGCCACCATGAGATGTGTTGTTTTTAGCAATGCTATAATGACCAGAATGTTACTCAGTAGAGCGCAGACCTCCACCAAGGCCGAAGTCGTTAAACAAGTGGGGAAAAAGTCATGGAGTGTCATATTTGTGTTTGTATTTGTTCTTGTTTTTTTTTTTTGTCCATCTCTGTTACTTAGCAAGCAACGTTGTGATTTATGGAAGAAGATGAATAGTCAGACGTTGCCAGTATAATGCTGGGGTGGAGAATGCTTCCTTTGATGCCATAATGACTCCCACATCCCAAAAACATGCATGGTAGGTTAATTGAAAACTCTAAATTGCCCGTAGGCATGACTGTGAGTGCGAATGGTTATTTGTTTAAATGTGCCCTGCGATTGGCTAGCGACCAGTTCACCTAACCTACCATGCATGTTTTTGCGATGTGGGAGGAAACCGGACTACCTGGAAAAATCCACGCAGGCATGGGGAGAACATGCAAACTCCACACAGGCGAGGCCAGATTTGAACCTGGGTCCTCAGAACTGTGAGGCAGATGTGCTAACGAGTTGGCCACTGTGCCGCCATTTCGGACATCCATCCATCCATCCATCCATCCATGTCAGTGAAATTATTGTCCATTTTTTGCGATTGTTGTGATTGGCCCTTTTGTACTATTATTCTGTTTTAGGTGTCCATATATAAGTTGTTTAGCATTTGCATGTTTGGAATAAAATCACTACTACTACTACTACTACTACGACTATAGGTTGGTAGTATTGTCTGTCCTCAAAAGAAGGTTCAGTCTAGCAACATCAGCCTTTCAGCCAACACATTTTGATCTGTCAAGTAACATACTGTACGTACAGTATATGATCAGATGGGTGAGAAAACCAAACATTTCCTTGCATACTCAGCCGCCCTTGAAGAGAGCACAGATATCACTGACACTGTGCAGCTTTCAATGTACAGTATGTCTGTGGTGTTGAAGACAAATTTAATGTGATGGAGGAGTTGCTCACAGTGATTCCAATGCATGGCCAGATCACCACTCAGGAGATATTGCACTGTGTAGTAGTCGCTGTGGAATGCATCAACCATAGCAGATCCAGGAGCTGAAAGCAAATGCGGTTGTGCACCTTTTTGGAGGAAATAGATTGACTGTATGTTGGCCAGCAGGGGAAACGCCTTGAAGAGGTTTTGAGAGTTGAGAGCAGAAGTGAAAGCCTTCGTGGAGAAGGATGGAATGGCTGTTCCTGCACTGAGTGATCCCACATGGCTCATGGACTTAGCCGTTCTTGTTGACATCACACAGACAGGAGCTGTATGTACTGAACAAGAAGTTACAAGGCCAGGGGCAGCTTGCCAGTGCTGCCTAAGGTGACATCAGACCATTCTCCGCAAAACTTGGTTTATGGAAAGCCCAGCTTTCCCGGACAAGCCTCTGCCATTTCCCAGAATGCAAGGCACTCATATTCCACACATTCCAGGGGTGAGAACCATGCTAATGCCATTGTAAAGCTACAGGAGGAATTTGATCAAAGGTTTGTAGGCTTTAAGAAATACAAAGCCACTTTTCAAAATTGTCACTGACCCCTTCTGCTTCAATGTGCAAGATCCCTCTCCTGTGCTTTAAATGGAGCTCATTGGCCTGTGGTACAATTCTGAACTCAAAGCCAAGTTCAGGCAGGTGTGTGGAAAAGCAGAAAAGCTTGGAATATTTTTGCGAGAATTGCCCACCTTCCCTGGGCTTTCCAGGATGTTCAAGCGGACCTTGTATCTCCTTGGGAGCACATTATAACAGTATCTGTATGAAAAGCTCTTCTCCACCGTGAACTTTAATAGTCCAGGCCCAAACCTTCTGATCACCATGTTCAAGCCATACAGAGCATCGCAACTACTTCCTCCCTCAAGCCAAATGTGGCTCAGCTGTGTAAGAGGAAGCGTTGCCAGGCCTCTGTCAGGAAGGAGAAGGCAAGAGAAGCCATTTTCTGAAGAACTCTTCAGGTTCTGTAGAACCCGTTCATGTTCCTCGGAACCACACTTTGATAGATCGAGAAGATTGGATCAGTTGTACTTTGTTTGAATACTTGAAACCCTTTTTGAGGAATACTTGATGCGGCTCAGCCTCATTCAGACTCTACCTCCAGCGGCCCCTGAGTAAATTGAGTTTGAGACCCCTGCTTTTATTGTACAGCAAAGTGTGTACAAGCATTGTGCGCAATTCTGAACAGTAAAGTTAGCAATGATGACCTAATGCTGACCTAAATGAGCGCTGTCCTGATTGGTCCACCAGTACTGTATTCGTGACCTGTAAAGTAGTTGATCTGAGGTTGCAATTGTAATGACAGGGATTCCATTCTCCTAATTCCAAGACAGTGTACCATCCAAATGATTTTGAATCCGTTTGTTTTGGGGTTTTTTTTAGGAAAAACATATTTTGTTTAAAATGTGCCTTTTTTCCTTGGCTTTCTGTCGACAAACAGAATTGGAATTTACCATAATTTGTCATCATCATCGATTTTGCATGAGATATTTCCATGTCAACAAAATCCTACTGTGGTGAGAAATATGTTCAACCCAAGGGACTGCATTTAAACTCTATGAACAATATGTCTCTTTTCTTGCCAATATGAACATGTCTCCCTCAGCATCGCCCGACGTGACTTTGTGAGCTCTTCCCATATTCCACCATACAAAGCTTTTTCGATCATCACTTTTGGCAGCTTCTCCCACTTTAGCTTTCTCTCCCTCATGGGTGTGAGTCTAAACACGGGTGATTTATGATCCTGCTGTATTTCTCCTCTACTGCCGAACTGCCATTACTGTCAAAATTTAAAGCAGAAACACTGACATTTCACACCTCCCACAAGAGAGACAAACTCTAACAAAGACATGCACCACATTGAATGCCTTGGATCGAAACTGAACAGTCACAAGACATTTCGTAATGTACACTGCCACAGAGAAAATAATTTCAGACATTTCCTTATTGTGGTTGTAGTTTGCGGTGGTTTTTGCTGTTATGCTAAACTGAGACACAGTTAAAGGGACACCGTGTAACATTTTCAGGCTTAAATCGATGTTTGCGTTTATACACTGTATGTGTTATCACTGGTTTATTATGACCTCTGTTAATAATCTGATACATTCTCGTAAGCGAAGAATTTTATATTTATTTACACATAAGAGTGGTGACCCTGTAGGGGAGCGCCATGACAGTCGGGCATCTTGAAACTGAAGTTGGCCGCTTTCTCCTCGACAAGTAAGTCAACACTGCCTAAATTTACCTAAGGCTAACTTTTTCCATTCAGTTTTGTTAAACAGTGTTGTTGGTCTTGGAGGTTTTTTGATATACGACAGCTTCTGTTGTAGCAATACGTGTTTGAAAAACTGAGGGTGTAAAGTTGTTTGGATGCAATACACAACTTCAACGCTAGATGGGAGTAATTCCTACACAGTTTCCCTTTAAAACATTTTCAATCTAAATATTTCTTTCAGAGTTTCAGTCTTCAATTCAAATGGGCCACACTAAAAAGAAAAGAGACCATATGGCTTCAAGAATAAAGTCACAGAATTACACGAATAAAGTCATAATTTGAGAATCAAATTGAAATATTACGGGAATTAAGTCGGAATATCATGACAATGAAGTCGTACTTTATATAAAAATTTGTATGGTAATATTAAAAAGATTTTCAAATACATTTGTGTAAGAGAAAACAGTCGCAATAATGAGACTCAAGTTAAAGTTAGAAGAAATTCATATTTTACCCCCCAAAAAAGTGTCATATAAAAGGAAAAAATAACCACAAAATAAAGTTGGAGTATTACAAGACAAAGTCAGAATTTAATGAGAATGAATTGTAATTTTGCAGAAAAAAAGTTTTCAATGAACAAAGCTCAAAAAAGAAATACTCTACTTGTAATAGTTCATAGTTTTCGCACTACTCGTCACTTTAAACCGCATACACTCCTTGAGGTCTCGGCGCCCTCTGCACAATGGTCATTGCACCGGACTATTGCAATATTAGTCATTCGAACTGCTCTAAGTGCTCGAGGACTCTGCATCTTTTTGCACAATTGTTTTTTGTCAATGTCTTTATGTCTCCAAAGTGTTCTGTAAATTGACTGTCTGTTGTACTAGAGCGGCTCCAACTACCGGAGACAAATTCTTTGTGTGTTTTGGACATACTTGGCAAATAAAGATGATTCTGATTCTGATCTTTTTTAAGGAATCTGACTATTTGCATTACTGTATGGCTATTTACATGTAATTTGATTCTTTCATGGGTTTGCTGTAATAGTTCTTTGTATGTACTATCAGTCATCATATATACTGTAAAGAGCGTATCATAATACATAAGCTATGACAGCTAAAGGTCACTATTTTTTTTTTTTTTTTTTTTTAAGATAACACAATCTCATTCAAATCCTGCTCTGAGTATCAATTGAAGAAGTATGTAAAGCAGTGGCCAAGATTTAATTAAAATGAAGCAGATTGAGTTTGAGGATGACAAGATAAATAGGCATAGGAAATAAGTGTAGAAAAAAATGGGTGCGTACATGTATGTGTGTGAGAAAGAGAGTGGATGAGTGTAAAATCTGTGGGTTACCGGGGGTGTGAGTCCCTAGAGTTCTAATTATCACTGTATGAATTATTACATCTGTAGAACATGTTTGCATGCCCACACACACACACCTCAGGATCTCCCCTGGAGTCTCTATTGTACACCTCTGGACGGCTCATCACTGCAGGCGTTTTTCCTCCTCCTCCCATATCTATTCCTGTTCCCTCTCTTCCTGTCGCCCCTAAACTATTTCGGCATCTTGAGAAGACTCTCAGATTACATTTACAACAGTCTCCAGTGGTCTTGGTGACCAAAATAAATAAATAAATAAATAAAACAATTGGAAAAAAAAAATAATCAGTGTTGACTAGACATGGACATTAGGTCCAATTTTGTCAAGGTAAAATTGTTATCAAACTGTGGGGTGTTTCTAATACAGCTCTCATTATGATTAAACACTGTTCTGCGCTCCTGCAACCATCAACATATTGTTATATGAATACCTCTCTGATAGTGTGAATCAAAGCTTAGAATTATTATCTTTAAAATACAGTATTTGACAAACCTCTTGTATTGGCGCCATTAGACTATGTCAGAACGACAAGCGTGTTATCACTTTGTCAGATAATAAATGCATGCTCTATTAACGAATTAATCCTCAATGCAAACACATTAGACGTTCCTCTTCTTTACATGCCTGCTGTACTAATAAAAGAAGATTATCTTCCCACTGTTTCCATTGGCTACAGTCCTGGGAACCAAGAATGATTGCGCTAATCCATCCATCCATTCTCTCCCGCTTATTTCATGGTAACAGGATAGCTGGAGCCTATCCCAGAGATTGGACGCTAGTCAATCGCAGGGCACATGTAGACAAACAACAAGTCACACTCACATTCATAAATATGGACTATTTACAGGCTTCAATTAACCTGAAAAACATGATTTGGGAGTCAATGATAGTGTAGTTGTGGGTTCAGTTCCCACTCATTGCAGATTTTAACTGGCTGTCTGTCTCTACAGTATATGTGCCCTGTGATTACCTGGCGACCAGTTCAAGGTGTACCCAGCCTCTGGTCCACAGTCAGGTGGAATAAACTCCAGCACTCTAAGACCCTAAAAAGGATGAATGGTATAGAGAATAGACAGATGGATGCCATTTTGGTGAAGGAAAGCAAACTCCACTCAGAAAGGCCAGAGAAGAGATTTGAATCCTTTAGACTGTCGTGCCAATTACCTGGGCCAGCATGACACACTGAATGAGATCATGTCACTATTAAAGTATAGTCGACCACCGCTGTATCACGGTTCACTTATTGTGGGTTCTGAGCATTGCAGATTTTTTTGATTGTACAGTACAGGACAGTTACTCAACTGCACCTCTTGAATCAAGTTAGAATGAATTGTAATCCATAACACATACAGTAGCTAGATAGATAGATAGATAGACAGACAGACAGACGGAGGATGGAAACAGCCGCTGGTGCACTTTCAATCACTTTATTAAACAAAATACAGTAATCAAAAGAACATTCTCGGTGCACCTGTCAGTAGCCTCATTTGAAACCGTCAGTTTTCACCGCAGTGGCAAATGGTATAGCCGAAGAAATAGCCTGCCAACAGAGGATCCTCATACGTTGACCTCCATGTCACTCAACTGAGTAGACCTGCCTTTAAAAGGCATGCACACATTCACAGCCATGGATACTGTGGTGTAGAGCAGGACTGGGCAAACTACGGCCCGCGGACCTCATCTGGCCCGGTGATCATTTCAATCCGGCCTCCTAAAGATTGGTACAGAAGCGCCCAAATCATATCAAAATCATGACTGCATTCATTTGACCTGGTCCTGTAATGCCGAGTGGTTCCACCAGCTAGCGCAGTAGGTACAGTAATACATTGACTTGACTAGCTTTAGCTGTTTTTACTCTGCTACTGCTCTGAACCCTTCTTCAACCATGAGTGGGCCAATGAAAAGAAAAGTGGACAATGAGTGACAAATGTTTAAAATAAAATTGACTACTAAATACTTTTTAACCGAAGTCCGATCAAATAAACCATTGCGGTTTTAGAGGAACATAACATCAGCCGTCACTTTTCTACCAAGCATGGCGATTATGCTGACAGCCAATCAATGCAGGAACTGATGGCTACGCTTTAGCGGTTAAAATCAAGCTTGCAGGCTCAGCAAAACACCTTTATCTGACGAACTGCCATCCAAGATTCAGTCATAGAAGACCCTGAAACAGCGCCACGGGAGCTACAGATGGAACTGATTTATCTCCAATGTGATACTGTCTTTAAAGAGAAGTTCAACTCTCAAACTGGATGAGTTTTATGCTTCATTAAGCGTGGACAAATTTCCAAAAATCCATAAGAAGGCACAGAGGACGCAGCTGGTGTTTGGCTCTAAATATGTGTGTGGAAACACTTTTAGGGTGATGAACACCAACAAAACATCCTACAGGTACCAGCTGAGTGATGAACACCTCAGATGTATTCTGAGAATTGCCACAACAAAACTAACACCAGACTTTGATTCACTGGCAAACAAAAGGTGATCAACAAAACAATACTGTTCCCATTAAAAGTAAATCTGACACTACAATGCCTTTTTTTTGGTTTTGTTTATTTTTTATATGTAAGTATCTGGTCCTGGCTTGGCCCGCCTGTCATATTTTAAGTCAATGTGGCCCCTGAGCCAAAAAGTTTTCCCACCCCTGGTGTAGAATGTGTGAATGGTGACCCCACATGTACAGTGGGTACGGAAAGTATTCAGACCCCCTTAAATGTTTCACTCCCTGTTATATTGGAGCTGTTTGCTAAAATCATTGGTTCATTTTTTTCCTCATTAATGTACATACACCACCCCATATTGACAGAAAAAAACGGAATTGTTGACATTTTCACTGATTTATTAGAAAAGAAAAACTGATATCACACAGCCATAAGTATTCAGATCCTGTGCTGTGACACTCATATATGTAACTTATATGTGCTGTCCATTTCTTCTGATCATCCTTGAGCAGGTTCTACACCTTCATTGGAGTCCAACTGTGTTTGATTATACTGATTGGACGTGATTAGGAAAGCCATACACCTTTCTATATAAGACCTTACAGCTCACACTGCATGTTAGATCAAACGAGAATCATGAGGTCAAAGGAACTGCCTGATGAGCTTAGAGACAGAATTGTGGCAAGGCACAGATCACATCTGGCCAAGGTTACAAAAATACTTCTGCTGCACTTAAGGTTCCTAAGACCACAGTGGCCTCCATAATCCTTAAATGGAATACGTTTGAGGCGACCAGAACCCTTCCTAGATCTGGCCGTCCAGCAAAACTGAGCAATCGGGGGAGAAGAGCCTTGGTGAGAGAGGTAAAGAAGAACCAAAAGATCGCTGTGGCTGAGCTCCATAGATGCAGTCGGGAGTTGGGAGAAAGTTCTAGAAAGTCAGCCATCACTGCATCCCTCCACCAGTCGGAAGCCTCTCCTCAGTGCAAGAGACATGAAACCCCTCATGGAGTTTGCTAAAAAAAAAAAAACACCTGAAGGACTCCAAGATGGTGAGAAATAAGATTCTCTGGTCTGATTAGACCAAGATAGAACTTTTTGGCCTTAATTCTAAGCGGCATGTGTGGAGAAAATCATGCACTGCTCATCACCTGTGCAATACAGTCCCAACAGTGAAGCAAGGTGGCGGCAGAATCATGCTGTGGGTGTGTTTTTCAGCTGCAGGGACAGGGAGACTGGTTGCAATCGAAGGAAAGATGAATGTGGCCAGGTACAGGGATATCCTGGACAAAAACCTTCTCCAGACATTGTTCCTATGTGCCCTGCGATTGGCTGGCAACCAGTTCAGGGTGTACCCCGCCTCCTGCCCGATGACAGCTGGGATAGGCTCCAGCGCGCCCGCGACCCTAGTGAGGAGAAGCGGCTCAGAAAATGGATGGATGGATAATACAATAAATATTTGGTAGTTAATTCACGGCTTGCATCTATTGTGTGGGTGGTCTGGGATGTAAACCCCTCCAAAAAAATGAGGGATTACTGTATACTGTATTTCCTTAAATACCAGCTTGCACTCTAATATATGTCTATTGTGCCAACCAATTTAACAAATAAACGCCTCTTGAGAAAAAATAACAGCTTGTTAGGGAAGCTACATCAGAAACTTAAGTCGGGAGCAATTTCTTCCATATCCACTGCATAAGTAGATAGGAACCAAATGTAGACGATGCTAATGTATTGCAAATAACAGTTCTGCCGACCAATCAACAAATATCATAGTCTAGGTCCACCCTTACACAAGCATTTGTATAACTAAATGCCTCCTCTCAAATAGAAGGCCTTGTCCTCTCTGAGCTTGAGTAAATGAAGGCCAGTGGTCATCATTATTTTAAGAAATAGGGTAACTCCAGAGATAGCCTACCTGGTACGGATAGAGCGTAACTCCTCCATTAGTTCTGTTCATGTGCTGATGACCTGCTGTGTTGTTACTGCTGTTTGTACTGCTATTCCCTGGACTGTTTACTGCACTCACAGTTTGCTGGTGGGCCACGGCTGATTTTCCAGAACAGGGGGACCCGTTGCGTCTTTCCATCCCACTTCCAAGCCCCAGTGAGCTGGGTTTGGAGCCCAGTCTATGCACTTGTTGGTTCAAGGGGACACCGGAGGTTATTTGTCCAGCAGAAGGACTCCCGTGAGCAGGGGCGGACGGTCCGTGGCTGGGGCTCGGTGTCGGGGTCTGGCTGGGACTTGGGGAAGGTGACGGCGATGAAGGGCGAGTGACGTGCGAAACGGCAGCTGCAGATGACGGGGAAGAGGAAGGGACAAACAAGGAGGGCCATTCCCTCGATCCGGATGCTCCTAGAGCTCCCTGGGATGCGTAGCACCCAAAGAGGGGAGGAGGGGACGAGGAGGGAGACAAATCCCACTGGTCCAGGGTGAGCACCATGCGCACGGCTTCCTGTTTGAGCTGCGTGAGGTGAGTGGCACACACGTCACAGCGACTGTCGTGCTCGTTCCATGCCCGTCGGGAACTGTTGGGGACTTGCAGCTTATCATGGAGGAGGAGGGTGAAGGACGGGTCCTGGGGAGAAAGAGGGAAACACAACAGTTGAGGCTGGTGAATAATGAATCGCAAAACACCATCTCTGTATGTTTACTTTATTGATTTCAATACACTGAAGTGTGATAGTCATTGATGGTGTGCAGTCACCTGACTTACATGCAGTCAGAGCAGTTATATAGTTCCCCCTCAGTAATGGTGTGAATGTGAGGTTAATGGCTGTTTGCCTATATGTGCACTGTGATTTACTGGGGACCAGTCCAAGGTGTAGTATGCCTTTCACCCAACGTCAGCTGGGATAGACGCCTGCACCCCACCACCCTGAACAGGATGAGTGGTCTAGAAAATGGATTGATGGATGTAGTTTTGAATTATCTGCGCTTGCATTTATAATGTGATTTGGATTGTTTCATCTGTCAAACCTCTTTCAAGATAAAAATGTTCTATACAAGAGGCTTAAACATAACATTCTTAGTACGCAAAATGAAAAAAAAGCTCTTTGGCAAGAAAAACAAAACAGATGCATGCAAATGCGTGAATGAAAACAAACACAAAATAACTAGTAATTAAAATTGCCTCTAATCAAGTCATACTGCATTTGCAAAGCCCAAATTACTAGCCGTTTGCTTAAAAGATATGATTCAAGGATGACGCAAACACAAACAAAAAATCAGCTTCTGCTTTCAATATTATTTTACTGAACCTGACAGTAGAAAAAAAAAAATGAAGACATATGTAAGGTCAAGGGAGTTTTTTGTTTGTTTTTCTAAGCTCCCGTCTGCTGTAAACTGTCGCTGAAGGACAATATGAAAGGTTTGTAGCCCTTCCTTTTCCTACTTTACTCATGTACCGGTACTTAATGCATCCCAAGGCCAGAAACAAAGACACAAATGTTATGGAAAAAATGGATGGATGGATAAGCGGCAGTGGTTTTTTAAAATTGTTTTATAAAGACACCATGCTATCATCTGTCCTCACAATGAAAAGTGTCACTTGTTTGACGTATAAGGCAGCCAATCAGACATCTGACCTTTTCTGACACATGGGTTACTGCGCAAAACTTGAGCGAGCTAGCGAGTTGCCTTTTTAGCCTCCAATTTATTTATTTTTTACACTAATATTAAGGATATAAAAATTAGTGGAGGACCAAGTAAAAGGTAAAAAACCTATCACTTCCAAAATGAGTTGAAGGAGGACTTTCTTTCACGGTTGATTTTCAGGTTTTTCATAAAACCTACGAGACTGGCTTCCCTGAGAGGAAGAAAAAAAAAAAAAAAAGCTAGCCTCGAAGGAAAAAGGTGAAGAAACTAAAATCCCACTTGTCCGGACAGCAGTCATTTTTCTCAAAGCTAACTTCAAAAACACAGGCAGCCACTGAAGCATCGTTCCGGGTGAGTCATTTCATCGTTAGGAAGAAGAAATCGTTCCAAGATGGTGAGATGGTAAAAGAGGCATTAGTTGAAGGAGCTGACTCGTTCTTACTAGACTTTAAAAACAAAGCAGAAATACTCTCTAGCTATCAAGAAGTACAGTCACACGGCGCAGTGGACGATGAGATTGCGACACTGCAAGCTGATGTTTATCTCAAGTCCAGAATTCATGGAGACTTCTGGTACTTACTCACAGAGGAAAAGTACGCCAACATGAGGAAATGTGCTACCTAATTGACTGCATTATTCGGCTCCACTTGTTTATGTGAGTCAGCGTTTTCCCACATAAAGATCATTAAGTCCAAGTACCGTTCCACCATGACTGGTGATCATTTGGAAGTGTGCTTGAGGCTGGCTATGAGTCAGACCCCAACGACAAGAACCTACTATATTATTGTTTCTTGTGTGCACATTTCTTCTTTTTGTTTATAATTTTATTTTATTTTGTTGTAACTATACATGCGTTACTACGTAATTGGCAATCTGTTTGTGTTGTTATTGTCGGTCAAATGTACGGCTCTATAAGTATCCGGTTTCTTCTCATACTAGTCCCCATTGGCCAAATTTTTATTTATAGACTGTTCATACTGTATAAAGAACTCTCAAAAATAAATATATGCTTTACAATTGCAGGTAGTAGGTAGATGAGTTTGACTTTGTCATTTTATAAGTAGCTGGCATGCTGAAAAGGTGTGGGCACCAGGCCCACAGTAATTTATTTTGATGCTAATTGCATTAGCATCTAACATCAAGGATAATGACTAGCATTGAAATGAACAGTAGCTTGCTAATGAATTGCAAAGTTTTGTTTTCTCTATTTAACAACCAACAATGTCAATTACTTTAACAGTACTTACTGACAAATCTACCTCAAAGTTCAAGATGTGTTCACAGTAACCTCTTCCTGTTCCCTCTCCATAACGTCAGGTATCTTCAAAGAGTGGTTTTATTTAATTTAGATTTTTCAATTAATTGTTATAATACAGTAGTGGTTGACTTGTCTTTGTATTTGCATGGCAGTTAAGAATGTTACTTTACAAATATGAAAATTCAGTTGTATTTTGTACTAAAACAGATTAAAAAGGACACGCCATTTACACTGTGCACAGAAGCATATTCAGAGAAACTAAAACCATTCACAGTGTTGTGTTTTTTCATTAAGCTTTCAGGGTTGTATGTAAAAAAAAAAACTGGAGCTTGACTTGAAGATCCCTTTAGTAATACAGTCTATTAATAATAATAACAACAGTCTTTTCGTTAAGGCTTTGTAAACTACTGCCTTTGTTAAAAATTTGCACAATTTGTTGGCTTTAGTGTGTGTGTGGCAATAATGTGCTATCAGTGAGTGTAATTCAGACATCAAACATCTGTGAGTGTGTTGGATGATTGCCTTCCAGCTTCCTAAACATACCACCTATATTTTAACACCAAAGCCAGGTGAACTTTACTCAGTAACAAACTGGTCTACAGGTTTTCTTAAACTGAACTTTTCAACTGCTAAGGCCAACAAAAAGGCATCACTTGTTGTAACACAATAGAGACGGAAGATGTCAGTACTTCATCATCAGCGAGGAGGCTTTGCAGGAAGAAAACGAATCAAAGTGATGAACTCTCCATTGAAGTCCGATCAATAAGTGACATATTGAGATTCACTTCTATGAGCATCTTGTCAATAGGCACATAATCTGCACGGATCGCCACGCATTCCCACTTGCACAAATCCATCAAAGAGACAGCGGATGAAGCGGTAAACCAGGCAGAAAACAGATCAGATAGCGAGTGACTTGGGGCCGTGTAATGGAGCCAATAGGCCTCAGCCAAGCAGAGCAAATGAAAAAAATCCTCTGCAAACAATTTGATGATGATTTAGAAGTCAGACAGATAATATTAATTGGAGGTTGATGGAAAAACCTGCTCAGAAATGCTAACTAAGTGACGGTTCACCCAGTGTGGCCGTCTAACAATTTGGAATTTAACTAACTGACGGTTCACCCAGTTTGGCCTTCTAACAATTTTGAATTTAAATTTCAAACATGAATCTGGAGTGCCAACGGGGTATGCCAACGGGGTATACCACAGGACGCAAACTGCAACCAGTCTCAGCCATACATTTATTTTCCTCATTAGGGTTGTGCAGGTGAGCTGGAGGAGCTGACTTGGGCCAAAAGGTGGGATACACTCTGGTCTGGTTGCCAGTCAATCATAGAGCATATGCATCGTGTTCAGCTGCAAAGATGTTACAGTTACAGTATGCTCTCGTGGAAAATTGGTGCATTTCCACCATCCATTTTCTATAGTACTTGTCTTCATTAAGGATTCCGGGAGAGCTGATCCCATACCAGCTGACTTTGGGTGGAATCCTGGACTGGTCGCCTGCCAATTGCAGGGCACATTCTAACAAGCATCCGTTCCCACTCACGTTCGCACCTATGGGCAATTTAGAGCCTTCAATGAAGCTAACGTTCATGTTTTTGGAATGTGGGAGGAAGCTGGCGTACCCGCAGGAAACCCACACAAGCACAGACAGGGAGAACAAGCAAACCCCACACAGGCGGGCCCGACCTCTCGACAGTGAGGCAGACGTGCAGACAGTCCCCATGCTGCCTGCAACCAATCCCAAATTTCACATTTTTTTACGCCTGCGAAAGCGAGCCCTTACAAACCCAAATGTGGTTTAGTATGGCAACAGACACACACAAGCGGGTGTCTATTAATAAAAGGCCTGATACACTTTCGATCAATACACCTTCTGTGAGTGTGCGTGCACAAGGCAGCATTTCATTTGATGGTAAAATGCAGCCTCTCAACCAGAGACCTGCTTGTGTCAACAAACCGCAGGTACACGCGCGCGCGCACACACACACACACACACACGCACACACACACACACACAATTAGTGTTGAGATAAAAAGTACCTTGTTACTAGCACAAACCGCCGAGAACATGAGTTTAAACATTGACATACAAGCAGGCAAGCGTCCAAACACGCATAATCCTGACTGGCATGACACACCACACACACACTCATCCAGCATCTAGAAGTGATTGGTGCGGAGCCCGTTTGCCGAGATGCCCGCCATATTCATGAATTGATGTCTTGACTTTTCACTGTAGGCTCAATAATCTGTCTGTGGATGTGCTAGATATGACAAACAAAAGACACACAAGATTTGTCAGTCTCCTAGCAGTCCACCTATACATGTTTTTCTAGCACTTATCCAGTTCAGGGTCACTGCAGTGGCTGGAGTCAATCCTCGCTGGTTCAGGGCAAAAGGCAGACACATGCCAGTCAATCACTGGGCAGTTGTGAATAGGGCATTGAGTCAGAACTGACCCCACGCCAACTGCACTAGAGTGAACCACTACTAGGCCAACAGCCCATTCTGCCAACATTTTCAACTGGTCCTAAATCTTGCATGTCAAAAGAGCAAGAACCTGTTTATGAATTCCTTAGGAGACCCATTATACAAACTTTCAACAATCAGCTGCTCCTCTATTGGCAACAACATGAGCTTCAGGTCACTTCCTAATTGGCTATCGTTATGTTTCACGTCACTATCACAAAGTCTGTGGCTCGGCCGAACTCAGTGTTGACCACACACAGAAGGACTGATATGCGACAATCAAGCCTTTGCTCACTTTGGTGATTGTTGTATATGTGTACCCTGCTTTAAAGAAAACCTAAAAAACACTCGCCTTTAGTAATAATATGCTGGCAATTATTCTATAATGCTTTTGTGTTTTAACTACTGTAAATGACAATAAATGCCAACTGGTGCCCCAGTCTTTCGTGATTGGAAGGCATTTACTGTGAGTCAATGTTTGCCAAATCATTGTGGAAAAAGGAACATTTAATCTCATGTGACTTCTTTCCCTGCTACAATCAGCCAGTCTCTCACACACACACAGAAGAAGCAATAAAGTGGACACGGTGTTCAATGCTTGAGATGAGGGCTTTATTGTACCAAATTAGAGGGATTTGGGCAGCAGCCAAGCTCCCTCATTGAAAAAAGGAATATGAGAGCTGTGCTTTGGGATGGGGGATTGAGGAGATTGGTGAGGAGGGCGGGGGGGTAACTGGGCCTTCAGTGGGAAACATATAGCATACATCCATTTCACTGAATGCTCTCTCTTATGTACTTCTATATATCCCCTTTCCACTCTAATCGTATTTAGTTGCCTATCTTTACAAACAGTAGTAACTTCGGAGGTTTGACTGCATTCCGCTGGTCCAAACACCATAACTAGCAGAGTATTATGTTGTTATGTTGGGATACAAGCACCAGCTAAATTCACGAATAGAAATTTAAAGGGAGGACATTGGCAATTTTCTTTCCCTAAAGATGATGCCAAATTGGCTTTAAAACATGATTATTAGCCTTGTTAGACTTATTAGCACAGCGGTGGCTAGATAAGAACGTCTTCTTGACAACGAGTGCGCTGCCTGTTCCCTCCATTCCCACGTCTGTCTTCCGGCCACGCCAGTACCCTCCGAGTTCATCAGTATTCCGAAAGCGAGTCTATCAGCACCAGATAGCCGATGTGTGCGTGTGATTTATTTCCTCCGACAAGGACGGACAGACACGGCGAGTGAGGGAGTGACAGAAAGAATGTTGTGAGGCCGAAACGGCGGACGGAACATTGACCTCAGCGACTCGTGGTTCCCTGACAATCACTCTACAGTATGTGGCGCTGATTGCGTGCGACTGTGTGCCCGTACAGACTTGGCACAAAGGGATGCTATTACTGAGATTTGGTAGTAGATGTCAAGTGCACTGTGTTACACCCGCAATAATATTTCTGCACATGTGCACAATGGAGGTACATTCAGATGTTCGAGTACACAGACTGTCAATCAGAACACACACACATACTTACCTACGGCAGAGTGCAATGAACCGCAGTGGCGTGCATTTGGTAACTGGGCCTTCAGTGGGAACTTAGCCGTCTTAATACCACCACCACTATTTTGTCTCAATTCTGGAAACCATCAATGCTATACACAAACATAATATAACAGCACGGAAAATGTGCCACCGACATCATCTGGAGCACTTTATAATCAATAGCCATCTAATATCAGGACAAAAACATAAATGTACAAGTAAATAAAATACACCATACCCACCAAAGACTATTACATGTATTAACCTGTGCAGATCACTTACTAGCTGTTTTGCTTGTCGAACTTGGCTGTAACAAGTTTTGTTCTGATCAACCACTCAGTAGATGGAAAAACCCTGACGTCTTTGTGCTGTGATGAATTTGAAATCTGATTGATTAAAGATAATATAGTTTAAATTAAATCCACGGACATCATGTCATGTCATGTTCTGTGGCGGTCCTGACTTGCATGGGACCCTGTGCGAGACCTCTGCCCCAAACAAACAACATACTCTGGAGTAGATCTTACATTTTATCAACATATATTGAGTTATGAAAAAATTATAATAAAGCAACAGCAAAGAATAATTGGAGTTAGGGCAACAAGCAGAATAAAATTAAATAAAAATGTATATACTGTGTAAGAAAAGATGAGCTAACCTTAATTAGGCACCGAATGGGGAAATTTGCAATCATGCAAAAATTGCAATAAATGTAAGATATCCTTATTGCAATAATTACATGTAATTACATTACCAGTGTGATAATTAGCTTTCATGATATGAATAAGATTGTAATGTCAAGTATTGTATGTTTAACCAACTTTCTGACACCTCAGACATACTCAAATTTACCTTATATTGCACAAATCTAAATAAAATTAAGGGGACCTTATTGCAATAATTACATTCCTAGAGTGAAAAATTATATTTTATAATGTGAATTGGATTGTGCTTTTAACCAACTTTCCGACGCTCCAGACCTACTCAAATATTTCAAGGTGAGTCTCACTTACCTCCTATTTATAACATTATCATTGATAGAATCTCAGGTAATGAGTGCATGCAATTGTATCTTGCTTGGATCTTTAGTTACATTCACTGATTTGAGCATGCCTCTCAGTCCCAAAGGATTCGGTCAGCAAGTCACACGGGAAATGAACAGGGTCCTCACTAAAGTACAATACACATGCATAATGATACATAATAATTAAGTACAATACACATGCATCTGCTTTTACACTAGAAGGAAACACAAACGACAAATAACTAACAATAAAACAATTAGCTTTAGCATGTCATGCTTTCATGTGATAGAAAACCATTTCTGACCGCGAATATCTGGCGGCTGGGTCGCAGTGCCCTGTACAGTTGCACGTCGGACATGCCAGGAACTACCACTAGTTATGTTATTAGATGTGACGTTTATAATGCAAGTGTCAATGCAGCCCTCATCCATTAACTCTATTTTGTCAGATCTCAAAAAAAGAAACATTGTGATAGGAAAATTCTAATGTATGAAGCATGTGCGCGCGCGTGTGTGCGTGTGTGTGTGTGTGTGTAATATAATCAGTTCCAGAAGAGTGACCAAGGAAGGCAGACCTCTCAGTTTCCCCTCCAATACTCATTTAGCTCCCTTCATCTACTCACTCTCATACGCTCTACGATATGCACACATAAAGCCCTATTCCCCAGCAGGTCTGGGCTCAGTGAATTCATGCAGAAGAGACGCAGACGGTCGCATGCCCCTGCACTCACAGCACACACACATACACACAAGCATGCAAGGCAGAAGGCGAGAGCGTGAAGTCATGATAAAAGGATAAGCCGGGAGTAGAAATGAAAACAGAGTGAAAAGAGAGTATGAAAATGCTATACATTTCAAGTAGGATCGCCAGTGATCATATAATATGATATCATGATGGAGAGTGACTGTGTGTTTATGTGTAAAGGATTGATTGTATAGTGTAGTGCAGAATCAAGGTCAATGAGATGGGTTATAAATGGCTTCAGATACACACCAAACACATGGGATGCACACAACCACAAGAACCTCCATGACACCTTTTGTCTATTTGTCTCATTGTGTATGTATTATCAGGCAGTTGTCATTAATTGTGTGTTTTAAGTGGCCCATGCACGCCTTCTCACTCTCACTATGATCAGCCAAAAAGCAAAGAATAACAACAATCTAATGAAATAACAACAATATCTCTATTCATTTGTATAGCGTTTTTGTAAGGGTTAGGGTTTAACGAGGTAATCAAAAACTACACGATATGGGGGACTGTTATGAGTTGAAATGTAATGTAAAGTAAATTTTACATTCTAATTGGAATAAATACAAAGAATTGAAAATGAGTATTAGGATATATATTATAAAATATATTGATTTCTACAAATGTAATCACATTGTTATTAAAAACATATATATTCCAATTTTAACAGAAGTCTTTTAACAGAAAAAGGGTTAAAAGACAACTAGGAAAAAGTGCAATATTTGAGAAAAGCGGGCAGTACGGCGATCTAGTGGTAAACATATCTGCCTCACAGTTCTGAGGTGCAGGGTTCGAATCACAGCTCTAGCCTTCCTGTGTGGAGTTTACATGTCACATGTTCTTTGTGCGTTCACGGGTTTACTGAGGGTACTCCGGCTTCCTCTCACATGTGAGTGTGAAAGATTGTTTGTCTATGTGCACCTTGCGATGGGCTGCAACCAATCAAGGGCGTACCCTCCGTCTTGCCCCAGGTCAGCTGGGAGAGGCTCCAGCTCACCTGTGACCCTAATGAGGTCTAAGTGTTACAGAAAATGGATGGGTGGATGTAAGAAAAGCACACAGAACCATACCAAATCCACTTGGCAAACAGATTGGGCCAATTCTAAGAATAACAATATTGCCACAAGCTGCAGTGATCAGCATCCAAGCAGAGTGGGAGCGCTTTGATAAGACTTCCTTAGGAAATTATGTAAATGTGGTTTTCATTCATTGGAAAATACAGAAATATTGCTGTAAAAAAACACATACTCATGTGCATATTAACAAAACATATGTAGTTATTTACACATACCAAAAAAGACTCTTTCAAACAGAGGCCAAGCAGCAACCCTTGACATAATTGGAAGCACTTTTAGCTCATTGTATGCCAATTTGCAAGATTTCGTCATTTGGTTTTGTTTACCGTAAGCAGAAAAAGCCAATGAACTGATTTGGGGGAAAGGCGGGACAGTTTGACACCATGTGATTATATATGAAAGGATGGTATTTGTGTGGAGTGTAAATTAAAATGGCTCCCTGGCTTGTCCCCTTTAAATGAGCATGAAAAGGATTATAAGAACTATATCATACACCAAAATGCATAAAAGATGAAACGAGACAGCCTGTTGCTAATGTCCACAAATCCACCTCGAATCTTACACATTAAATGTTGACACTTTTTATGTGTACCATTATTTATGTGTTCCCTCTTATTCCTTTTCTGCAAAAAGTCCACTTTAATCACCTTTGTCATTGCCCATTCCATCATATGATTCAGTAATGACTGCAGCAAACAGCATAAACATGCACACACATGCACGCCAATGAGCACATCTACATACATCCCCTTGTGATGTTGACGTGTTGTATTCATAACAAAGAAAAGACGCCGTGATGTTTGCATTGCCATGGCAATGCAGAAATTAATTAGCATGCCGAGCTAAGTAGCTGCAGGAGAATGTAAATAACTGCATTATCATTCAGCCGAGACTTTCGGTGTGTTTGCGTCTTCAATTTTGGATTTTTGTGTGCCACAAAGCGTTCCCCAAGTGGTCACTGAGCAATACGTAATTTGGGTCATCTTAACATGTCTTCAAACACAAACTTAACCAAAGAGCTGTGTGAAACTAATTACAGTTTGCTCATCAAACGTGATCCAACTTCCAGAAGGCAGCGTGGTGGCCATCCGACAGACTGTGCCCACATATGATGTGGAACCAGACTGTCGCTGTTAGCGGCCTCCTATAAATCACCGTAAGTGTTTTCTACAATGCATCAGCGTCCTCAAAAAACACACATGCACCATCTGCACCACTGCCAGCCCTTGAATTATGAAGGCTGTCTGCGCTCCCTTATAATCCATGTAAGTACTTCCTCAGTTGGGCAGGCCGTGTGCAGGTTTTGATGAAGCCTCGTAGATGGTAACATTTGTCTTTGATCGACTACGTATGTGCAAGAAGCGGAGTCCATGTGAAGGTCTACACTGATGAGAAGCTTTGGCTTGGAAGAGGCTACTTTCATGCAGAGATTGACAGCCATAATTAATTGGTTGGGTTAACGATAGCACAGATTAACCTGGGTGAAGCGCTCACCACAAAAACAAGGTTGTGCACAGTAAGCGTAGTCGCACGGGGGTGCAAAAATAGGATGGCATGACCAGTCAGTGTTTGTAGTGGGATAATAAATTGTCTAAGTGGGTACAAAATACTGAAAACAGATGCTCCACATGTAGCGATCACGTCAACATTTCTGTGCCCTGCTTGAAATGAACAGAACTTTAGGCCTCTCCCCGACTTTGATTCTCCAAAGGGTTCCACCATCAAGAGTCATTATGATGGCAGAAATTGTCTCAAGCTTTGTGAGAACTGAGCTCTTCCTCCTCAAGGAACTACAAGGCAAAGTAACGACTCCATCCCTTCTCAAGAGGTCCGATTACATGAGCATGACCAAGCGCTTTGCAATAGGGATGGGAAGAATAATCTAATAACTGATTTATGATACTGAGATGTTTGGCATTGAGGCAAAATGGAGTCTCACCTAGTTTGCTTTCTGAAGAAGTACAACATGACAGAAACTATGGGAAGTTCAACTGAGCTATTACATCCGGCAATTCCTCCAGTCAGCATTATTCAGCTAAATATAATAGTGGCATCGAAGCAGGAGTTGAGAACATTCAGTGAGGCCCCCAGCACATCGAAAATACAGTATTTCAAAATAAAAACAAATCAATTGATTGATTTGTAAATCTAATGCAACAGTGTTATGGGACCTTTCAACGTTCAAAGAGGGGTCTCAGAGTTCGAGTTCTTAGTAAAGCACAGCATTGTTTTTCTGACCGACACGTTTATTAACGGTTAAGTTTAGTCATGTGCAAGGATGTCACAATTCCTTGTGTGTTTTGGACATACTTGGCAAATAAAGATGAGTCTGATTCTGATTCTGATTATGCATTTAATGCACTGCTACTGTATGTCTACCTCAAAACTCACATACTCTGAGCAATAGTACATATGCCAAATGCTGGCTTGGCATACATATTACATTTGGAATTGTTTTTGTGTTTTTTTTTTTTTTTTTTTTTTTTTTTTTTTTTAAATGTGCGAATGCGATCATCGTCTGATCATCGAAACTTTTCAGATAACCAAAGGAATATTAATAGATTTTTGTCCTGCAAATATACGTCAACTTTACTTTTTATTGTACTTTATCTGTTCTCTGTAGTTTATCTCCAGTTATTGTCCTCCATCAACTTTTGATCTACATATTTCCCTTGGGGACAGCATTGTTGCACCACCTTTAAATCTACCTCGCTCTCTCACATTCCAGCCTTTCTCTCTCTCACTCTCCTCTCTCTCTCTCTCTCTCTCTCTCTCTCTCTCGTTTTCTTTTTCCTTAAGTGTCTCTGACAATGATGTATTGTTTGTCGGCTCAGGTAATCCATCTTGCCATGTCCCAAAACTGAACACACAGTCGCACTGCCCTCCCCCACCACTCTGTCTCTCCTCCATATGTTCCTCCTTCTAGTATCCTTCCATCCCAAGGTTAGTGAGGGATGCTCATGAGGGCCATCTGCCTGACAACTCCCGCTTATATGTGGTATAAGTACTTCAAGCCTGCCTATTCTGGCTAAAAGGTAGGTGAGGCTTTCTCGTGATTTGAGATAGGGTTGAGGCAATGACACAACTAATATCTACAGTACATACAATACATGAAATCTATCTATCTATCTATCTATCTATCTATCTATCTATCTATCTATCTATCTATCTATCTATCTATCTATCTATCTATCTATCCTTTTGGAACCTTGCTTCATAAAGAAATATTATGGGCAAATGGGCCAAGAAACAGTAAGCAAATGTAATCACTTGATTAAATACTACTGTTCTGGACATTTCTAACTCAACACTGCATCTTAAAGCTTTCATTCAGTCAGTTCATGCCTCCCATCCACTTGTAAAATGGCCCAAACTTAAAATTTTTATATTTTTTTTCAACGCACTAAGTATCTCTAAGGTAGGATGGAAAGCCAATCTTTAAAGACGAGTATGTGGAAAATGGTGAATTTGGGTCTCACAACACTAAATGAACATACCCCCTCTGAGTGTGCACTTGGAGCATCTTAGCAGCCTCTTTAACTAATACGCCTTCCAAACAGTTTGAGTCAGCGCCAGCTGACTGTGTCTTCACGTGTCACATTCCCACAGTAGCGCCCATTCATACGCAGGACCTCCTAAGAGCAACCACAGTGCGCCACTGTTAGCGCTGCTCCTCCGAAGGATGGCAGACACTCCTTGAGACATCATACTTGGATTTACACATACATTCGTACAGGGATATGGGACCGTAATTATAGTCGATTGAGTTATAGCTTGATTAAGAATTCTGTCGATTATGTGGAATTGATAGTTGATGAATCACATCTGGACACAATTGTGGCAACAGTGCACCAATTGTCTACAACCAGCAGAAGAATTAGTTTAATTGATTAATAACTAAAATGTTCGGCACGGTGACCGACTGGTTAGAGCGACTGCCTCACAGTTCTGAGGACTCGGGTTCAATCCCCGGCCCCGCCTGTGTGTAGTTTGCATGTTCTCCCCGTGCCTGCGTGGGTTTTCTCCGGGCACTCCGGTTGTGAAATGTTGCTCATGTTGCTGTTTTACAGGGCTGACATAGATTGAATTGCAAAATATATATATTTTTTTAAATATAGTACTGATACACTATTGTTATTTAGTTATTTTTATCTATTTCTCTCTGTATTTATTTTAGCTTTTATATGTCTTATTCATTAGTCTTTTTCTTTTAATTTTCTTTATGTTAGTTTGTTCTTCCCTTCCAGTGTTTCCTAACTGGGGAGCGTCAGCCCGCATCTTCTGTTGCTGATGGCCCTCCATGATGGCGCTCCTTAGCTCCACTCTGTGCTCAGTCATGTTTCAACAACTGTGTTATTTATTTAATCATCTTTTTTTAATTGTAACTAATTATACACACAAGTGTTGGGTGTCGATGGGGCTCAGAGACTGCGGGTTGGTGGGAGGGATGTGTTTGTGTCTTTTATCATTTTTCTTGCGAAGCAGTTTGTGTTGCTTTTTAAGTATAAAAGGTGCTAGATAAAAGATGGATGAATTGATTGATTGAAGGTGTGCGTGTGGCAGCATGGTGGTTGGGTCGGCATGTCTGCCTCACAATTCTGAGGTTCTGGGTTCTGGATTGGAATCTCAGCCTTCCTGTGTGGCATTTGCATGTATTCCCTGTGCTTGCGTGAGATTTCTCCAGATACTCCGAAAACATGGATATTAGGATAACTGAAGAGACACAGATCTGACTGTGAGTGTGAATGGTTGTTTGTCTATCTCTGCCCTGCAATGGACTGTTGTACCCCGCCACTCGCCAAAAGTCAGTTGGGATAGGCTAGAGTTAGCCGCGACCCGAATGAGAATAACTTTCTTTCCTCATATCATTCCTCCTCACTGCTTATCTGGAACAAGGAAGTAAAAAAGACAAATGAGAGAAAGCATGGCAAAAAGATAAAACATAGCTGGACAGTGTGTGTGTGCGCAAGCGGGGTAAAGACAGAGAATTAAATTGGCTGCTTGTTCCTCGCATGCGCCTCAGTCAGACAGTGAACAGCCTCGAGCAGTTCAGCTTTCCAATTACCTCAAGCAGATGGAGCTGGCGTTGCTCGATTTAAAGGCTCCGAAATTGCTGTTGTTGTTTACTGTTATCTGCTATTGACTGTACCTCAGGGATGGAGTTATGATGCCCTATCCTCCTCATGGCCTTTTCCTACACACTCGCCGTTGTACTGGACATCCAATCAAATGTTACACTGTACCTGACTCACTGGATCCTCCTGCGCTTCAGGAGAAAAGCAGCTGTTCTAATGCACTCGATGCTCAAGGCCTGCGGGTCCAATCTTTCCAGCCACATTGAAGTACATTTCTATCTGTTGCATACAATGGAACTTGGTCTGATGGAGAAAAGTTTATTCTTAGATGGATGGATGGATGAACAGAAAGATGACTGCTGTCAAAAATGGTTCAGTAATAAAATGGTTCTTTAATGATAGATAAGTAAAGTGATACTGTGAGACACTAATATTAGCCGTTAATTTTCCATAGGTATGTTTCTTTGCATAAAAGGAAGATAAACATTCAGTGTGCATGATGCTAAATAACACTGGCTATAAAATTAGGTACATTTGCACAATACATGCCTATAGAAAGATAATAATTTTCTGTTGATTGAGATATTAATTCAGTAAAATTAGTGTGATTTATTCCGGTCACCGTCATAAATCATAATATGTTTACTACTGTTGTTGTGTACAGTATAATTGCTCTGCATCTTACTGAGAACTACTTCCAATATGTCCCCCCCTCTCATGATGCTAAATATATAGTTGCTGGGCAAGGATGTGTAATATTTTAAATATATATATATATTTTATGTGGTAATTTAGTGGTTTTGTAGCATTTTGTGTCTGGTATATGTGACTGCTCAGTCATTTGCCTAAAAAAAATGTGTCCATTCAATCAAACGCCCTATGAAAATACTGCACTGAATGTTTGTAATATTTTGGTTACTTAGCTACAAAAAAAGGGCAATATGTCAATATGATGCAATGTAGTTTCACAGTTCACACCATGCAGGCTACAACCGCAGCTGTGAACACATTGTTCAATGAATACTTCGCCGACCGGGAGACTGAACTGAGATTATTATTTTTGGAAAGCTCTTGTATCTTGGATCTTAACAGTGATGTTGATTGTATGTTTGTCAATTTGCTGTAAAAAATAAAATAAAAATAAAATTTAAAAAAATAAAAAAGGAACTTTAATGTAAACAATAGTCATGATTAGTTTTAGGAGAAACAGATATACTGATATAGTCTAATGCAAACTGTATATCGCTTCAATCACAAATAAATCCTAACCGCATGTAGAAAACCCCAATTGTAAATGGATCCACAACTCCTGCAGAAAAGTGGCGCAACTCTAGAAACAACTGTTGAAATGGCATTTCTTCTCCTGCCCTTTTCACAATGTGCGCTCAAACAATACATAATAAATAGCCCTGCTTGCTGCTGTAATACGCGCAAGTCGACACACGTTTGCCTGGCATGCGGTCCGAAGAATTAAAGAAAAAACACTAACTGGGATGTGGCTGCGTCTCGTGAACGCAAGCTGCCCTCAAAGTTTCACACATCCATTGTGTCCACAACATTGGAGAAAACGTCGACGATCAAAAGTAACAGTGATTTAAAAGCTCTGTGCAACAGCGTCCGGGACAGGCAGATATCAGCATTAAACCGGCGATTTAAAGAGAACATATACGGAATAATGAGAGCATCGGACTCCTTTGCACCTGGATCTGCCACTTTTAACGACGAAGACATTTTAAAGTCTCCGTGTAACTTGTATGGGATTGAGATAGCTGATGCTGAAAACGCTGTGTTCACTCAGTATATCAGAAGGAAAACTGATCTGGACAACTTTCCCACATTGATGGAAATACTGGACAGCTGCCCGTCGGACATTTTTCCACAGTATGGGCGGCACGGTGGCCGACTGGTTAGACCGTCAGCCTCACAGTTCTGAGGACCGGGGTTCAATCCCCGGCCCCGCCTGTGCGGAGTTAGCATGTTCTCCCCGTGCCTGCGTGGGTTTTCTCCGGGCACTCTGGTTTCCTCTCACATCCCAAAAACATGCATTAATTGGAGACTCTAAATTGCCCATAGGTGTGACTGTGAGTGCGAATGGTTGTTTGTTTGTATGTGCCCTGCGATTGGCAGGCAACCAGTTCAGGGTTTACCCCGCCTCCTGCCCGATGATAGCTGGGATAGGCTCCAGCATGCCCGCGACCCAGAAGAAGCGGCTCAGAAAATGGATGGATGGATGAACAGTATGTTGAGGGTCATCATAACGCTCCCTTTGACCTCCCGCATCGTCGAGGGACTTTTCTCCGCAACAAACAGGATCCAGACGTGCCTGAGTTCAGCCATGCTGACCATACGCCTCAATAATTTGACACTTTTGTGATTTGAAAAATAAATGATTGACAATTCGGACTATGATGACATAATCAATGCTTTTAACTCAAAAGTCCAGAAGCCTCCGCCTTCTGTAATGGTAAGACAGTGGTTTTGTTTTATTCCGGCACATGCATGATTGTGGTTATTCCGGTCCACCGTGGCATGATTCTGGTTGTCTAAGGAAGTTCTGAACTTAATTTTATACAGTTTGTCATTTTATTTCGGTCTTAACAGAAACATATAACAGGTAAATATATATATATATATATATATATAGAGAGAGAGAGAGAGAGAGAGAGAGAGAGAGAGAGAGAGAGAGACAATCAGGCCCATTCGCCACGTTCTGGCTCCGCCACTGAAAAGGTAAACCTCTCGCCTGTCACCACTTTCTAAAACCCAAGGCCACCAAACACTACATCAGTCTAGCTTCTCATAAGTAACTGCAATTACAAAGCTCTCATTTTATGCCACCCAAAAACATTCATAGACATGCAAAGGGTTAGGGTAAGGGAAACTGTCACATTTTCTCTGCTCTTGAGCATTCATCCATTCAGTACTTCTCAGCTCAATTGTTGGCAGCTTAAATGTCGATCTGAATTCACACAGCAGTCCACGTTATAAAAGGTATGTGTGTTCAATTTAAGGGAGGGATGGAGGTGGAGAGGTGGGGTGGAGACAGAGAGAGAGAGAGAGAGAGAGAGAGAGAGAGAGAGAAAGAGAAATAAATGCTGCCTTTACAAAAATAATGTTCAGTTTTGGTTGACACAGTCAGAGAGGTAGTCATTGACAACATTGTCACTGCCAGGCAGAAACCTTATATGTCCAAATTGGGTCGAGTAAGTTAATATTTTTTTCACAAGTCTATATTATTGGCCAGTCCCCACATGAGTCTGTTAGTTTTACAAATTACTGACCAGTCCAAAGTATTGAGAATCTCTTGCTCTCTTTAAAAATGCAATGTTAATGGTTCAACAGACATGGCAGTTTTTTGTATTTTTGTTTTTTTTTTTGGGGGGGGGGGGGGGGGGGGATTGAAAAGTGATGGTCTTGGAGATGCAAGGATTCCAGGGATACAGTATGTTTGTTATTGTGGTTGTATTAATAATAATTAGGTAAGTTTATTTGTCTGCAACAAATGGGTAAACTATTAAAAACACTTGAGAATGCTGTAGTTCATTTGTTGTTTCGGTGGGGCCTGAGAGTTTGTTGTCATATTGTTGTATTCTTTCTTTTAAGTGGACCCTGAAAACTGAAAATGTTGTTTACTTTAGAAGAGACGGAATGCTTGTGAATGTGTGCTTAAGTGGCGCATCTGTATTCGTGTGTAAATTAACGAGAAATTTGTAAAAGAGACCTTTGCAGATCTTCACAAGGGTCGCGGGCGTGCAGGAGCCTATCCCAGCTATCTTTGGGCGAGAGGTGGGTTACACCCTGGACTGGTCGCCAGCCAATCGCAGGGCACATAGAAACAAACAAACATTCGTGCACACATTCACACCGAAGGGGAATTTAGAGTCTTCAATCAACCTACCACGCATGTTTTTGGGATGTGGGAGGAAACCGGAGTACCCGGAGAAAACCCACACAGGTACAGGGAGAACATGCAAACTTCACACAGGCGGAGTCGGGGATTGAACCCCGCTCCTCAGAACTGTGAGGCAGATGTTCTAACCAGTCAACCACCGTGCCACCACTTATTTTTGCAATTTATTTAAAAACTTAAGTACATGTTCAGGAATTAAAAACACATACAATATACCCCTTCTCCCTCACACCTCGCCATGACACCTAGTGAGATCAATTGAAGATGAATGCATTCTATTAGACAGCCTGTGACGGTGTGTGTTTGTGCATGCGAGCTTGCATGGTGGCTGCCTGGCTTGTGTTTGAAGTACAGTTAGCGGGTCTTCAAATAAACCGATCAGCGAGTGAGACTTCACAGAGTCAAAGGGTAGGAGCTGGCACATGATGCCAGAGGAACACTGGGCCAGCTAGAGCTTCTCATCTTGGCTATGCTGTTGGAATCTTTAAGCACAAGTAAACGCAATGCTAAAAATGGCAGATTTTATGGCTGGCTAGGAACATGATAAGAGTTATGCACAGATGTATTATCAGGAACATATCACTTCATAGACCACACTTACAGGTAGTGTGAAAATGAGGCCAGGAGACTGATGCTTGACTACTCTGTGATGGAGAGGCAGTTGCCATGGTAGCGATGGACTTCAAGGCATCAGGTGCTTTGAATGCCACTCTGCGGTGTACAGCAGTGTGTTCTTGCCGTTCACACACACATACACTGTTAATGAAATCACTGGAGCACATTTTCATCCAATCTCAGTTTTCTGTGGTGTTTGTCTGTGAGCAGAATTATTATTAATGTGAAAATGTTTGATAGGAATCTTCATTGCATAAATGGCCTTCTGCTTTTCATGCACTCAAATGCATGTCGCTCCATTAGTTCCTTCAACAGAGAGAAAAATTGACAGACAGAAAAATGAGGATGATTCTGGAATTGAGGCCACTTAAGCACCGGGGTGCCTTGCCCCCTCAATGTTTCGTTACCTGTGCTTTACAAGGCCAGTCAGACAAGAAAGATTTTTCTTTATTTGCGTAGTTAAAATAAGAAAAGGACACACGCCACACTACTCATCCTTTAAAGCATAAACGTAAGGGGTACATTGTTGTGATGTGACAAAGCATCGTGTCAAACAAATGGACTGTATCTTCCTTAAAGAATGTTTTTTCTTTGTTCTTTCATAGCATAACATTACACATTTAGGTTCTTAAATTATCTTTACAGAGGGTCCTCAGTTTTAGGATGGTCCCAATGGTCATGTTTCATGCATGTGAAGAACTTGTTAGCACCCCGTTTCACTGTGCAAGCCCATTCCTTAAAGGTAAGGAATCATACTTATGTTACTCATTTGATTATTTTAGTTTGTTTGTATGTGCCCTGCGATTGGCTTAACCAATTGGTTAATAATAAATGGGTCAGTTTTTCTCATACATATTCTTGCTGATTATTGTTCTATGTTTGAGTAATATCACTTCATCAAGCCTTTTCTAACATTCCATACTACAAAATAAGTAAAGTTTGTATGATTATTGCTGATATCGGCTCGGACCGATATCGGTATCGGCCAAAACTCAAGGCTGCAATATCGGCTTTGGATCGGAAGTGAAAAACCAGGATTGGGGCATCCCTAGTAATTATGACTTCACCACAATAGACTATGTGTATTTGTGTACAAAATTAGGTTATGTCAGTGTCATATGAACACAAAATGGTTGTAAACCAAAGGCCCCCCATCATTTGTAGCTTCTTTCTTCTGAGTCAGCTTGCTAAATGGTGTAATTAGACTAAATAGCTGTCTACTCTGGGTCAATTTGTAAAAAACAACAATGCCACCATTTTAAGAATTTATTAGGGAATTGTATGAATAATTAATATTACGAGTGGGCTATTTTCCAGCAAGATGAACATCACTGCGACAGTGCTAGGGTCATGCACACAATTAATATTTCAACATAATATGTATTATTGTAGTGGTTGAAGCATAGCGCATGCCATTTCATCCATTATTACATTCTCCCAAAATACACACCTTTTTACTTGTATTAGTGCATAACTGTAACACATTTAGCAGTGCAACTTTGCATATGAACACATTGCATTTGCCCTGCGATTGACTGGCGATCAGTCCAGAGTGTACCCCGCCTGACAGACGGCCGGCCGGATGGATGTATACAAATTATAGCTGATAACGGGTTGGACCCTAAACACAAGTACTGTACAGCATACATTTTTCAAAGTAGAGCTAACAAGTAAGAAGTCAGAAAGAAATAGATTTGTTGTTTGAGGTTTTAAGCTGCTAGTTTCACCTCATCCCATATATAAAATTATATTGATATTATTACCTAGCCTACATACCTGAGATGTTAAAGCTATTTTAATGAAAAAGAAGAAAGGAAAAAAAAAATTAATTTGTGCTGACAATTTGTGCTCACTGTTTTACACGTAAATGGAAAGAAACACTTGTTTCTTTTAGTATCTTGTTCATTTTTACTGTTTTACAACAAAAGGTAAAATTTTGGGGGGCAAATATAATGATAGCAACAAAAATAGCTAAATAGTTAAATTTAAGAGCTGAGTTTTAGCCATGCCCCATGGTTTTCTTGATTATGAGTTAAAATCACTTCGAATAAAATTAAGCTTATGCATGTCAAATGGGACATAAAGTATTATGAAATCAACTTTATTTTGTCATGTTCATTGTATTCCTCAGGTAATGTAGCTTGACTGGTACCAGGCATTAAAATGTACAAGAAATTGAAGAAAGATGGCGGGTATATGGTTTTTTTTCATATTTTTATTTTGTTATGGCCAAAACAGATATAAAGTGTGCACAAATTATTCATTTGTGGGTTACATTCTCATGATCGACTTTGACATCTGGTTAAGCAAATGGCGCTCACCGTTGCTGGAAACCTCAACACCTTAAAGGCAAGTGTCATTTAGTCTGATCTTGTCAATAGCCTGCAATGCAAGATTTTTTCAAAGGGACTTTGTAGTTTATTCCCACCCTCAAAAAAACATTTAATCTTACTACTGCATCCCTGTCCATTGTCTTTAGCTGCCCTCTACCTTACTGTTTTCACAGAAGGATCTCTCGATTTGCTTATGCAACTGTCCAGTAAGGAGCTACAAATTTGTGTTACATGGCCACAAATTAGCGGCACGGTGAGCAACTGGTTAGAGCGTCTGCCTCACAGTTCTGGGGTCCGGGGTTCAGTTCCTGGCCCTGCCTGTGTGGAGTTTGCATGTTCTCCCCGTGCCTGTGTGGGTTTTCTCCGGGCAATCCGGTTTCCTCCCACATCCCAAAAACATGCATGGTAGGTTAATTGAAGACTCTAAATTGCCCGTAGTTGTGAATGTGAGTGCGAATGGTTGTTTGTTTGTATGTGCCCTGCGATTGGCTGGCAAACAGTTCAGGGTGTACCCCGCCTCCTACCCGATGATAGCTGGAATAGGCTCCAGCACTCCCGCGACCATTGTGAGGATAAGCGGCTCAGAGAAGTTATGGATGGATGGCCACAAATTAGTATTCTGTGCCCACGTTATATTGACATAGTATCCACAATATTAAAACAAAAGTTCCATGTGCCCCTTTTTTACTTAAAGCACCTGCCCCTCCAAAACTCTCTGCACGCCCCTGCTGAAAGGAAATGTTATCTTGAGACTCAGTGTGTGCCAGACGTTATTTTGTCTTTTTGAAACTGTCTGGGAAAGATGAGTTACATTGTTAAATCGATTATTTGTATTTTTATTTTTATTTTAGCAGTGAATGTTGTTGCTTCGTCAGGGACACAGCAGCATTAAAAGCCATGACGTGACACACCAATTTACGTCTATCACAAAGCTCTAATCTTGTTTCCAGACTCAAACAGACATAAAGGCATGATTTATTTACACACACACACACACAAACTTCTTTGATTAACATAGCATGCATGTTCTTGGAATGTGGGAGGAAGCCATGGTACCTGGAGAAAACTCATGAGAGCATGGAGAGAACATGTAAACTCTACACACGGGTGCTTGAGTAGAGATTTGAACTCAGAACCTTTCGTCTGTAAACGACTAGTCCGCCATGCTGCCCTCTAAATATATAAATGCATTATACAGTACATGTCATTATTTATATTATACTTTGAAGCACAAAAAAAGAAATTTTTTAAATGTACGTTGGATGTAAAAAATAAAATGCTTTTGTACAAGGCATCCTAAAGTGCCTGAAAATGGGAAAAAATAAACTAAATGCATTATACAAAGAAACCAAGAAAAAGTGTTGATTGTATATATTTTGAGTTGGTGGATTTGTAATTCCTATACAAACAATCTCAACTAATATTATTTAGCTAAGCAACATTCAGACTTTTTGCTTCGCTGTTATGTAAAAAAAAAAACTTCTTTGGACTTCTCTCCTCACCTCACCAACTTTGGTCAATATTTCCTGTGTGCATACATTTACTACCATAATGGCCAGAAATTCTTCCAGAGAGATTAAAATAGGACTACTGTACCGTAAATCCCCCAAAAAGTAAAGTTAAATTACAAGTTCTCAAAATAAATAGCTGAATGAGACACGCTTCAATCAAACGTCCCTCTCTTCTCACACATCCATCCACTCACCGTGTTGCTCTATATGGTAATGCATTTCGCACCTGAAAGAGAGGACATTAAGAGGACATGCTCACACTCAATTTCTCTATCTTTGTCTAACACGCACAGATTCACATGAAGGTGATATACAGTATTTCCTCCCTGTCTCTCACCAAGGGGGCATTAATGCGGACGGATATATGTATGCAGCTCACATCTGTCACATGTCGCTGCCGAGGCAACACCAGCTGCTGTGGTTACGGTAGACCTGCCACTGTAGTCTTTTGGGATTAGCCTATTAAAGGGTAGCTAGCTACAGTACCTGCATGCTTGGAGAAGCACATTCTTATATGACTGAGAGCTGGTGTAGTACGAGCTGATAAACTGGGATCTCGGATAAGCGGAGGAAAATGAATGAATGAATGAATATATTGGTTGTTTATTGCAGGGATTATTTGATCTGATTGGACTGCAAGTGGTTTGACCCCTCTTATGTTTTGGAGCCGACAAGTGATCTACAAGTGCATCTACATAAGTCAAACCTCGGTCTTACATTGATCTCAAGGTCAGATCATCTCCTGATTGGATCATTATTAAAATGATTTGTGTGGGTTAGCAGTTAATGCATTCAAGGACAATTCAACCTCTACCGAATGCTGTAATGGGAAGGACTATTGCTTGTTTCACCACATAAGAGTGATTACCAAGAGGATTCAACAGTGCAGCATAAAAAAGCTACATGTTGTGGGAGAAGTCATAATATTTAGTAAAAAGTAATCCTCAAATAATACTTGAGTAAGAGTATGTATTCAGTGAAAAAACTACTCAAGTACTGACTGGTGAGTAACTTCTAATTTACCTATCTACACACACACACACATGCACACATGAACATTAAATAATAGTCACGACTATAAAATGGGGAATATGCAAATAAAAATATTGCCCAATAATAGCATTTTACATTTTTTAATATAAAATAACATAACCTTTGGCAAATTAAGCCACAATGAATGTTCTTAAATTAACTTCCTTTGTTTACAAACGTACTTTTATACCACAAAAGGCTCATCAGACAGAGATGATTAATTATGAAAATATATATAATTTGATTAAATTGAACGTCGACAGTTGGATTCACCGATATTTATCAGCAATGCTGACGTGTGTTTCATTACTCAAAAGCAATTTGACTTCTGCCAATTTACATCGATAAAGTTTAGTTGAATTGAGTTGCGTTTATCTTCAGTGCTGTGCCGACATTGCGGATTGCTTTTCCTTCCGGCTCCTTTTGAATGCGCACAACTGCAATTTGCATTCACACGCTGTAGTCGACCTCCAGGTTTTATTCCAAAGAGACCAACTCAGACTGAGACAGTCTCTTGTGCGTTTAAGTTTGGATATCTTGTAGGCTGAAATGCTAACATTTTAGGCAGACACAAATGGCAGCGCATGACATAGCTGTTCTTTTTGCAGTCCATCTGTTTTTCAATACATTTCCTTTCTTTTCTCTCTGATATTTCTATCATTTTTAATTCTAATTGTGATTTACTACTTACTCTACTGTAAGTAGCAAACGCTACTGCTTAGCGTGTTCAGTCTCCTTCCCAGTCCTCGGACACACACCAGTAGTTCTGGTAAAATCAACATTGTAAGTGCAAGTGTGTGTAGTACATTTCCATAAAAATTCGAAGTTTCAACTATGTCATCTTTGAAGATGATAGCACCCTCAGCAAATCTTCAGTTTGTATTGGGAGAGGAGGGAATATATACACAAACATGGCCTATTATGGCTCTGTTTTTGTATCCCAAAAGTTTAGTTCACTTTATAAACACGCATTATTTTGACTTTTAGAAGATTTGAAACAGATACTGTCCACTTAAAACACACAAATAGTGACCCACTTTCCTGAGCACACACACAGATGAGTTTTTATGACTCGGGTGTGTGAATACGCAGACAGACACACAGTAGAACCACATGGACACAAGCCCTAAGTGAGCACAGCTGTGCTGCCAGATGTGCGTCAGAGTCTTGCGGTCACAAGTGTCTGTGCATGTTGATGCATCTAAAAACTGAAAAAACACTCACTGTTCAATTTAATCCCTCCCCCTGATTGCATTCTAGTGCCTCACACTGTGTAAAACAGCTTTAAGGCTCCTAATACTAAGGCAATTCATTCTGGGGCACTAGTGGATCATGTTTATTTTCATTTTTTTCATTCCATAGTCAAACTGTTAATAAACTTAACCTAGTTGTACAATTGCAAAATTAAGTTAACCACTGTTAAATCAATAAAAACACGCAGCTCTAGCTTTAACTGCAAAGGTGTAATTTAATGACGACTAGCATCGCACGTATACCTCACGCATCTCCATTTTCAAAATTGCCGCACGAGTGTAAAAATGAGTTCACTGTTGTAAAACGTAAAAAGCATTGAAACACTTTATCTTCACTTACGAGGTACGTTGAGTTTTTGACATAATAGTTCCAATTTGAAAATCAACTTTAGAGGGGTGCCGTTCCCTAAATCTCATTATTTATTCCTACGAAAACATATTTGACCTAACATTTCTTGTAATGTGGCACTTTAAAGCTAAAACTGAATTTAAATCCCTAATTGAAGAAAAGACAAATTGATGAGGCACTTAAGGAAGGCAAGAATGTAGTGCAACACAAATGAATCACCTCATTTCTTTCAATAAACAGCTAAAAATGTAAACAAACAATTTGCCCACAGCACTCACCAAGATGGAGAAAAGAATTAGTCGCGACACTGTAGTTTTTTTTTTTTAGTATTACATGTTGAACAATCACAACACAAATACGCTAAACGGTAAACTAGATATAAAAGGTCGACATACCCCTCAAAAGTGTCAGGTTTTTGTGATGTGAAAAATGTAATTTCAAAACTTCTTCCACCACAAATGTGACCTATAACCTGTACAACGCAATCGAAGATAAAAATATATATATAATAAAATAAAACTGAGATAATGTGGTTAGCATATCTGCCTCACAGTTATGAGGACCCGGGTTCAAATCCAGCCTCACCTGTGTGGAGTTTGCATGTTCTCCCCGTGCCTGCGTGGGTTTTCTCCGGGTACTCCGGTTTCCTCCCACATACCAAAAACATGCATGGTAGGTTGATTGAAGAATCTAAATTGCCCTTAGGTGGGAATTTGAGTGTGAATGGTTGTTAGTTTATATGTGCCCTGCGATTGGCTGGCGACCAGTTCAGGGTGTACCCCGCCTCTCGCCCAGAGTCAGCTGGGATAGGCTCCAGCACGCCCGCGACCCTAGTGAGGATAAGCAGTGTGGAAAATGGATGGATGGAGAATGTGGTGCACAAGTATGAATACCCTCTTATAACTAGGATGTGGCTGTGTAACCCTAACCCTGCCACCATTTAAAGTGCCGGTATATAACACCAATAAAGTTCAGCTGTTCTGGTGCGTTTTTCTTAACATTTTTGCTTTCGAGCAGGAGCCTCCAGATTTTATTTGATTTTTTTTTCAATAGCTACTGGCTATTTTGAACTGTTGATAATTCCCTAGTACCAGCTAAAGAAAAAACAGCCCCAAAGCAGGAGGTTGCCACCACTGCTTCACTGTATGATGTTCTTTATTGATGAGCAGTGCTGCGTTTGCACCAAACATACCTTTTGGAATTCTGGCCAAAAAGTTCATCCTTGGTTTCATCGGCCCATAACACATTTTCCCACGTGTTTGAGAGAGTTTGTCACATTAAAGTAGCCACCCCAGAGAAGAGTAATCTTAACAAGCCTGCCAAATTTGAATGAATAAAAAAAAAAAATCGCTAAGTATATAAAGGTTTCAAAACTAGAATAATAAGGGCCACCTCTCAGATGCTGTGGGCGTGTCAAACGGATGTGCCAAAAGGAATCAAACATACTGAGGGGGTGATAGCTTATACGATATAAAATCATGTTAGGAGGCTCAACTTCAAAACTGAATAATGAATAAAAATAAGCACACAAGTCAACTTACCCTCGTCGATGGTGACATAATGACACAGACGAACACGGCTCCTGATGACAGCGGCACGGAAAGAGTCGGCACGACCCCACACACTAGTATCAAGTTACCCACGAAGCCATGTTGTCTCTGGTGAAAGTTTACAAAACTATCCGCCATAAAATGTGCACTGCAGAGTTGGCTGGTGGTGTTTGATGTTTAGCTCGCAATATGCGTGTGTCTTTAAAAAGTCAATTGATGGCTTTTTTGCATTTCCTAATTTTTTGGGAGCTTAAAAAAAAAAAAACGTCACCAAGCTGTTCTGCAAATTGAGACATCCAGCGAAGACGCATTTTCAGGGCGTAGCCATCGTTAGCTTGCTAACTGCACGCTGGAGTGGTAAATGTGGCTTGTTATGGAAGCTAAGCACAGCTAACTCACAACTGAGCAGCCAAACGAAATGATGTCACTTTGTACTTATATAGTGGGGGAGGGAACTCGTGCTAAAAAGTATACGCCCCAGCCCCGTGATGTCACATTACTGTGTTTTAGCCCCACCCACAAAATCAGGAAAATTCAAACGGTAAAAAAGATGCTTAAGCTATATCTCAACAAAGCAGCAGCATATTGTTGTCTTTGCATATATTTTCAGCACTTCAACATATTGTATTTAGAAACAAAACACGGATATCTACTTAAATCCTCTTTAATGGTGTAAAAAGTTCTGAAATGATTGATCTTTGTCTCATCTTTGGGTATATCACAAACACCTGGCATTTGAACAGGGGTGTTTAGACTTATACACTGTGTGCTACCCAATCAACAAAGTTAGCAGACACACATATACAGCATACATCCCAAATGCAAACTATTCAGCAGGAAGAACTGTTGAAGGTCAACATTAGCATACTATTAGCAGCGTTGTGCGTGTGTGTGTTTGTGTGTGTGTACATGTGCGTGCGAGCATGATTCCTCCATGTATTCATATCAGCGAAAAAGAGACAGGCCAACAATGGAGTGTGAGGCGAGGGGTATTCTGACAGTGTGGGGTCATGTATGTCTTTACGTCCTGTGGGAATAACGTGGTCTCATGCTGAAAGAACAAACGCACAAGATGAGCACACAAACACACAAACACACACACACCATCTCAACACTGAATTGTTGCACCAGCATTTTTGGTGAAGGAGAAGGATAATCCGGTCACATCGCTTCTCCAAGAATGTGAATCCTACTTTTATCTGACCCGCAGCGCCTTCAACCTTCAATTCACTGTAAGAAAAAAAGCTTCGAACCACAGACTCAGAAACACACGTGGTCATTCCGCCAGCTGTTGAACTACACTGAGAATGTATCACTTGTTGAGATTGTTGTTCTTATTAACCTGCAGTCTCATCTCTCATTGGCAAGTTAAACAATGATTTTCTTCAGTTTAATTCAGACTGAACTGACACTGAATCTACGGTAAGAAAACATTTATTAGCATAATCAAAATTGAACAAAAAGAGACACTGTATCCTCCAATGTTGATATATCATTTACTGTCACAAAAACACAAAAATATGGACCTGGTCCTAATAAAACTGTGGCCTGTGTTCTATGCACAGAAACGGATGACAATAAATCCAATGTATCTCCCAATGGGATGCAATAATGATCATTGCCAAAAAGGTATTAATTTAACAATATGTTTATTATTGTTTGTATTTTTCAGTGGTGTACACTACAGCTCATATAAAGGGTTTGTATTAATCTTATTAAATTGTGCAAGTGTACTTTATTGAGTGCCCGGTGAGTGCAAAGTTCCTCGTGGAGCAAGTAAAACTTATTTAATTATTTCCGCAACCAATTACTACAATGAAAGTTTAACCACAGTAAGAAAAAATAGCAGTAATCAGACCCAAAAACCCAACTTTACAAATAGCATTCTTAGCAGTCTACCAATCAACAGTCTACATTAGGTCCGATTGTTTTCCTGTTTCCCACTGTCACTGTTTTAACAAGCTCCCACACTGTTCATTACTGACTGCTACTTCCTCTCTGACCCCCCATTTCTATACTTTATTGGTTCCAAAATGATGCATAAAACATGCTTATAGGTTGCCAATTAACTTCGAGCCTGATGTGTGACCCTGCTGTATTCCTAACTGGAAGCTAGTCAGCTGCAGCAGAAGACCCAAAGGCAAAAATGATGCTATTCAAAACCCAGTAAATCAGAGTAATTATCTTTGTGAAGGCGGATACAGTATATCAATTGCAATTCTTCGATGTACAGTACATGAGCACCCAGTGTAATAAATTGATTTTATACAAGGGGGCATGCAGTGACACATAACTAATTTGGATAACTGTGTGGTTGGTCGGTAGTAGCTGCTCGGAATTAGGATCTCGGCTGTGTGAGAATACTTTCCAGTGCTGTTGCAGCAAACACTGATATGATCTTGCAAACTCTTCAGTCAACCGCAGGGTCTGGGGATGGACATAATAATCAATTAACTGATTGTCAAGAATTCGATTGTCAATTGGGGGGAATTGATTGTTTATTGTCTTAAAGCAAATGGGGTGCACAACTTGGCTGCAACCAGCAGAGAGGCTGTTGATTCAGCCTCACCTAGTTTTCTAAAGAAGAACATGACATCTGCTACGGGAAGTTGAGCTACATTCATGAAGACCACGACTATGACGAGGGGTGCAAATAACAATTTTGGTGTGGTTCTCAAAGGAGCGCCTGAGGTTGTTGCTGGGTGCTCCTTTTTTCCCCCGGCTCACCCATCTTTCTGGATGAACTTAAAGACTACAGTAGGGGACCACACGATCAGCTGATTTGGCTGAGGTCTCTTGGGCAGTGGTCCCCAACCTTTTTTGCACAACAGATCAGTTTCACGTGAAGACATATTTTGACTGACTGGCATAGAAACAAAGAAAATTCAACCGTTGCCGCCTCGTGAGTTGCATCAGTTGTGGGAGCGTTCCTCGCTTCTAAACTCAACAAAACTGAAAAAGGAAGAAATCAGTTCATGAAGTGAATACATTCAGTACATTCATATTTACACCTAAGAACAATTTACTTTAGAGTCTATGATTAATCTTATACGCATGTTTTTGGAATGTGGGAGCAAACCAGAGTAGCTGGATAAAAACCACGCAAACTCCACAGGAAGACTGGGGCCCAGATTCAAACCCCCAACCTCACAACAACTGGGTAACCACTTTTTATTAGAATTGACAGTTTTATGCCTAAATTGAACAAAGTTGTTCATTTAGACTTATGTCCATGATTAATATTTTAATGAGAAAATTATTGTGTGCAGATGACAGTGTGAAAAATTATCTACAGTACATGGTGATCAATGTGTGCAGTGTCTGACTTAATCCCTTATAATTAATCAACTCCCAGCCCTCATGATGCACCTATTGCAACTCCCTGTATGGCTGGATTTTAAATTGATTGCATAGATTATCCCTAGGACAATTAAAAACATTTTAAAAAAATAAACCACCTATCAAAGAAAATTTGAAAAGGGAACAAAAGCATAAGGATTAATATTTTGCTCCAAATGCTCTGTGTCCATCATGTTAATTCCCACAAGAAGAGAAAACAAAATACAATAAAGGGAACTCATCTATTTATTGTATAGGTGATGTGATCAATGAGGTAAAATGGGTAACTTCAGCATAAAAATCCAACTAGTCTTGTCTGTGTTTGTGATGGATGAACACCTTCCCTTAATAATAATTTGAGAGCAAACAGCTGTTTGGTCTCCCCTCCTTGTGCAGATGGTCAGTGAGTGTTGGACAAATATGCGCATCTTGATTTATGAGAACAATAACCCAGATTACAGTGCTACACCTAGAGCAAGGTATGATGAGATGAGAGGTCCAATATTTCAAGGGTATGCAAATTAATGAAAGCCAGAGTCCAAATGTCACAGTTAATGAAAAAGTAAGTTATTTTAGGGAGCGCAGCAACACACATAGTGTACGTACCTTGCTGGAGTAAGGTCCCGGGATGAGGAGTTTTAACGCTTGTCTTTTCAGCTCCGTCAGCCTTGTGTTGCAGTTCTCACACCAAATCCCTCTTTCACTCCCAGGAGAACTTCCACTGCCCGAGGCCGGGGAACCCGTCCCAAACCCCGGAGAGCCACCAAGAGAACCCGGAGATCCAGTGCAAATCCCCGGGGAGATGGTCCCTGGCGATCCAGAGAGGGATCCTGGGGAGGAGATCCCCGAGCCAGGAGAAGGGGTGCCCGTAGAGCTGGGCATAGAGCCAGCGCCCTCGGGTGCGGGACGGGAGCTTGACCGGGTGGTTTCCTCGTAAGCCTTTCGGTACCACGTGTCCGGGAAAAAGGAGGCTGATTTGGTGGGGGAAGTGTCGGGCATCTGTGGGACATTTAACACAGGGGAGAGCTTGACTCATAGGAGAGGACGCATTTACCCACTTAGAACGAGCACACGCGTGGAGATCATAACTTGTATTCAAAATGTAACATTTTAATGAATGTTAATATTAAATGAGGCGGCACGGTGGCCGACTGGTTAGAGCGTCAGCCTCACAGTTCTGAGGACCTGGGTTCAATCCCCGGCCCCGCCTGTGTGGAGTTTGCATGTTCTCCCCGTACCTGCGTGGGTTTTCTCCGTGCACTCCGGTTTCCTCCCACATCCCAAAAACATGCATGAATTGGAGACTCTAAATTGCCCGTAGGCATGACTGTGAGTGCGAATGGTTGTTTGTTCCTATGTGCCCTGCGATTGGCTGGCAACCAGTTCAGGGTGTACCCCGCCTATATATATAAGTCTATAAGTATAGACTTTCATTAGATTTAATGTACAGTGGAACCTCTGGGGTCAAACGCAATCAATTGTGGGATGCTGGACAACTTCCATTTTGTTCAGATTTCGAATTTTCCCATAATTTTAATAATGGAACTAGTAATAATCTGTTCAAGTGCCAAGATGTTGCCATCATGAAATGTTTAGTAATTGAGTGATTCCCAACCAGGGTGCTGTGGCACACTAATGGGACCTCACTTTATTTGTCCATAAATCACTTATGAATTACAAATAGACTGTATCTTTGTTAATCTATCTATACCAGCAATGTATAGTGACAGGCATCTTCCATTAGATGGCAGAGGCTACAATAAAACTGTGTATCCACCTGTTGTCCTTCATATAACAGAATAAGTCATTGCTTTCTGTGAATATTTTAGCTTTGTGTTGAACTGAAAAAGCCTATATTTCACTCTAATTAAACTTGTAAATAAATGGAGAGGAGATCATCATTATTTATATATATATAAATATCCATCCATCCATTTTCTGAGCCGCTTCTCCTCACTAGGGTCGCGGGAGTGCTGGAGCCTATCCCAGCTATCATCGGGCAGGAGGCGGGGTACAGCCTGAACTGGTTGCCAGCCAATCGCAGGGCACATACAAACAAACAACATTCGCACTCACATTCACACCTACGGGCAATTTAGAGTCCCCAATTAATGCATGTTTTTGGGATGTGGGAGGAAACCGGAGTGCTATATATAAATATATAAATATATATATATATAAATATATATATATATATATATATATATATATATATATATATATAATTTCTTCATACTTTTTGGGAGAATTTTGTTGGTGTGTTGTGAGACCTTTCCAATGTAAAATAGGTGCCTTCGCTAAATCAAGGTTGGGAAATACTGTATTAATTGACTTAATTTAGTGTTTAAAAATTTTGACATTCTAAATGTGAAATCTCATGAGAAAATAAGTTTACCACCTTAAATATTAAGACATAAAACAATAAGACACTCTTAACCTTGATGATGACTTGCATGAGTGAATAACTAATCTTGTTTTTTATTTCTCTCACATGTCTATGAAGAAGGACAGTACTTCATAATAGTGGTTAGCATGTCTGCCTCACAGTCGAGAGGTTCTGGGTTGGAATCTCAGCACAGGCCTACCAGTGTGGAATTGACATGTTCTCCATATGCTTGCGTGGGTTTTCTTCAGGTCCTATATATATATATATATATATATATATATATATATATATATATATATATATATATGTGTGTGTGTGTGTGTGTATAAGGTATATATATATATATATATATATATATATATATATATATATATATATATATACACTGTTACTGTGTGTGTGCGTATATATATATATATATATATATATATATATATATATATATATATATATATATATATATATATATATATATATATATATATATATATACAGTATAAGGTAATTTCTTTAGTAATTTCTTGGACCTAACCCCAGCGCATTTGAAAGTGTCACATCTGCGTTGGTATGGGCGTCATCATAGCCGACTTTAATTCTGTTCAATCGAAGCAGCTTCTCTCATTCCCTTTAAAAGCAGCGCAATAGTTTCGCATGAACACGTCTATATACAGAAGAGGACACAGTGATGCATTTGTGACTGGAGCGGCTACCCTAGACTGAAAGTCCCCCTCTCTTGTGTGTTTTGTCTAAAACACCCCCACCCAGCTTCCCCCCCACTGGGAGAAAAAGTTGCATCAGCACAACTCTTCGACGACTGGTTTTTGAGGGGCAGCAACCAAACCTTGGCCACACGACACAATATTTTCTGGCTGCGCCACTGGCGAGCCAGTATGTGGGATGATTTAAAATATATAATGATGATGATAATGAGCCGTCACCTTGAGCCGTCACCTTGTCGTGGTGGAGGGGTTTGTGTGTCCCAGTGATCCTAGGAGCTAAGCTGTCTGGGGCTTTATGCCCCTGGCAGGATCACCCATGACAAACAGGTCCTAGGTGAGGGACCAGACAGAGCACGGCTCAAAGACCCCTAATGATGACGACAAACAATGGACTTCGTATTCCCTTGCCCGGACGCGGGTCACCTGGGCCCCCCACTGGAGCCAGGCCTGGTGGTGGGGCTCGAAGGCGAGCACCTGGTGGCCGGGCCTGCACTCATGGGGCCCGGCCGGGCACAGCCCGAAAGGGTAACGTGGGTCCCCCTTCCCATGGGCTCACCACCTGTGGGAGGGGCCATAGGGGTCGCGTGCAGTGTGAACTGGGCGGTGGCCGAAGGCGGGGACCTTGGCGATCCGATCCCCGGCTACAGAAGCTGGCTCTAGGGACGTGGAATGTCACCTCTCTGGCAGGGAAGGAGCCCGAGCTGGTGTGTGAGATCGAGAAGTTCCGACTAGATATAGTCGGACTCTCCTCCGCACACAGCTTGGGCTCTGGTACCAGTCCTCTCGAGAGGGGTTGGACTCTCTTCCACTCTGGAGTTGCCCACGGTGAGAGGCGCCGAGCAGGTGTGGGTATACTTATTGCCTCCCGGCTCGGCACCTGTACGTTGGGGTTCACCCTGGTGGAGGAGAGGGTAGCCTCCCTCCACCTTCGGGTGGGGGGACGGGTCCTGACTGTTGTTTGTGCCTATGCACCAAACAGCAGTTCAGAGTACCCACCCTTTTTGGAGTCCTTGGAGGGGGTGCTGGAGAGCGCTCCCGCTGGGGACTCCATTGTTCTGTTGGAGGACTTCAATGCTCATGTGGGCAATGACAGTGAGACCTGGAAGGGCATGATTGGGAGGAACGGCCCCACCGATCAGAACCCGAGCGGTGTTCTGTTATTGGACTTGTGTGCTCGTCATGGATTGTCCATAACGAACACCATGTTCAAGCATAAGGGTGTCCACACGTGCACTTGGCACCAGGACACCCTAGGTCGCAGTTCGATGATCGGCTTTGTGGCCGTGTCATCGGACTTGCGGCCACATGTCTTGGACACTCGGGTGAAGAGAGGGGCGGAGCTGTCAACTGATCACCACCTGGTGGTGAGTTGGCTCCGATGGTGGGGGAAGATGCCGGTCCGACGTCGCAGGTATTGTGAGGGTCTGCTGGGAACGTCTGGCAGAATCCCCTGTCAGAAGGAGTTTCAACTCCCACCTCCGACAGAACTTTGCTCATGTTCCGGGGGAGGCTGGGGACATCGAGTCCGAGTGGACCATGTTCCACGCCTCCATTGCTGAGGCGGCCGACCGGAGCTGTGGCCGTAAGGTGGTCGGTGCCTGTCGTGGCGGCAATCCCCGAACCCGTTGGTAGACACCAACGGTGAGGGATGCCGTCAAGCTGAAGAAGGAGTCCTATTGGGCCTTTTTGGCCTGTGGGACTCCTGAGGCAGCTGATGGGTACCGGCTGGCCAAGCGGAATGCAGCTCTGGTGGTCGCTGAAGCCAAAACTCGGGTATGGGAGGAGTTCGGTGAGGCCATGGAGAAAGACTTCCGGACGGCTTCGAGGAAATTCTGGTCCACCATCCGACGTCTCTGGAGAGGAAGCAGTGCACCACCAACACTGTGTATAGTGGGGATGGGGCACTGCTGACCTGGACTCGGGACGTTGTGAGTCGGTGGGGAGAATACTTCGAAGACCTCCTCAATTCCACCGACACGCGTTCCCATGAGGAAGCAGAGTGTGGGTTCTCTGAGACGGGCTCTCCTATCTCTGGGTTTGAGGTCACCGAGGTAGTTAAAAAGCTCCTCGGTGGCAGGGCCCCGGGGGTGGATGAGATTTGCCCGGAGTTCCTAAAGGCTCTGGATGTTGTGGGGCAACCCTGGTTGACACGCCTCTGCAACATCGCGTGGACATCGGGGACAGTGCCTTGGCAGACTGGGGTGGTGGACCCCTTTTTTAAGGAGGGGGACCGGAGGGTGTGTTCCAACTACAGGGGGATCACACTGCTCAACCTCCCTGGTAAGGTCTATTCAGGGGTGCTGGAGAGGAGGGTCCGTTGGGAAGTCAAATCTCAGATTCAGGAGGAGCAGTGTGGTTTTCGTCCTGGCCGTGGAACAGTGGACCAGCTCTACACCCTCGGCAGGGTCCTCGAGGGTGCATGAGAGTTCGCCCAACCAGTCTACATGTGTTTTGTGGACTTGGAGAAGGCGTCCGACCGTGTCCCTCGGGGAGTCCTGTGGAGGGTGCTTCAGAAGTATGGGGTACCGAACCCCCTGATACGGGTTTGGTCCGCATATCCGACAGTAAGTCGGACTCGTTCCCGGTGAGGGTTGGACTCCGCCAAGGCTGCCCTTTGTCGCCGATTCTGTTCATAACTTTTATGGACAGGATTTCTAGCCACAGACAAGGCGTAGAGGGGGTCCGGTTTGGTGGCCTCAGTATTGCATCTCTGCTTTTTGCTGATGATGTGGTTCTGTTGGCTTCATCAAGCCGTGAGCTCCAACTCTCACTGGAGCAGTTCGCAGCCGAGTGTGAAGCGGCTGGGATGAGAATCAGCACCTCCAAATCTGAGACCATGGTCCTCAGTCGGAAAAGGGTGGCATACCCTCTCCAGGTCGGGGATGAGATCCTGCCCCAAGTGGAGGAGTTCAAGTATCTTGGGGTCTTGTTCACGAGTGAGGGAAGAATCGACACACGGATCGGTGCAGCGTCTGCAGCGATGCGGACTTTGTATCGGTCTGTTGTGGTAAAGAAGGAGCTAAGCCGAAAGGCGAAGCTCTCAATTTACCGGTCGATCTTCGTTCCTACCCTCACCTATGGTCATGAGCTGTGGGTCGTGACCGAAAGAACGAGATCCCGGATACAAGCGGCCGAAATGAGTTTCCTCCGCAGGGTGTCCGGGCTCTCCCTTAGAGATAGGGTGAGAAGCTCGGTCATCCGGGAGGATCTCAGAGTAGAGCCGCTGCTCCTCCGCATTGAGAGGAGCCAGATGAGGTGGCTGGGGCATCTGATTCGGATGCCTCCCGGACGCCTCCCTGGTGAGGTGTTCCGGGCACGTCCCACCGGGAGGAGACCCCGGGGACGACCCAGGACACGCTGGAGAGACTACGTCTTTCGGCTGGCCTGGGAACGCCTCGAGATCCCTCCGGAAGAGCTGGATGAAGTGGCTGGGGAGAGGGAAGTCTGGGCGTCCCTGCTAAAGCTACTGCCCCAGCGACCCGACCCGGATAAGCGGTAGAAAATGGATGGATGGATGGATGATGATGATTATGATAATAATAATAATGCGTTCAATGAAGTGATTTTGACAATGATTCAGATGGTTGCGTGCCCACGGTTTAAAAAAAGTTTGTCATCCACCACACATGTCCGAAGAGCTTGTGTGTCTTTCTGCCTACAAAATCGCTTTAGCTCACCTGTGCCAAAACTTAGACGTGGTCCCAGTAAGCGTTGGTTTAGACAGATTTTCTGACACCAAAATCGTACTCTGTCAAGCACACCTCCAAGGCCACACCCTCGCCACGCTGACATGCTCAGCGTGGCACAGAAGTTGGCAAACACGCACCGAGTCTTGCGCTTGGATGAAATCAAGCTGCGCCCTCTACTAAAATACTGTAGAGCCCATAGAAGTAATCTTTTGATTAAAATCTTGATCAACTTCCGAGGTGTACGATTACAGAGGGGTTTGACCTAAAGGTTTCACTGGATATCAGCCAGGTGCAACATTATAACCACTTGCACAATTTAATGAGATTCGATACAAGTAGACATACTGTACTAGAAACAACTCTTCGTATGATGTAGGACAATATTATCTTTGGCTCTCATTAAAGAATTATTTATTTTGGAAAAATATTTACATATGTAGACTTAGCGAACCTGTTTGCGTTGAAGAATTTATTCTCAAACTTTCTTTCGAAAGTCACAACAGTCAAGACGCAAGATTCTGTTTGCTGACGAGTGTTATTAATACTTAACCGAGACTACTCCTCAAACTCATGAGAACATCAAATGAGCCACAAAGAGTTGGGGTATTGATGTGGTGGCACTGCGGTTCCTGTAATTTCTCATATGCAGTATAATAATATGAGTTGGAAAGACTGAGATGACGTAAGGTTTACAAGAGAGAAGAGTTTCACAGTTTGTAACCATTATTAGGTGCTAGGCATGTGTGTGTAACTGATCCATCCATCCATTTTCTGAGCCACTTCTCCTCACTAGGGTCGCGGGCGTGCTGGAGCCTATTCCAGCTATCTTTGGGCAGGAGGCAGGGTACACCCTGAACTGGTTGCCAGCCAATCGCAGGGCACATAAAAACAAACAACCATTCGCACTCACATTCAAACCTACGGGCAAGTTAGAGTCATCAATTTACCTACCATGCATGTTTTTGAGGATGAGGGAGGAAACCCTAGTGCCCGGAGAAAACCCATGCAGGCAGAGAGAACATGCTGAACTCCACACAGGCGGGGCCGGGGATTGAACCACGGTCCTCAAAACTGTGAGACAGACACTCTAACCAGTCGCACACCGTCCCTGTGTGTAACTGATAGTTGCTAATTCTCAGTTTGTGTGGAGGTCAAGATCATTTAGAGCTGCTTGTGACAATGCATATACAGTAGCGGTTAAATGACAATATCACTAAGCAACCACTATGCAGTCATAGATGGGGCTCTAGTAGGGGTCTACAGTATATCTGTCTTATGTGAGATATTCTACACGTTATGTACCCCATTTAGCCAGTTGTGGTACAAATGATGGTATTACCATGGCTGTAAAGGTACAGGTACACTGTATGGAGAAAATATCAATGCACTGGGGAAAACCCATCCATCCATTTTCTGTACAGCTTATCCTTTTGAGGATAAGCTGTACAGGAGCCTATCCCAGCTGACTTTTTGGGCGAAAGACAGATTTCACCCTGGATTGGTCACGAGCCAATAAAAGGGCACACAGAAAGACACTTATTGGGAAACTTTTTTCATCAAAATCTCAGATACCGGCTTCGATTCAGGGCTCATTTGGTTCGTCAAAGTACAAATCCTGAAATTCACCCAAAACGGCTGGCTCAAGCCAAAATGGCAATTTTGTGCATGGGTCTTTGAGACTTTTGTCGTGTGTCCTGTTATGATTAAAATTTACACCTAATTTCGTGTCAATTCATGAAACTAACTGGTGTTGGGGGTGATTTTTTTCCCCAACTTTCCAACAGGGCTGTACTGAGTATGGGTTATTTACATTTCTGGGATGGGGAAGGGGCTCCTCCTCAGAACCCTTAAAATACATACCGGTACATATTAACCAGGATATGTACGCTTGTGAAAACTGGTGAGTTTTGGGCATGTTGAGGCAATACGTCAATTCATTTGTTGTAATAATAACATCACACACATTAAAAGAGGGCCTTTCCACTAGCTAGTGCTTGGACCTGAATAAAACCTCTGAAAAATGATTATGTAAAGCCCCAAACCATTTAAACTACAAATGCAAACAATATATAATAAGAAACATTTGTCTGATGATTAAATCATCCATCCATCTATTTTCTATAGGGCTTGTTCTCATTAGGGTCATGCATTGAGCTGGAGCCAATCCTAGCTGACTTTGGATACAAGGTTGAGTACACCCAGGACTGATCGCCAGTCAATCACAGGGCACGTATAGATAAACAACCACTCACACTCACACTTACCCCTGTGGACGGTTTAGAGCACGGGTGTCAAACTCAAGGCCCGGGGGCCACATCCGGCCCGCGAAAGCAAATCAAGTGTGTCGACTTCATTTTTCTTGCCAAAATAACAACATTGCAAATTGTCTTCCCTTTTATATAACGTTGATTGCAAACATTTTTGTTACCAATCCCCATTCCAAAATAAACTGAATTAACAACTTTTTACTGGCTTCTGGTTTCAAATATAGTTATTCATCAATTTTTTTTGTGTGTATATGTAATAATATGAGGCAATTGTACATTTACTTTATATGTGTTCGTGCTCATGACGGCCCTCCGAGGGAAACCATAACTGCGATGTGGCTCGCAGCAAAAATTAGTTTGACACCCCTGATTTAGAGTCTTCAATAAACCTGAATGTGGGAAGAAGCCGGAGTACCCAGAAAAAAACCCACACAGCAAGCAAACGCCATACATCGGGCCCAAAATGAGATTGAGACCCAGAACCTTTTGATGTAATAACCACAGTTCTACTGTGCTGTGGTCCCCGAAGGCAAATCAAGTGTGTTCTATGATACCTGCTTAAATCTGTAATAAAACATTAAATTCTCATTTGTAACAACCAATAACATTGACATATTGCATTTTTTTTTGTTACCAAACCCCCTTCTACAGCAACTTGAGCAATAGTTGAAGAAACTATTATCTGACTTCTGATTTCAAAACTACTAATTCATCAATTTGTTGTGTATATGTATTAATATGACAAGGAGATTAAACATTTATATGATTTCACAGTCATAATAAAACCGCAACTACAATGTGGCCCGTGACAAAAATTAGTTAGCAACTCCTGATATAAAGTATCAGTAAAGCTATAATATAGGAAGGCAGGAGCCAAGATTCAAACCCCCAACCACTAGATCTCCGTGCTCTGCGTATTTTTATTATGGCCCTCAGAGGACTTTATTAAAAACTGAAACGACCCCTGTGAGGAAGATGGGCCCCCATTAATGCTGTGAGTCTGAGGGATACCTTTGCAAGTAATAGGTGAGCTGGATCAATAATGTTTTTCATCAGTCAATGAATAAACTGCGGGTGTTCCTACCGTGTACTTTCTGCCCCGGCCGGTCACGGATCTCTCCTTGGACCCCGATAGTGAAGTCATGATGAAGGTGCGCAAATTGGGAGGGGGAGGGAGGAGGGGAAAACCGTGGGATCGATTCAATTAACAACGCACCCCTGCAAAGTGCACTTAGAGCTCCTCAATGTGGCGGCAACCTCGCGCCGCTTCCAAACCACTTGTACTCCTCATTTTGTCCGAAAAAAAAAAAAAAAAAAAAGTCTTAAGAGAAAGCCCTCCTAGAATCTCTAATTGAACCCGTCTCAGCTCTGCTTCTCCATCGTTTCGTTCGCACCAGGTTGACCAGGTACAACCAGCACCTGAATGGACCAACTCCACCAGCCCAAATGAAGTCACGACCTGGATTCTGTGGCGGGTGAACGCCGCGGTTCAGTCCGTGGCTCTTTATCCAGGTGTCTCTCCGAGCCTCCTGTTGACTGTGCGGAGCTCCGCGCACTCGACAGAAGGCGGACGCTCACACTGACGAGGCGCCGGTGGGTGCACATCTGGATGGAGGCGGGGGAGGCGGGGGGGGGGGGCGTGGCGTCGCTGCTCCGAAGGATTTGGTGGTTTCTGCTGGTTTCTGCTGTCGTGTGTTCGCTGACCTCGGCGACAGCATGCCATCTAATACTGCAAATCTTTCCCAAATTTGACTTTTGAAAAATTATTTTATTGTTTTGCCTGTCAATAGAAGTAGCTGGCATAGATAGATGAACAAAGATACATTGTCGACAAATCCTGCAAACAAACTCTCTTTGAACAAGAAACAGTCAGTTGCCTTGATTCAGCCTTTGTGGATTACAGTACAATGACCTGAAAGACTGAGAATATACATGAACATGAAGTCAAGAAAAACACTATGTTTAGCAAGCATGTTTTTATATTTTATTGATATTGTGACAGTAAGTGCAAAATTACTTAGGCTATGGGAAAACGATTTATAGTAAATGAATAATTTTTGGACCATTGAAGTGAAGTTGTATCATCTCTCATGGCACACTGGTTGTGAATCACTCAACTTTTCCCCCCTCGTCCCACATGTTGCTATCGGCAGAATTCCAAAGCCCAGTAACATAATTTTTTGCCACCTGTCATACTCACTTTGTTTGCTTCCTTGAGAACTTGGGGCAGAGGGTGCCATGCCCCTTGACTAAAACGCTAGATTCCATAACACTGGGAAGGCTAATAATTCACACCTCGCCTAGGAACATCGTGTTGGAAAGCCCCTTGAAATCAAAGTGGTTGACTTCCTAAAATGGCAAAAGTGGCTGCTAAAGAAAAAGATTAGCTTTGTTTTCAACTACTAGTTCTGTGCATATCAGTAATAATGTGCCTCAAATGTTCATCTCCAGCAATATCTCCATTCCAGTAGAAGGAAACAGACTTGTGAAGTCAGAATCTGAATCAGCTGTTACAGTATATCCAATATAACTTTGTAGGTTTGCTTCCTTTTACTATTTTGTGACATGGCTGGAAAGGCTTAGTGTCACAAATTACTGTATCCGGGATGGTTTGCTTTGAAAGCAAGAGGTAGCATACTGGAGAATTGATGGAAAATGTATGGATGGAAATAAGAGCCATTTCCTTCTTAGGCTGTGTCCACACAGAAACACATTTCAGTGTATCTGCGAAAGATTGTTACCATTTTTGAATTTCCTCTACACATAGCTGGCATTTCGGGAGCTTGAATCCGGTCATTTTTTTAAAAACCTGGTACCAGAGTGGCTACATCTCAAAACGCTGCCATTACGTTTCCATGTGTACAACACCTACACATCTTTCCTGAAATGATGACACGGTTGTGCCAGTTATCGCGTGAGTGTGTGCCAACACTGCCAACAACAACAATGGAAAAAAAAAACAGTCCACACAAATGTTTCCTTTATTCCTCGCTTTGCATTCACCGCCATTGCTGTGAGTTTGTTTACATAACTCTTCTTTCTATTTTTGGTGACTTCCTGTGGCAGCGTTACAGCTCCCTCTAGTGTTACGCAAGAGAATCACTTAATTAAATACAAATAAAAGGAACATTTAAAGCATGACATACTGTACAACTAAACATACCGTATTAGGATGAAGCTTGTAGCTATGCATAAAGCCTGTACATTTTCTTTACTTTTCAAGTACAGTACATGTTTTAAGTACAATTCAGTTGTATTTAATTTTTAAGTTGCATTTAATATTTAACAGTTTTTTATATATATATTTAAGCATTGTACTTTTTTTTCAACATAAAGTGTCAATGTTTATGCGGTGCATAGAGTTACAGTGGCTTACAATAATATTAAAAATACTTTTTAGGAATAAAACCTCTTTCTGGTTTTTGATTAGCACTTTACTGTTACTGTATTTTAGTGTTGCTCGTTATGGTGGTACTGAGAAAGCTAAGTAGTGTTTTTTTAGGTGGTATTTGTGCATCTTTAATGGTTCGACACTGCTCTCTACAGTTAGTCTTGTGCTACTGCATCTTGGCGAAGCTTGTTTTTAGCAAAAATTGCAATTGTGTCATTCAGTTAAGGGGCAACATTCACCTCAATTTGATCTCAAGTGGGTCGGACCAGTGAATTCGTGGCCTTACTGGCCTAAAAATCTATAATAATACCTATTTGAAAATTTTACCCATTGTTTTTGTGCAGGCGGCACGGTCGGCGACTGGTTAGAGCGTCAGCCTCACAGTTCTGAGGGCCCAGGTTCAATCCCCGGTCCCGCCTGTGTGGAGTTTGCATGTTCTCCCCGTGCCTGCGTGGGTTTTCTCTGGGCACTCCGGTTTCCTCCCACATCTCAAAAACATGCATTAATTGGAGATTCTAAATTGCCCGTAGGTGTGAATGTGAGTGCAAATGGTTGTTTGTTTGTATGTGCCCTGCGATTGGCTGGCAACCAGTTCAGGGTGTACCCCGCCTCCTGCCCGATGACAGCTGGGATGGGCTCCAGCACGCCCGCGACCCTAGTGAGGAGAAGCAGCTCAGAAAATGAATGGATGGATGGATGGATGTTTTGGTGCAAATAATTATAAGTACAGTCTGAAAGTATTCACATTTATTGATTATTACCTTGTTGCAAATCTTGTTGAAAAACCATCTGAAATCTCTCAACAACAACAAAATTCCAACAATAGTACGAATCACTTTCATTTACACATGTGGAACTTACAGATAATGGTGGATCTATATATGGGCCTATGTAAAACAACTTGTTAAGCTCTATAAATCATTTAAATTCACACAAATTTCCACATCCATGTGAAGATCTTGACAACCTCAATTGACTCATTCCATGCAGTCAAACAAAAGTGGGAATTACAGTCTTCAGAAAGAGGGTACAGTTAATACGCCGTTGCAGTGCATGAACAAACAAAAGGGTTCCACCAAACCAACCTCTTTGAACGAATGAGTTCAAAACGGTTTAAAGCTGTTCGCTGACATTTTGCAATATTCAGTGTCTTAAAATAGTTCTGCATTTTAACAGAAATTAAATGTGGTGTCAGTGTGACCTCTAGCTCACAAAATTAGCAACAGCAGTTACTTTAAATTGAAGTTGATGTGTTCTCTGAAAAATAGAATAGAATTGTCACTGCAGGAACATTTAAAATCAGTTGGGCATTAATTTACAGCATTAAGTAAAAACAATTAAAAAGATTAAGACACAATTATCAAATTACATACTTATTTACAAAACATACAGTTGTTCACATTTTGGAGAATTATGACTTAATTTCGATGTCCATGCATTTTGTTTGATGGGAACATCGCCCCTGTCAAAATGGCCGGCACGTAGGCACGTCGTTTAGCAGGTCTACGCCCCTCATAGAGATAAATAACTACTTTTGCGTTATACACGTTATCTATGGCTACATAGCGCTGGCGTATCGAGTCTTTTCTTCATATCTGTGCCCTCACAGCCTGTGTCGCTGTGGTCATGTGACGTGGTGCCCTTTGAACGCCAGGGGGCTACATAGTGGGTTAGCATGAGAGTCACCATCCGCAATTGCCTTCATGTAACTCATAGTAAATGTTTTTACTGTATTTTAAATAGCGTAATTAAATATTTAAAGCAAATGAATCTGTTCCTATTTGAATCCAACAGGAAGTTAGCGGTGAAACCGGACTAACCACCGGAAGGTTCGCTTTGTTACTAATCGTGAGTTGCACTGTGTTTGGCTTCTCACTTGATATTAGCTAAAGCTACGGGCGGCTAGTTGCAACACATACGGTATACATGCTATCGTGTGGCTCTATTTTATGTTCGCATGACAAATGATATCTCCCTGCACGTGTGACATATTTGTTTGTTAGATGTGATAGAAATTTCCTCCGGTGCGACAATGTCGTAGGAACCAAGTCAAAAAAATACGGTATGCTGTTGTTGTTCTATTCTGTTGTTCCGTTGAACCGAAATGTACATTTGTATTTATTCGTTCTGTCAAAGTGATTCCACCCTTCTGTCTGTGTTCCCCATATGGACGAAATCAGTCTCAGCAGTGAGGAGATCGGCAGATCTACGAGAATGAAAGGTAGCTATGTCATCTTGCATTTTTTGTTGTTGTTGTACTATGAGCTATTCATTTACGCTTTACCGGAAGCCGTTTGAACATTTATTCGACAGCCTTCATAACTAGCTTAAGGTCCATGTACTAGGACGCTGTTTGTCCTCACTAGTAAATCAATTTAGCCCACTAGATGAACGACTGCGTCTTAGTAACGTTGGTGCCACTGGTGTGACTTTTGGCCTACGAGTACAACCCTAAGATCGGGGATATCAAGGGTATCGAATATATGCTCAAACGGCTTTCTATAATGCTTCATGACAACACAAACACATGTTGTGACATTTCAGGTAGACAAAGGAAAACATGAAAAGAGGAACCTATTAAGACAAAAAGGGAACCCCAACCCTATTTCTCCCCCGGCTACAGAAGAAACTATTCCTGTGTCGGGCAGTGATTTCCACACTGACAGCCGTTTCAATGTTTGTTTCTTACAAGGCACCCCAAAAAGACGCAGGAGACTGCCCCAAAAAACACCAGAACCCTCCCACACATCCACACCTTTGCACAAGGGTCGCCTGCTCAACATTTGCGCCACGTGCTCTGAAGCAGAGGATGGTCAAGATAAGGTATTTCACCATATTTCCATTAATTGTAATGCACTGAACAAAAATATAAACGTAACTCTTTTGTTTTTGCTCCCATTTTTCGTGAGCTGGACTCTTAAGATCTAAAACTTTTTCTTCATACACAACCGACTTGAGTGGGTAAATGCTCACATTCGATGGCGTCTGGCACATTGGAGAGGTGTTTTCTTCATGGATGAATCCCGGTTTTCACTCTTCAGGGCAGATGGCAGACAGCGTGTGTGGGTGAGCGGTTTGCTGATGTCAACGTTGTGGATCGGGTGGCCCATGGTGGCAGTGGGGTTATGGTTTGGGCAACAAACATAGGTGTTTTATTGATGGCATTTTGAATGTACAGGACCTCAGTGACGAGATCCTGAGGTCCATTGTTGAGCCATTCATTCACGACCATCACCTCATGTTGCAGCATGATAATGCACGGCCTCATGTTGCAAGGATCTGTACACAATTCCTGGAAGCTGAAAACATCCCAGTTCTTGCATGGCCAGCATATTCCCCGGTAATGTCACCCATTGAGCATGTTTGGGATGCTCTGGATCGGCGTATACGACAGCGTGTTCCATTTCCTGCCAATATCCAGCAACTTCGCACAGCCATTTAAGAGGAGTGGACCAACATTCCACAGGCCACAATCAACAACCTGATCGACTCTATGCGAAGGAGATGTGTTGCACTTCATGAGGCAAATGGTGGTCACACCAGATAATGACTGGTTTTCTGACCCCCACAATAAAGCAAAGCTGCACATTTCAGAGTGGCCTTTTATTGTGGCCCACCTAAGGCACACTTGTGCAATAATCATGCTGTCTAATCAGCATCTTGATACGCCGTACCTGTGAGGTGGGATGGATTATCTCAACAAAGGAGAAATACTCACTAACACAGATTCTTGAGGGAAATGACCTTTTGTGTACGTAGAAAATGTTTTTGATCTTTTAAGTCCGGCTCACGAAAAATGGAAGCAAAAACAAGTGTTGCGTTTATATTTTTGTTCAGTGTACATATTGTTTGTGACATTACATAAATTGGTTCCTCCTCCAGGACCCAAACTCATTAAACCAGTGACTCCCGACCAGTGTGCCATGGCACGTTAGTTTCTCAATTGCCTTGGTTAAACAAATGAGTAGAGAGCTGTTGTATTATTTCTTATTAATTTTTGTTGCTAACTGGAGTTAAATATTCAGGTCAAGAAACTATAATAGTGTCCTTTTGTGCAAGGCTACTGTGTACCCCCACAAGGCTGCCAGTGCAAATGATTGACAGATGATGATGATAATAATAATTTGTCACACCTCCTGTTTATACAGTCTCTGATTAGAGGTAGGTAATAATGAGATTTTGTTTGCGGCATACCCAGTTGTAAAATATTAATAAATTACAAACATTAGATGGAGCCTGAGAGGGCTGAGTTTTCAAAAGATCATTTTAATAATATTCTACTGTCAGGTCATAGTTTTAACCTAGATGACAAAAAGTGTTTTTTTTTTTTTTTTTTTTTTTTTTTTAAACTGCAAACTCTCCTTTTAACAGAAAATATTGCCCATTTTGCATCCTCACTCACAGTTGGGGAAGCCCTACTTTACCATGTTTCCAGCTTACCTGATTGCTTGCTACTGCTATTGTCCACCACCTGCTGTTGCACTGTGTACTGATTCTGTACACAAATCTTTTAGCACTGCTCTACATTGGCGGGATAGCCAGTGTAAATATGCAGTCTACATTTGCAGAGCTGCCAAATGAAGCATCTGACATTTACCGTCACGTCCACATTGAATAGCTGCTTGGTGGACGCTATTTTTACTACGCCACAAAGGCGCAAGTTCTCTTTGCGTCCGGTGTCAACGCATTTTAAATCACTGATAATCTCCTCCATGGAAGCGAATAAGCTCCACTTCTTACCATGCTGCTTACAAATGTGTCACAAAGGGAGGACGAGAAGTAGATAGGCAAAGACGCATGCTAATTGCTAAGCTATCATTACAAGCAGTCGCAAAACATTGAAATAAGTAATTTGGTGAAACAATAAACTTGTCATATAGGTCTGACTGGAACTGTGTTTTTTGCGAGAGTAACTAACTTTGAACAACAAATTAAATAACAGGCCAATCAATGTGAATATAAATGTAAAATAATACACGTCCACACAGGATGCACGTCCACACACGACGCACTTCACTTCAGAATGTCGGCAGGTCAAAAATTCTCAAGCCTAAAGAATTGTTTTGCACTACTAATAGGCATGCTCACTTGGCTGCTTCTTTGGCAACTGGGGGTCGAGGGTGCCATCCGCCATGCTCTTTGACTAAAGCATCCAGTCTGAAATTTCTGACCTCCGGCTAAGAAAAGTGCATTGAAATCAGTGCCTTTATTCAAAGAGTTCCTGACTGAGTGAAAGTGGCTTCTTAAAAAGATTAGGTTTGTTTTCGACATCTACTAGTTGTCTGCATATCAGTGACGATGTTTCTTAATGCTCAGTGGTACGCTTGTTGAGGTCACAAGTGGAATGGAGAAATGCTACGTTCATTCCTTATGTGCACTATATTTGCCTGAAATTACGATTAAATAACCTTAACCCCTATTTCTCCCAACATTTGTCGTGCCACAGCCGTCAGAGGTAGTGTCACCACGCTACATGTCAAGGTCTCAGAGCAGGAAGAGGAGCATCGAGGTTGCCAAACCCAGACAACTTAGAAAAAGACTACCGGTGATCCAAACCACTTGTTCTCCAGCTAAACGCCGCTGTTCCAAGAAACAGAAAAAAGGGGCGGTCACTGCTTCGTCATCTGAACCCTCACGACCAACATTTGAACTGGCAGAAGGTAATACAGATCTGTCGCAATATGGATGGTCTCAAAATCAGGCATAGGGTAATTCAGGTCATCAATCCATATTTGTTAAGCTTCTTTTAAGGTAATTAATGCTTTAATTAGTGCTTACATTATATTTTGGTGTGCTTCTGTCTTTTCCATGTCATCATCTCAACCTGCAACAAGACGAGTCTTTGCTGTCGTCAGATCTGTCTATTGAAATAAGTGACCACAAGGAACAGTTGTCTCCAGTTTCTTTCCTAGAGGATGAGGAGAGTGTTGATGAAGAGGAGCTACCAAGTTTTTTGATGCAGACGAGTAAGATTTATAGGATTGGCAGTGTCTGTATGGACTGTAAATGAACTTCATTGTTTACCTTGTAAACGGAATGTCTTCCAGGGCCGCTCTCTATCACAGAGGGAGTGTTCGTGTGGTGTAAATTTAGACGCTTTCCTATATGGCCTGCACTGGTAAGTGCAGAAACGTGGATCATTTTTATGTCATGTTTCCTCCTAAAGGCCTCAGTATGCGACATATAAATGAGCTTTGCTCTGATTGGGTTGCTCATCTTCCCCTATTAAAATATGGGAAACAACTTAGCTCTGATTGGTCTATATCAAGGCCTCTGCTTGCATAGAAGCTTGAGGTGGCCAACCATTCATAGTGACATCACTTCCTTAAATCAGTGATTGCCACACCAGTTTGCTGTGCCCCATTAGTGTGCTGCAGGAAATTATCAAATTTCACTAAATTGGTCAGAAAATTATTCTTTACAAAAAAGAATGGTTCTTTGCTCATCTATCCATGCCAGTGATGTAGTGACAGAACAAATAAATACTTTTCTATTAGATTGCAGAATGTACAGAGTTGACCAGTGTATAAATCTTTTGTAGCGTTTTAGTTTGTAGGTGTGCCGTGGGATTTTTCAAATCTAAAATATGTGCCTTGGCCAAATAAAGGTTGAATATCACTGCCTTAGACGCAAACATTCAGAGCTGAGTGCCTCGTAAGAGTTTGATTGCGGAGTTATTTATACACACTGAACTCGCATTTGCTTAATTTGCGTCACATTGATAGGCTCCTTCCACCTCAATCCTTTTCAGCGGGTTGTCTACGTGCTTGCGTCCGGCGAAGTTGTGCTGTGAGTGGCCGCGGCCACCTCAACAAGTCACCACAGCTGGTTCCTCCAGATTCCTTAGTAGTTCCCCTTACTTTTGGGCTATATATTTAAATGTGATAAAATAACTTGGCCAGCCAGTAAATAACCTGGTAGTTCAAAGTAGAATAAACTCTCACAAACCTTGTCTAATGTCTGCTATAATGATAGAGTATGCATCCCTGACTGCCAGTATTTTTTTCTCCAGGTGAAACGAGTTAATTGTAAGGCAAAAAAGGCCAGCATCATTTTCATCGATGATCTGAAGATTGGACAAAAAAGGGGGTAGCAAGTTATGTTATTACTGTAATTTTGTGGTTAATCCCTGTTGTGTGTCAGAAGCCTAATGTTGATTTTAATATGTAATGTTGTTAAAGGGTTATTGTGGCTCTGAAATCCCTGAAGCCGTTTGACTGTGAAGGAGCTAATGAGCTGGCAGTAAGAAAATTATCACAGAGCTGTAATAAACATTATTTATTTGCATCCACACTGGTGTCAAATGTTTCTCATCCTGACTGTGTCCTAGAGTGAAGCCAAAGAAGAATATGCCACTGTGATGCAGTGGTCCTTGGAGCTGATAAAGGACTACACAATATGCATTGGTAACTGTGTTTCTATTTAGTGATTTTTATCTTTATCAACATTTCCATAGATGACACTCTAGTATGTTATTTTTCTCTTTGTAGCTTGTGGCTCCTTTTCTGGCTCCTTCCTTGAGTACTTTGCTCACGGCATGAGTGAGTTCAATCACACACACACACACACACACACACACACACACACACACACACACTTAGCATGGTACAAAAGAAAGTGAATTGTTGAACCAGTACTTTATAGACTTTACACAGGTTTTATCGGCCTTATCGGTATCTGCCGATAATTAGCATTTTATGCTGATCGGCTTTAATGTCATCATTCGCCAATTGATCGTCTCCGCAAAAGACATTTACTCCGCATCGCCATCGTACACAGTATATTTGAATCCAAAAGCTAGTTTATTTTTAGCGTTGTCGTTTCTTTTGGCGCAGTCCTGTAAATATATGACAGTCATAGTTATTTAAAAAAATGTCTGAGTCAGACAACACGTAATGCCCGGATCAGACTACAGGACAATTTTTTTCACGATTGCCCTATGTCAGACTACTGCAATAAAATCTTGTATTCCGATACCACCGCATCCCATTTTTCCAATCACTGGGCTTGCTCTTGTCAACTCAAACGCGACCGGATACACTCGTTAACATGGCGACGACGACAATAATGGATTGCGCCGTGTGTTTGTAAGAACAGAATGGGGGGGAAACGTGTGTTGGTGGTCACCGGTGCTCAGGAGAGGAGAGGACGTTCGTTTAAGGCTTGCTTGACGTATGTTCCTGTACTTTTAATACGATACGGCTCGCAAGCAGGCATCAAAACGTTATGTAGCCTAGCAAGCTAGTGGTAGCACGAACAGTTGTGCGTAAACATGCCGCCGTTCTGTCGAATCATGCTCTAAAGTTTCAGTGTGGGTAAAGTAATTTAATTAAAAATAAAGTAATTTAATTATAGTAAGTTAGCACCCATTATTTCTGTCATGTTTTAATGTTGGTTTGACCTGACTGATTAGAATACACGATCTCACTGGAGCAGTGATTTCCAACCTTTATGGAGCCAAGGAACATATTTTACAATTGAAAAATCTCACGGCACACCAACAAACAAAAATGTCACAAAAAGTGGATGCGTTAATTACTGTATTTACTTCCTACTATCTAATCAGAATCAGAATCATCTTTATTTGCCAAGTATGTCCAAAACACACAAGGAATTTCTCTCCGGTAGTTGGAGCCGCACTAGTACAACAGACAGTCAATTTACAGAAAACTTTGGAGACATAAAGACATTAGCAAAAAACAATTGTGCAAAAATATGCAGAGTCCACTAGCACTTAGAGCAGTTCGAATGACTAATATTGCAATAGTCTGGTGCAATGACCATTGTGCAAGGGGCGCTGAGACTTCAAGGAGTGTATGCGGTTTAAAGTGACGAGTAGTGCGATCATCTGGGACAATGTTGGTTGTGCAAATGTTACAGATACTCCTCAATCAGTGTGCAAAGAAGACCACCAGTGTGCATAGAAGACCATTCATTTGTTCTGTCTGTCACTTTGCCTCACTGGCATGAATAAAGGAACAAAAATACATTATTTATTCTAAAGATCATTTTTTGAGCAATTAAGTACACAAGTATATACAGTAAATGAACAGGTCATTTAAATAGACACATTCCTCCATCGTATGATCTGATCGGTTATCGGTTTGTTTGTTTTTAACTCTGATCGGCCCCAAAACTCCTGATCGTGTAAAGCCTAGTAGTTTACATACAGTGGGTACGGAAAGTTTTCAGACCCACTTAAATTTTTCACATAAATTAGTATATGGTACCATTGTATAACTTAAACTGGATGACTTGGGTCAAACTTTTGGATATCCTTCAACAAGCATCTTACAATGGTTGGCAGGAATTTTGGCCCTTTCCTCCTGACAGAACTGGTGTGAGCCGGGTTTGTAGGCCGCCTTGCTCGCGCATGCTCTTGGCCAGAAATGTTCAATAGGATTGAGAGAGGCTTTTTTTGGTGGAGATACAGCATGACCATACATGGATGCATAACATATATATGAATATTGTACACAAAAAACACTGGAAAATTTGTAGTTGAAATCATGGCTAAACAATAATGAATTAACAAAATGCGTACCTGATCAACACTTGTCATGCATGATGAAAATAGTCTGGAATGCTAATCACCAGCCAAAACTTCATGCCCATTGCAAAACTGTTTTATTTTAACATTTGTGTATGAACTGTAGGTTAAACAATAGCAAAACATTCACATAAATACAAATAAATATGTAAACTATATGAAATTCACATTTTAAATTAGTAGTATTAGGATATCCCTATAGTGCATACAGCATATTTTTTTTTTATATATGAATATAGGTTTTATTATTCATAATATTTTTTTTCCCCCAAAACAATACAACTGGCGCTGCACAGCTATCTTTAGGACCCTAGCCATTGGCCGCACGCCATTTAAAAAAATAAATAAAAAATTGTTGTTGGCTCAAAGTTTAAAAAGAAAAGATGTAACTATTTCCACAGATATTTTGAAGGTATTTCAATTCAGCTAGTCTTGAGTATATGCTACAAGAGTTATTTAGCTAAGTAGAGATGAATATGCAAATATAAGTATATATTGTTACTTAGTTTTTAAGTTGAGCAAGCATCTCATGTTTTACAGTGTGGGGAGTGCTCATGAGGCGGTGCGATGACGGTGTGTACACTTTCCACTGTGTGGAATTTATCAAGCTCGTGACACATAACCCCACAGTTGTGTGCTCCCAGCGTCTTAGCCTTACATTTTACTGTACAGCTAGTGTTCACATGAGAGGCAGATAGCATGAGTTCCATGTCGGGCTTGTAAGATTCATCTCCCTTGTGGAGTTGAACATCCGGTTGGATGGTGATGCAAACGCCACGACATAATGACAACATCCGGTTGGATGGGAATGCAAACTAAAACATAGTGACATTAAGGCACACCCTCATCAAAGATGAGTGGAACAGCCTACAGCTACACAACAAACTATTTGGGGGGGGAGAAATCCATTTATATAATGGCAAAAACTGGGCAAAACCACAGTAGTTAGCCGTATGCCTATGGGGGAAATGGAGACGCTGAGTAACATCACTGTGACCATAAACCATGTGACACCGATTTAACCAATTCTGGAGCAGTGCGGTGGGTCCACAGTGACCAGCCTTTATTTGTATACGACTTTGGTAAGGTGTTGTCAGTGGACAAAATTAAAGACTTCCCTTTATTGAAAAATAGCAGTGAATTCTCTATTCCCACGGGCCGGTTCTGGCCGACGGGCCATACATTTGACACCGATGTCTTGACACCAAACTGTCAGTCCTTAAGTTGGCCACCTGCTGTGCCACCAGGGGCCTGTTGGTGGTCTCAAGGTGGATAAAGTTGTGGTTAGACTCCACGGAGGAGGGAGCAAAGATCCCTTCACATTGGCATTTAGCATGCCTGAGGTGCAGAGTTTTATTCCCTCTCATTTCCCAAGCTATGTTGTGTGAAGTTGTTAGTAAATGAGAGATAGCGGAACATGATTGTATCAATAAAAAGATCTAGACTTTTTGATTCAGCTCTTGTATTGGATGTGATTAGATTGTGTGGGTATACTTAATGTCTGGTGAGTGTCAGGTCCTGTAGCTGTGGTCCTGATGAGTCTCACCCTCGTTCAGGTTATCCAGTGAGGAGAAAGTACCCAAAGGCCTCCTCGGAGCAACTAACCATCACTAGTGATATGATGATAGAGGAAGAGAACCAGTGGATGGATCACAATGAAGACTGTGATCAGCAGGAGGAGGCCTCCTCAGAGCAACTAACCATTGCCAGTGATTTGATGATAGAGGAAGAGGGCCGCTTGGTGAATGTCAATGAAGATAGTGGTCAGCAGGAGGAGGCCAACAAGTGTTTCAAGAGGCTTATGCCAGACCGGACCCAAGCTGCCCACAACCGTGCCAACGAGAAGCTTGTGGACTTCATCGTCAAGCAGCGCATGGTGGAAGAACGCCTGCTGGTATGATCGTTGCAGGCTGATGTACTGTATGCATTTTGGGGATTCTCAGCAAAACCTTGAGAGATTTTGGGTACATGTGTCCCCTCGCTAAATCGTGGTTCATTGTTATTCCCCACGCTATATCACATTTTTATCTGTTCCATATAAGTGGCAATGACACTGAATGTTTTTTGTAATCCTGCAAATTTGGGAACTGCGATTAGTACTTGGCAGAGGGAGCTAACACACTTCCCTGCTCTCCCAGGCTGTGATCCGAGGTAAAGCGCAATCGAGATGGCTCAACTACTTTCAGAACTCAAAAAGGAGATTTTTTGGAGTGGAGACTTACCTGGAAGATAACGCGCAGTTAGACAAGATCTACTCTTACCTGAACGAGCTCTATAAGACTGCTGTGAGCACAGATCCTTGCCAGACTGCAGTCAAATACATGGAGCGCATACCATTTGTTTTGGACGTACTTCTTCCTGAGGTAAGTCATATTGCTGTGGCCTATTAAGAGAATAAATTTTTTTTTTCAAATAATACACTTTAAAAAAATTTACAGGCTATCACATATGCGATTGCTGGCATAGACAACGTCTCGATAAAAAAGGCAGAAGAGAAATACCTAAAAGGACGTTGTCTGAGTAACAGGTAATGTTTATAAGTACATTTTTGAAGTGGGAAAAAAAAAGTTCTGAAAAGATTAATTTATTTCCTTCTGTCATTGTAGGGAAAGAGAAGAGTATGAATTGATGATTGATCAGCTGCGCATGAGGAAATCCTAGCATCCGAACATGACACTTTTTCCATTCCAACAGACGCCAGAGTGGATGCAATTTAATTGAATGATTCAACAGCCTCATGAACGATGCTGAATAATACACATTTCAATTCACTGTTTATACTAAATAATGAGCTGCTTATACTTTTTTTCTTTTTTTAACCACTGCTTTGTTTTACATGAATTGCTCCTATCAACTCCAGGATTGCGCAATAAATGCCTTTCATTTACCCTGTGTGATATTTTAACTTGTACTTTAATTGTACTTCCTCCAGTAGGTTGAGGAAACTTTCTCTGGACAAAAATATTGCAAAAACACTGACAACGGCATCAAACACGTTTGGGATGATCATGAACAGAGACGTCAGTGACATTACAAATTGCTGGCATTTGGCCAAAACCCCATGTCCAAATTTGGTCAATTTCACAAATCTATAGTATTGGTTGGTTGGTTGGTTATTTGCCAATCTAAAGTTCCTGCTGTCACACATATAGAAAGCAAAAACTGCAGCAAAGAGGAGACAAACTCCATATTTTCTTTCGTTTTCTCTTCTTGGTGATCGCCATACTGCGCACTTCCACAGTAATCACGAATGCGGCACCTACAAAAAGTGACAACAGAAAAGAAATATATGGTTCAACGCACTCTGGACTTTGTCTTAGGGCTGGTACACAGGGATTTTATCTGTGACAGACCCCACACATAAATATGGAAAGAAAGAAAAAGCTGTGTGTGTGCGTGTTGTATGCTCTGGTAGTCTCAACAGAGCAGCACCTCGAAAGCTTGCATTATTTCACAAAATTAAAGAAGAAACACTTCCGTCCCCTGAAAATATTTTTTTTATTTTGGAATTGCCCATTTTCTGCAGAATTATGGGAAGGATATTTATAAACTGATTTCACTATGTATAGAACGAAATGTAATACACCCGCCAACGAAAAGAGGGCAGCAGTAAGCAAATCTCGACGTCTGTCTAAACATACCGGCGAAGAAGAATTCAATCCCTCACTGGAAATGGCGGTCGACGATGGCTAAGCTTGCAGTTCCTTGGAAGCGTTCATCTATCGGAAGCGCCGAGCAACATTCGTACCGATCTGATTGTGACGGGCAACAATCGGCGCATTCGTCAAGGACAAAGCCTTCGCAAATCCCGATAAAAGGGGGGAAGGTAACGTTATGACAACGTCTGTAGCAGTTTATAGCGGGTGGCGTGTTGCATCACGTTTTCCACAGCTATCCAAAAGCTAGCCGGACGAGCCTAGCTTCGTCCTCGCCGGGTTCACACAATTGAAATGGAAACACGACTCGTCGCCGATAAACAGCCACCGTGCTGCTAATGCATCGAGTAGCTGTGGTACATGCTAGTGTTTTTACAGGCCCTTCAAACTGGGGCGAGTCAAGTCTCATGCGATTGCCTTAAAACTTGATTTTAACTAGTGGTCAAGAGATTAGAACGAGCATGGCAATTTGTCATATTAATTGACAGTGTTTTTCCCGAATCATGCAAAAAGGCACACATTTTACACGAACACACGTTATCAAAGTAGTTGCACATTTATTTACCACAACTACTCTGCAATAAGGCAATCGTATTCTGTATCTTTATAGCTGTATAGAATCTGTATTGCATAGTTCAACAGCAAGGTGACACAAGTGTTTTACAGAGACATTAAAAACAGAAGAACAAAAGAAAATTAAAAGACGCAATTTACCAATCATCAAAAAATAATTGACACTAAAACGGAAATAGGAATTAAAAGTTTAAAACCCATAAAAAGAGCATACAAGTTTGTGAATATAATCCACCTAAAGGCATTGTTGAAAATGTGAGTTTTTAACCTTGATTGAAATTAACTCATCTGATCGACAGTTTTATGGGAGTTCGTTCCAGATATGCGGGGCATAGAAACTATAAGATTTTTGTTCTGACTCTTGGAACGGAGGACGTCAATGTTCAACCCTATTAAAACGCCAAATACACTTAACATTCTACCTCACCACGGAGTCCGAGTGTAGCTGGCTCAAGTGTTTTTGTCATTTTATTTGCACGCTGTCATTCGTGAGTGACCTTGCCAGATAACTGTGTAGCCTCTTCGCCACAGTCAAAGGCAACTTTGTCGCGTTAAAGAGTAAACAAATGACGAGTGCGATCACCTCGTGTGTGACACATGCCATGTGTACGCCGTGCAAAAGCAACGCAGAGAACAAATGTTACACTTTGCAGCTCATGCTAGCCACGGAAACGCTCTGTGTGTGCTCCGCAGTGATAGCCACTGAGCTAACGTTTCAGGTGACGTGACATTTCTCTTAATTTGTGTGTTCGGCTACGTCTTTGTGGGGTTGTTTTGCTTCTGCCGTGAGGCTTTCCCGCTTACTAATCATTTGGGGCGTCTATTAATGCTCGTTACATAAGGTGACGTGAATCCGAGAAGCTAAGGTAGCTGGTATACTCCTCCTAAACTTCATATGTTGGATATTAAAGTCTGTGCAGCTATAACTGGTAAATTGTTTAATAGACTCGTATGCTGACTGACTTATGGATGTAAATTTGGTTCGAATGTAACTTGTAGAAAATGAATGTGTAGTTTTAGCAGAAATGACTTGTAGTCATAGAAACTGGACGTCACAAGTGCTGTTTAAATATTTGTAGACAACAACAGTTAAACATTAAATGCAAGTTTATTTTACTAATAAGTTAAAACTAAACTGTGCTTAAAAAGTACATGAAAAGTAAAAACAAATTACTGTTGTGGATTTTAAACAATAGGTTTACACAAGCTCTATGTGTAATATGTTTGATTGTATTTCACGTGGCGGCACAGTGGACGACCGGTTAGAGCGTCTGCCTCACAGTTCTGAGGACCGGGGTTCAAATCCAGACCCCGCCTGTGTGGAGTTTGCATGTTCTCCCCGTGCCTGCGTGCGTTTTCTCCGGATACTCCGGTTTCCTCCCACATCCCAAAAACATGCATGGTAGGTTAATTGCAGACTCTAAAATTGCCCGAGTGTGTGAATGTGAGTGTGAATAGTTGTTTGTTTATTTGTGCCCTGCGATTGGCTGGCAACCAATTCAAGGTGTACCCTGCCTCCTGCCCGAAGATAGCTGGGATAGGCTCCAGCACTCCCTCGCGCGACCCTTGTGAGGATAAGCGGCTCAGAAAATGGATGGGTGTATTTCACATTTTCAATAGCATAACTGCCTAAATAATTCATGAACATGATCCTGACAGAGAAAAGTAAAAGTCACTACTTCTTCTGCTGCTGAAAAGTTGAGTAAATTGTCTCAATTCAACGTTTTTGGATTACTATGACCTGGATGTATGACAGAGAGTCTACACAGACATGAAGGAAAAACACAGTTTTTAGCATTCTTGTTTGACACATGCCACACCTACATAAAATTCCACTGGAATGGGTAACGTTGTATTTGCGTTAGAGTAACAAACAAAAGCTGCTATCATACCGCCTGTAAAAGCCAGCATTTATCTGCATTCTTTCTGTGTCACTGTTTTTTATAGTACATAGCACTGACACAGAGTGAGGGGGCAAAGTTGACTCTGCAATTTTCCACCTTTTGGAAGTAGTAACTGAGGTGGTACAGCAAAATGCGGCTTTTGGTTTTGGACTGTCAAACATAAGCATATGACCTACAAATAAATTATTTCGTAAAGGGGAAAAAAAGAATCAGCAAAGACACTAAGGATTGTCTGTTTCAAATTAGCCCTGTGATTGGCTGGCAACCAGTTCAGGGTGTACGCCGCCTCCTGCTCGATGATAGCTGGGATAGGCTCCAGCACTCCCGTGTGAGGGTAAGCGGCTCAGAGAATGGATGGATGTTTCAAATTATTTTCTCACTGGTCATTTGAGTGTTAAGAAGTTAACCCTATTGTGTCTTAACCACAGACCACTCTTGATGCAAACCAATTACAACAATACAATAATAAAGTTGTGCAAATACTGGAGAAAAAAAGAATATACCAAATGTTTCAACATATATCCTGTGTTGTTCTTGCAGTGAGCCATGTATGAGCTAACAGCACAGGTCACCAGCAGCCTGCTGCCTTTCCCAGCAGTGACCCTCGAGGCTGTTGGAGAGGATGAGATAACGCAGGACTCTTTGCTTCAAGGCAGGTTTACTGTTGGTGAGTGCATTTGTCTCAAAACAATGTATTATTTTGGTTGAGCAGAGGCACTTTTTCTTTTGTTAAATGTAGTGATGGGGCAATAAAATTATTTTAATGCTGATTTAAATGAAACCTGACAAATCTTCTTGTTTCCTGTGGGCGTGAAGGTCGTGGAGGACATGCTTGGCTCGCTTGTGGGCCCTATCTCGAGTTTGTCCACGCACTGACCGGAGAACGTCTGTCTGCGTACCGCTTCAGTAGCGAAGGGGAGCACCCGCCCAGCATCCTCACCGCGAGGGACTTTAGATGGCTCAAAAGGTCAGGGGCGTTCACTGTTTCCCCCTCTCTCCCCATCTTCACTTTTTAATCCCACATTGATTTCCTCCATTGTCACTTGTCTTTGTTTATGACTATAATTAACCATAATTATTATGAATTACATTTTGTTGCAGATCATTGTATTCCCCTTTTTGTGATGGCATCTATAGGACTAAGTTAAAACATTAGCTATGCCTTGAATCGTCGGTTCACCATTTATTTTGTGATTACTATTAACAAAATAACTTTACATAAGAGCTTGGCCATCTTCCTCCCATTATTTGTTTTCGTCTGTTTCTCCAACATACTGTGTTACACTAACTGCTAAGTTACGAAGGACCTGTCACTGTTGTTCAGCCTTGTGTATTCTGAGTGCTCTTGTGGTTCCCGTAGCAAATCACAAGTTGCGGAGTGCATAGTTACATAGTTTGCATAGTTACAGTTCGGGGTTCACAAATTTGCATATTTGCAGATGTAAATTTTTTTTTTTAACCTATTCTTTTTTAACCTATGCTCACACAAAAGCAACAAAAGTATACTTTGCTGCCATCTTGTGGAGTCTTTGTTTTGTTGTTAGGTTTAATTCATTGGTGTTTTTATGTCTGCAATTGAAATATCCTGTTTTGTTAGTGGTCCTCTAATCCAAAATCCAAAGTAGGGCCGCAACAACAAATCACAAAAATCGATAATTAAAAGTGCTGGCAACGAATATAATTTTCGATAAATTGTCGCGCAATTACCGTCATTTCTCGATTGTAATAATGTATAATATGCACCCCCAAAGTTGACCTCAAAATTCTGGAAAACCCTTCTACCTATTTACAGTGGGTACGGAAAGTATTCAGACCCCCTTAAATTTTTCACTCTTTTTTATATTGCAGCCATTTGCTAAAATAATTTAAGTTCACTCCCCCCCCCCCCAAATTAATGTACACACAGCACCCCATATTGACAGAAAAAAACGGAATTGTTTAATATTTGGTAGATTTATTTAAAAAAGAAAAGCCGAAATACCACAGAGCCATAAGTTTTCAGACCCTTTGCTCAGTATTTAGTAGAAGCACCCGTTTGAGCTAATGCAAAAAGTTTTTCACACCTGGATTTGGGGATAATCTGCCATTCCTCCTTGCAGATCTTCTCCAGTTCTGTCAGGTTGGATGGTAAACGTCGGTGGGCAGCCATTTTCAGGTCTTTCCAGAGATGCTCAATTGGATTTAAGTCAGGGCTCTGGCCGGGCCATTCAAAAACAGTCACGGAGTTGTTCTGAAGCCACTCTGTCGGTATTTTAGCTTTGTGCTTCGGGTCATTGTCTTTTTTGAAGGTGAACCTTCGGCCCAGTCTGAGGTTCTGAGCACTCTGGAGAAGGTTTTCGTGCAGGATATCCATGTACTTGGCCGCATTCATCTTTTCTTCAAGTGCAACCAGTCTCCCTGTCCCTGCAGATGAAAAACACAATGCTTCACTGTTTGGACTGGAGTGGACAGGTGATGAACAGTACCTGGTTTTCTCCACACATGCCATTTAGAATTAAGGCCAACAATTTCTATCTTGGTCTCATCAGACCAGAGAATCTTATTTCTCACCATCTTGGAGTCCTTCAGGTGATTTTTTTGTTTTTTTTTGTTTTGAAAAAGCAAACTCCATGTGGGCTTTCATGTGTCTTGCACTGAGGAGAGACTTCCGTCGAGCTACTCTGCCATAAAGCCCCGACTGGTTGAGGTCTGCAGTGATGGTTGACTTTCTAGAACTTTCTCCCATCTCCTGACTGCATCTCTGGAGCTCAGGCACAGTGATCTTTGGGTTCTTCTTTACCTCTCTCACCAAGGCTCTTCTCCCCTAATTGCTCAGTTTGGCCGGACGGCCAGCTCCAGGAAGGGTTCTGATCGTCCCAAACGTCTTCCATTTCAGGATTATGGAGGGCTACTGTGCTCTTAGAAACCTTAATTGCAGCAGAATTTTTTTTGTAACCTTGGCCGGATCTGTGCCTTGCCACAATTCTGTGTCAGAGCTCTTCAGGCAGTTCCTTTGACCTCATGATACTCATTTGCTCTGACATGCACTGTGAGCTGTAAGGTCTGATATAGACAGGGGTGTGGCTTTCCTAATCAAGTCCAATCAGTGTAATCAAACACAGCTGGACTCCAATGAAGGTGTAGAACCATTTTAAGGATGATCAGAAGAAATGGACAGCACCCGAGTTAAATATGAGTGTCACAGCAAAGGGTCTGAATGATATCAGGGGCTGTGTGATATCAGTCTTTTTTAATAAATCAGCAAAAATGTGACCAATTCTGTTTTTTTCTGTCAATATGGGGTTCTGTGTATACATTAATGAGGGGAAAAATGCACTTAAATTATTTTAGCAAATGGCTGCAATATAACAAAGAGTTAAACGTTTAAGGGGGTCTGAAAACTTTCCGTACCCACTGTACAATGCATTTTTACAATGCATGATTTTGCTTCTACCCATATGAAAACATGAAGTATTATCTGTATTTTGTTAGTTTTATTTAATAATTATTCAGAAGCACTTTATTTGAACACGTAATACTTTTTAAAATGTACTTATTTAATTTACTTTCTCTTATTTTGAAATTCATAGCCCTACTTTTATTTAGTAAATGAGAAAACACACAGTTGTACTCATACGTTTGATTACCAAGGCAGAATTTGTCAGGTACAATTCTCTAAAGAAAACATAAAGGACCAGGCGAAACTCATTTAATTTTATTTTAATGGGATTCAAATTAAACGGTCAAGCATTTCAGAAAAGCATTATCATTAAACAAAACATAACCATAAAAAAATTAATGATGGTTGTTGTTCAGTCATCAGTCATATTTAAATAAAGCAATATTTCACAAATTCTGCAAGGGTATGTAAACTTATGAGCACAATTGTACATATATGCAGTCATGCGTACCCCTGTTATATTGGAATGAAAGTGTAGGCTGCACCTTTTTTTATAACCACTCGGTGGCGGTGGCATATTAGAGTGAAAGTGTACACCTTTCTCATAACCTCTAGGTGGCGGTGGAATTTTGGAATGAAAGTGTACAGCTTTTTCATAACCACTAGATGGGGGCACATATTTATAAAATTTCCATTTGGCCCTATACCTATGTATAATGCACACTATTGACTTTCAGATTTTTTTGGGGGGAAAATGCACATTATACACAAGAAATTACGGTAAAACAGTCACCCACAGCATCACACGATTATTACGTAAGTCACCATGTTTGTGCCTTGTATTGGAGAGTGTGTGTGGTCCCTGCTGTGTGTGTCTTGGCCTCTCAGGGGCAGTGTGGTGCATGCATGCATGCAAATAACATACTTTCATCAGAAGGCCTCAGACCAGAAGAAGTCATGATGGAACTGCATTAAAATAACTTATTTTTCACAGATTAGGAAGAATATATGCCTGAGTATTATGTATGTGATACAACAGTGTTTGTGTTTGAAAATGTGTTAATTGAAGGTAAATCCCTCCTGTGATGTCTAATGCTGGTTATAAGGGGTTTTGTATTGCCTGCTAGCATTAAGCTGGCAATATTTTTAAAACAAAAGGTGGGTAAAACTATCGCTTCATCAATGCATTGCAATACTTCTCCCCGCAATTCAATATCGTTTGAATCGATTCACCTCCATTCCAGTGAGAGGCGGTCTGCGTGTGATTCGATTCGCGTTGTATGGACAGAAGCTGCGCACGACCAAACAACAACAAAATGGCGACTAACACAAGCAGCCGCAGCACCAGGTCTTGTCTGTATGGTTTATGTAACATGGGTTCATGATTGTATACATGCTAGATGCATGTGTTGATGCTTTATGATCCTTCCATTTTGTGTTTTGCCGCCTTCTCGTGCCATCTCTACCCAATTATAAACCCCTTTTGGGGGGTGTCAATTCATACATTATTTTGCTTTTCGCGGCAGGGTTTGGTGGGTTCACAGTATTATCTACTGTACTGAAAATCTGATCTTAATGTCCTTGATTTTGTATTATTAGGTCTGGATTGCTGGTGGGCTTAGAGGAAACCGAAGGCAGCGTGCTGTGTCTTTATGACTTGGGACTATCCAGGGTTGCCAAAGCTGTGGTTATTCCAGGAAGAGTGAGTATCCTCTGCCTTGCACTGGAAGACATCCCAGCTCACAATAAGACATTTTCTGGTTGTGTCGTTGCCCCCACGCTAGATTACAGCCATAGAACCCTTAGTGAGCTATGGTGGAGCAAGCACCTCCACCCAGCACCTCCACCAGAGTCTTCGCTGGTTCTTTGGCATTGCTGCCGTAGTAACGGATCTCGGCCATGTTCTGCTAGTGGACCTCTGTCTGGACGACCTCTCTTGCAACCAGAGCGAGCTGAAGGCTTCAGGTGAGCAGCGTCTATGTTGAGGGATACAGGTTTCTTCTATGTACTCTCCTGTTGTTCTAAGCCCATCTTCAATCTGTTTGGGTTTCACAGGTTTGCAAGTAGTGACCAAAACTCCAAAAGAGATTCCCAAGCTTCGGGAAGTGAGCACCAGAGAGGGCAGACATCTTTCCCTCCAGCTAAATGGGCCGAGTGGTGTGTCAGCCACAGCACTGCACTACATCCCTAGAACAAACCAGCTGGCCGTGGGCTTCTCTGATGGCTACTTGCAGCTTTGGAACTTGAAGTCTCTCAGAAAAGAGTGAGTCTTTCTTCTTCTCTAAATATGCCTTTTTCAGTCCTCGGGCCTCCGCACACAGCGATATGACCGAATGTGAGTGAACTGGCCAATCTCAAATCAATTAGTCAGTGACTCTGCGCCACGCTAAACTACTGATGCACTCCAATGGTAAATTGCATTCCTCTGGTATTCTCCTCCTGAAACCTTTTTAAAAACAATATATACACAAAAATAAAATAAGAGGTTTTGAGGCTGCACATACAATGTATTACTTTTTAATAAACCATAAACATGGCCCATTTGTCAAGGAATATGCGGAATACATATTAGAAAAAGAAGAAAGAGGAAATGGGCGAGAATAAAGGGCAGCATGTGGATTTTTGAGAAGCTGTTGGCAATGATTCGTTGACTCTACTCGTGGATTTCGGCCACAGAGACTACTCTCCACCCTTTGTTTTTTAGCCGCAGGTACATCTGAAATTATAAATATAGTTAAGTATTATTTGAATACACGATATATACTGTATGGGAATGGATTGGTGGTGGGCGGCTGGATCTCTCTTCGTGGCAAGAAACATTTTTGATTATTTTTTATTATTATTATTTTTGATTGAAAAAAATTGATTATTTTTGATTGCCCGCTACATTGCAACAGTGTTTACATGCGAGTCAAATTTTGAAACACAGCAAAGCTTGTTGCTGAAGATCAGCCACTCAGTTAAATTCGTTGCACGTCCCTCCACACCGCGTGACAGTTCAGTGATGTTTGGTCGCTATTTAATTGATCATTAAGCAGCCACACAATTTCTTGGCAAATATTTATTATTGTGTATGTTTATATAATGGCAACATGTTTGAAACCCCAGTGTAAATATATATCTTGTTAAAGGCATTTTTTTACGGAATACAAAATGAGAACATACTGACAAACATGACCAATAAACACAATACATGAATCACTCGTTATATCGTGGTTCACTTATTCCGTGCATTGCATATTTTTTTTCTTTTTGACGATGAGTATGTTGTAGTTACTCTTCTGCACATCTTTGGTTCAGTTAGCATTGCTGGACATTTGACTATAATGTGGCAGCAATTACTCTCATAAGAGCGTCCCTCTGAACAACTCTACAAGTGTGTCAAGACCAAAACAGAAAAACAACTGAAAAACAACTTTTATCCCAAATCCATTGCCATACCGAATTTAAGTATGAACTGACAGCCCCTTGGTAGCCATTGCTGCACTTTATTAACATGCAGTGATGTACATTGTCCTTCTTTTTTGTTGTTTGTTGTGTTTTGTTTCTAGCTGGTTGCATTTTAAGGTTGCGCTTTTAATCTTGTACTGTTGTGTAATGACAAATTGTGGTTCTTTTTGGTATATCTGTGAACATTATTTGTGTGTGTAATTTTTATTACAAAAGCAAGTATACAACTACAAATCCCCTTGTGTGTGTAGATACCACTCCCAGTTAGATGGTGGCAGAGTACCCGTTCATGCCTTCACCTTCCAGGAGCCGGAAAATGACCCCAGGAACTGCTGCTACCTCTGGGCTGTCCAGTCTTCTCAGGATCAGTAGGTTTTCCACACAATTAGGCTATTCTTATTCATTTCTATTTCCAAGCAGAATACCCTTTGTGTTGGTGTTTTAGATCCACCCAGTATCACCTCTCACTTCTTTCACACCCACACAGAGAGGGAGATATGGTCAGTCTCAGGCTGCTACAGATGGCTTTTAGTGAGCGGAAGTGTCTAGCCTCAGGGAAGATCCTCTATGAGGTGTGTAGAATAATACCTTTTCTGTCTGTAGTGCTGCACGATATTGGAAAAAAATAACATTGCGATTTTTTATTTTTTATTTTTTTTTAAACCTGCGATAGATATTGCAGAGTCAAATAATGCAGGATCAGTGTTGGGAAAGTTCATTTTCTACACGAACTAGTTCAAACTTTAGTTCACAATTCCAAAAATCAACTACTTTATTTCATAGTTCATAATTGAAAATAATAATAATTAATAATAATTAATAAATAATTTCACTGGTTCAAAAATAAACTGGTTCAGTTATTATTTTTTTAATATTTCATGTTGCTGACGAGCTATAACCCTCAAAATACTGGCATTTAATTTTCCCCGTGTTGCCATCCATTCAGTCCACACTAGTAGCCAGCTGCAGCTTTCACCCTTCAATCCCAAAAACAAGAAGATTGTTATTCAGATACAAATAATAATTTTCCTAGTAATCATATTTTACAAATGTATTGTGTTACAAAGGTTCCTTCTCATTTACGCAGTGTCCCTGAATGCACGTTGCGCAATCATGGACCTGCAGTGTGCTTGCCTACAGTAGTTTCATTCTGAAGAGCGAAATATCTTATTCGTGTGTATAAACAGGCCACTCTGCTGGGCACTTTTAATATTGCGGTTGATTCACTGTATATTACAGTACACCAACATCGCAGCGTACCCTGCAATGTGACTGTTGCGCACACGTATATCGCGATGATGATGCTCAAACAATATATCGTGCAGCCCTACCTTTCTGTCTAAGAAAAGTGCAAAAACTCACTGTGCTTCTCTGCCTTCCTCCTTACCTGTATATACCATTCAGGGTTTAGAGTACTGTGAGGAGCGTTACAGTCAGGAGCTCAGTGGTGCAGCTTTTCCTCTCAGAGCCCAAACCATCAACACCCGCCTGCTGTGCTGCCAGACCATCGAGAAATTCCGACCCCACCCAGACAGGGATGACAGCATGAATGAAGGTCAGATAGGTCATAATAGGGACAAAAGTATTTAAAACAATGCACCATTACACATACCAGAACAATAGAATTAAGAAATATGAAGTTGGTCTTCCCGTTGCTATAATAGCTTCCAATTTTAAAGATTTTATAGTGTGTGTCAGTAGGAGTTTTTCTGTTTGTGAGGTCAGAAGCCTCTGTTGTCCGTCCTCACCAAACTTACCCAAACATACCTTTATGGACCCTGCTTTGTGCACTGAGGCACAATCATGTTACAGAAAAGGGCCACAAACATCTACTTCATTAACTATGAAAACAACAGAAGAGTGTAAACAGTTAATCTTTTCGTTGATTAACAGGTGTGTAATAATGTACTGTTTTCTTGTTTGTTTGTTTCTGCTTTTTTTTGTTTGTATGTTTTGTTTCTTTCATTGTCACAAGTTTACTACGTCCTATTTTTCAGTCGCATCTCCAGACACCAGCGTTGCCATCTTTAGCTGGCAAGTCAAGGCCTACGGACAGGGAACGCCATCTACTTACATTGGGATTTTTGACATCAACCGTTGGTACCATGCACAAATGCCAGACTCATTCAGGTACAGGGAAGCTTGTTGTGGATTCTTAATTCACTTATATGAAGTTGGCAACAGCAGTAATGTGTCTCGGATTGCCGTCACGATTTATGCTCATTGACTACATCTGAACAATCTATTCTAAGAGCTATATCAAAAACATATGCATCACATTGAAAGGTCTTTCTAATATTGAGCCCCTTTCAAGTAGCTAACAAATATCCAAGATATTACACCTGTCTGTTTGTGCACGTATTCTGATAGTGTTTATTTTTTCAAAGATTATTGTTATTGTCAATAATACCCATCAGCTCACTGACACTACACTACAATTGAAATATTTACAATTGCAATATTTATTTATTTTTGACAGAATGGGCGAGTCTTTGCAGAACTGTCCCTACCTTGCAATTTGGTGTTTGAACCCAGTGACACAAATGGCTTCGCCGCACACCCTACTGGATGTGGTGGTACAGGATCACAGTCTCAGCAGAGGTCTGCCTTTAACTTTCCCCCCACCAGAACAGTACTTCAACCCAACCGCATATAACTTTGGTAAGTGACAACACTCTTACTTATCTGGCGTGTTCTCACTACACTGTTTGATTATATTATATGGTTATAATTCTTTTGTATGTAATGAAATACAATAATTTAACTTCATTTCCCTGTTTTTTTTTGTTACAGATGCCACCTGTTTATTCAACTCTGGAATTGTCCATTCAAATTGCTCTGGATATCAGAAAGAGGTTTGTGACTCATAGCTTGAGTCTCTGAATGTCCTGATAAAACTTTTTCACTTCACTTGATTACTCAATAAATCCAATAAAAACAAAAAAATATACACTTTTAAGTGTTAACTTTTTACTTAAAAACAAGCATATTCTAATATTGAATATAATAAATAAAAAATAAATCATAAACCCTGAAACTAAATTAATGTAATAAATAAATTGGATTTAGATAGACTTTATCAATCAGGTATGCAGATCAAAATTTTGTTGCATTTGGCTCAGCGCAGCATTTGGAATATGCATTTAAAAATGTAATTAATAAAATAAAAATGCACAAATGTCGTTTATATACTTATTCAGCAGTAATTAAAACAATACATTAACAGATTTTGAGAACTGCAATCATGCACAGCATAATGTTGGAACATGAGATTTTGTCGTGGCTTTGCTGTTTATCTTCGCTTTTCACTTTAGGTCTTAGGTGTGGGCGGCGTGGGTAAGAGGGTGTAAGTGTAAGACCCAATCGTCAGGTCGTATCCCTGCCTGAGCGCATGTCATCGTTGTATCCCTGAAACCCACATTGCCAGTAGTCGGAGGGGTCGTAGGCGCAGAATCACAGCCACGCTTCTGTCAGACTGCCCCAGAAGAGCTGTGGCTACACAATTGGCTTACTATCACCAGGTTGTGATTGTGGAATGAATGGTGTGCAATTGTAAAGCGTCTTTGAATATCATGAAAAGCACTATATAAGTGTAATTTATTATTATTAGTCCACCCTGACAGCAGGGCTTCCCCCTCCGCTCCTCTGTCGGCTTAAATTGCTAAGCAAATTCGCTGCTCCGTAGGCCACTGGATATTTCCAGTTTAAGCTCCCTTAGGCTCGTACACACTCCCGAGTACACTACGCTACAAACCCAAAGTCACTGGATTTTATTGTAATTCCAGCAAGTGCTGGCGATCATATGTTATTTTGCTATAGATATTGACTATTTTTGGCTTATATTTAAATATCTGTAATTGATACTGTTGATTTAATCACGTGGGCTCTGCATGCTTGATCTGGGCACTGCTGGATAGAAGTGCTGGTGTGGAGTCTGGAATGGACTGCTTGTGTCCGAGTGCTTGTATTGGACATTTTAGGTCCATTCTGATATAATCCAATGGCGGGTTTTTGAGCTATTATTATCCGATATCAAATATCGGCTCTGGACACCCCTACTATATACATCCATCCATTTTCTATACCACTTGTCCTCACCAGCGTTATTGGGCGGGGTGCGCCTACCAGGTACCAGTCGGTGGCCTGGTGGTTGGAGACCACTGGTTTCAAGTTCTAAATCAGCCTAACATGCATGTTTTTGGAATGTGGGAGGAAGATTGAGCGCCCAGAGAAAATATGCACTCCAAACAGGAGCAGAGCATGGTCATGAACTATTTGGGCCATGAGCATATTTTTATTATAAATCTGCTTGAATGTTAAGCCTGTTTTTAAAAATCACAACTAAAAGAGCCATAAATGCACCGTTTTGCCGTTTTAAAGAAAGTGTAACACAAATCACACACAAAATATGACATTAAATTCTCAGCAGTTGCCTTATCTGACATTTTACTGTAATTATTTGAATCGAAATGCATGTTTTCATTGCATTTCTCCACCACCACCAGACCTTGAGCTTTTTGAAGAAAGCTGCTCCCTGTTCCAGGGACCTCATCTCCAGCAGCTATTCACGTTGCCTAATGTCAGGCCTTCTGTCATCTCGCCTTGTGGACGCCCACACCTCCAGCATCTCGCAGGTGCATAAATCCCCATTGCATAATTTCTCAATGTGTGTTATGTGATGGATGTATATTTAATGGTGTCTACTGAATTTTTTTACTGTCGAGGATCTGACCCATGGCCCTTGAGTTTGACACCTGTGATATTATGACTGATAGTCTTCTACAAAAGATACATATTTTGTTTACACACAAATGTCTGGAAATATTAAGATGTGCATTTATTAACGGCTTATAGGAGGAGCAGCTGGATGCCATCCTGTCAACTGCTTTAGAGACTAACTCTTTGGGACTTATCACTGGTTGTATAAAGCAGTGGACTGCAGAGGGTGAGAGGCCATCTGCAGAAAGCCTGTCACATTGTTTCTGTGTGGCCCCATTTCACATATACTTTGATACTTATTTTTTATCATGTCCCATTAGAACAACCTGGCTCTGCACTAAACCTGCGCTACATCTTGGATTGGGCCTGGAACAAAGTGACCCAGACCAAGGAGGAACTGGATGGCATCTGTACGTGCCTTGTTTTTGTTGAACAGGACATTATTTGTCGTTGCCATTTCTCCAAATTTCCAGTTTCAATATCATACATTCAAAAGCAGGTGCAGATCTCAGCAATTGTTCAACGCATTCAGCCACCATTTGTTTGCTCGGTCGAGGTCAGGAACTGGGTGCTGGATGGTAGATTGGTTGATGAGTTGATTGTATACAAACTACTGATCTTTCAAATGTCAAAATAATGTTGGGGAGGAGACACACGTGAGGCCTGCTTTCATGCTCTCGCTCTATTATTTGCCCTGAGTCCACACACTCATCCCTGACTTGAGGCAGCCATCTTCCTTTTAACCCTTGAACCTTGCAAGGAGTGCACGCCTCTAAATGCAGTAGCCATACCTGTCCGGTGGGTGGCATTCTAAACAGAAACTAGCATACGATGATCTAGGCTTCAACAGTAGAACTTGACTACAACTAATGTAAAATCTCTGTAATTATTAACGTCAATTACAACAATCAGATTCTACTTTTTTTCCACAGCCAATAATCCAAAGTTATTAACATGAGAACCCAAACTCCCTTCCAGGGATAATGGCTCAAACAGTAATACAGTAGCATGTTGAAAATCTCAGGAGTTAAAAACAAAAAAATGGTACCTTGAAGTTATCACTTTGTGGTTGTTTGTACCCTAGGTGCACCGCTGTTCGACACCTCGTCCAACTTCACGGATCCTCAGACCATGCAGCTGCTGCAGCACAGCCAGAGGCTACTGGAGAATCTCAGAACCATCTTCCACTGTCTGCTCACTGAAGCGCAGGAGCTCACGCAGAATGGTGATCCGTACATTTATCTACTATACATATCATATCATATATATATACTATAATAAATTGCTTTCATAGTAGTTGTCTTTGAAAGTTTTTTTTTGTATGCAGAATAGAACACACATTCAATATCTCAAAAATAGTGTCTTCTTCAATTTTGAAGGTTTTTATTTGTATTTTTATATATATTGTTTTTAGTAATAATAACATTTTTGAATGAACTGGATGAGAATTTCTGTCTGGTGTGATGCATTGTAGTCATCTATCAACATGCATTTCAGTTTTATCATCATCATCTCTGTTAGTCACATTTAATGCTGTTATGAAAATTACAGATAAGATGATTGGTTATCAGTAATAGTGGTTGCTCTTTGTTGGTTTGTGCAGGTCTACTCGGTCTGATCAACAAGAATGTGGTGTCCAGTCTGATTTCCAAGTACGCACAAGTGGTCCTCTGGTTCTGTCGCACTGGCCTGCTGCCCGAAGGTTCAGGTAAACATGTTTGGGAAGAGCTTTTAAATCAAATATATTTTTTGATGTGTCTTTGTTGTTTCCTCTGTATGGGTTGTAACTCATGTCTTCTGTATAGATGTTGATGCCATGCAGATCCCTAGGCCTTTCTACAGTCACTCAGTCATCAGCAACTATTACTCTATTCGCAGGGAGGATCTCACCACTCTAGCGAAGTGAGAACTGTTTTTAAAAACATGTCTCCCCCACCGGACTGCATTTCAGTGACATAATGCCTATACTTTTGTCATAGGGGCAAGTGGTGTGCAGACTGTCTGATGATTGACAGTTTGATCAGGCAATGTGGAGAGCAGTTGAACAACCTCTGGAAAAGGGATGAAGGTGGAACAGGACAGTACCCACCACCTACCCTTCATGTATGTTTAAGTGTACCTTGTCCTACAATTCAACACGCTCATCATACATATGTGGTAGAAAGCCATTCATTAACAGCTGATTATCGATGATTCATTTCTGATCTGCAGGCTTTGCTGGATATTTATCTTCTGGACAGCGTTGATGGGGCTGCAAAACATGCGATTGTATCCTTCAGACTCAAGTCTGCCTTACTTGTTTGATTAATGTTCATTTTGTTGTTTCACCAATTATGTGTTCAACTGTAGTTTTTGTAGTATTAAGATAATTACACTGATACATCAATTCCACACCATTTTATGTGCTGCTTGAATTAATTTAAAGGGCGGATACAGTATCTTATATTTCCTCAAATAGTTGTATCCTAATAGTTAATTAGTAGTAGACACAATTGCCACAAAACATATGACGAGGCATCTGTAACGCTTTCATCTGAGTTTACTAAACACCCTATCCCTAGTAAACACCTGATACTTAAGCCATTGAGTAAACAAGCGCCAATATGTACTATATTATGACATACTGTATTTTTATATGCAACAGTATTCATGTCTTATATGAATATGTCCAACGCACAGAGGTCTGATGAGCCTTGACTTGTTCTTAGGTAATCTATTTATTGCTAGATGTCATGTACTCTTTCCCCAGTAAGGAGGGCGCGTCAGTTGAGTCATTTCCCACAGCGTTTGACATCCCTGTCGGATTAGTTAAACTGGTGCAGGGCCTCTGGCTGTTGGACCACCGTGACTACCAGGTCTGCACACAAATGTTTTAATGAAAAGAAATTCACACCACAAACATGACTATTTTAACTCCTGCAAGCTAAAAAAAAATGTTGTTGCCTCCTCTGTCTCTCCTGATCAGGGTTCATTCGAGCTGCTCCTGAATCCATCCGCCTCTCAGTGTCACTTTGACTGGCAGCATGAGCGAGTCCTGCAAGCACTAATGTGCCAGGGCCAACACTCATTGGCACTCCGCTATTTTTACGTTACAAAGCCCCCCATTTCCTCAATTTCCCAGGCCAGACTGTGTCTGGCTGTACTGCTACACAACAGGTAAGCAGACCGACGACAATACGGCACTGTTCCTCTGTTCTCCCATATCCATTATCCAAGTACATCTTTTATTGTTTGGCCTGAAATTTTAGGTCATATTCAAAGTCCAAGTTCCAAGGGTCCACTATTAAGTTTTTGATGTTGCACAGCAAATTATTGTTGCTTTCTAAACTATTTGCATACTTTCAGTAATTACACAATGCCCCCCCCCCCACTTCCCAGGTGTCTCACTGAGGCATGGTCATTACTACGGCAACACTCGAGTCATCTCAATGTGGCCGAGCTGCACAGCTTCCTGTACGAGAGCTGCCAGGAACTGGGTCTCATCAAAGAGCTACTCAAACTGCCCCTCGGCCCCACTGAACAGGTCACTTTGGGTTTATGAAGCAACACTATTGTAACAGCTCTTTAAAGCTGTTCTGTAAAGAGAATGATCTTTCTTGTTCACTATCTCTCCTTTGTTTTGTTTTTAGGAAACTTTGGAGAAGTTTCTTCACAGTGCGGGTGGTGTCCAAAACAGGGAAATACTGTTGGTTCATTACCTTCAGCAAGCCAACTACATACCTGCCCTACGACTCAACCACAGCCTCAAAATGCACCTTGTGGTATGACACTCAACCAAACACAAACACCATAAGCAGGAACTTGAACGTCACTCGAATTGCACAATAATTTTGCCATTGGAAATAATGTAATTACAAATAACACCGGGTTAAAAAGACTTTTTTTGTAAGTTGTTTGTTTTTGCATCGCTGAATGACATCTGTTTCTCTTGTTCAGGTTAGGTCTTTATGCCAAGTTGTAAGTTTATCAATCAAGTCTTATGAACTTTGCTTACTGTAAACTGAACAGTCCACATTGATAAAAGTACCTTCAAATTTAATGTTACGTCATCATTGTTCATAATTCAAGGAATGAAGCTCCATTTATTTGAACCTCGAAAGCAAATGTACCTGTACATGTAAACAAAAACATGGGCATAGTTCAAAACCAATGTGACATTAGGATTCAGCACGTCTAAACTGTCCTTACTCAGCTAAAAAATAAAAACATACATTTGTTGTTGACCAGTGTAATCAATTTCAGGGTCAATTGTTCCCATCATCAATCTTTTAACTGTACAGATAATGAGTTATGGAATGCTTTGATATTATATTAACTTATGAATAGTTATACAAGTGTAAAAATGAGCAGTTCGATTCCCATAGTGTTTAAAGCATATGCCTGTATTTCTATATTTTTAGAACGAGCGTGACCCAACGCTTAAAGAGCGATCAAACACCCGCAACTCTATATTAGATCAGTATGCCAGAGTTTTGCCCAGAGTTCAGAGGAAACTGGCAATGGAGAAGGCTAAAACCTACCAACATCCCAGCACCATCCGCAAAGAAGGTACAGTGGGAGTGAAATGATTGAAAGCATCTCATCTTTTCCATTGCATATCTTATCATAATTCCCCATTGCGGTGCAGTGACTCGTCCACAGCCACTGTCAACTATCAGCAAGCGTTCTGCCAATGGGAAGGTGATATCCAGGGCGGGTTTCATCAACAATGTCCTGACCAAGATTGAGGAGTTGTGGTTGGCTAAAGGAGAGACGCCACAGTCTTCCCCTGATAGGAAGTAAGCAAACAGGAAACTAGATAAATCATGTTTTAATTGTTGACTTATGTCGAATTGTACCTTTGAGTCCAAGAACTCCTGGATTCCTGAGTCCACCACTTAAAACTACATCCCAAACCCAAGCAGAACCATTCCTGGGAACTCCAATTTCTATGAGCTCAAAACGAAAGTCAAGGTAATTCGTCAAAGCCAAAGGAAAGCATTGTTTTATCAATCACTGACTAGTCTGTATATTACAAGGTGTCCATGTATCCGTAAAAGGTCCTGAATTGCGTTTTCTAAAATTAAGGCTTTAAAGATCCTTAAAAATGCACCAAACTCAAACATTTCTATATTTGCTATGGAAATATTGGTCCTAAATTTGACAAATGTAGATCAATATATTTTTATCTTACACTCACATTAAATTAATATATTTGTGAAAGACTAGAAAATTTGTGAAAGACTAGAAAAATGCAATTGTTTAATCCCCCTGACCAAGTGAAAGAAATCAGTTGTATTTTGAGGGAAGGTTAGGTAGACGTAGTTAGCATTATTCAGTGCCATTCCCTGCAAGATACAATTGCTAAAATGTATCATGCTTATTTTATACATATCACAATTATTATTACAAAATGTTATTTTAAATATTAATGCCGTATCATCCACTCCTAGAGGTCTTGAAATAAAAAGGCTGGAATTTGATCCGATAACCTGTAATAACTCAGAAATCTTGGTGTGTCTTCACTGTTAACAATAGGCTTTATTCTCCTCCCTTCTCTCACACGTGATATAGGTTGATAGACATGGTGGTTCATCCCTCCTGTCACACCCCTCGACCTCTTCTCAGTCCTGCCAGACCTTCTTGGGCCATTCTCAAAAGCACCACTAAGGCCCCTGAATTTAACCTGCTGCAAACTCCACTGATTGTGAAGGTAAGCCCAAATATTGATCCCTTGTCACTAGCGGTGTAATAATTGGTTTGAGAATCCCTGTTCTAAACAATCAAATATTAATGACAAGAAAGGAAGCACTGTGAAGTTTCCACACGATAAAGCTTTTAGGAATAGGAATTCTCCATTTTTATCATTTTTCTCTCGCTGCCGTCTCATCTGCCATGCACCAGACAGGCTGACGTCTTTATTAGTAAGTCAGAGGTGGTTAGTAACGAGCTATATTTACTCCGTTACATTTACTCAAGTAAAATTTTTGATAAACTGTACTTGTCACAGTACTTTAAATGCACTGTACTTTTTACTTTTATTTATTCGAAGAAGGATCGATACTTTTACTCCATTACAATGATCGACATGCCGTTCGCTACTTTTATTTATCCATTCGTGCGTGTGGGCGTCTATTTTTCGACTTCATCTTCGACTTCCGCATAGGGCGGCCGTTGCGGCAGTCAAACATGAACACTGTCATTTGACTCAAATTCGCCAATCAGACGACACAAGGCAGTCACATGACCGCTCACGTAGCCTTCACGAGCCAATTAAAATGACTAATTTTGGGGGGGAAAAACAGCTGCGTAAGTGTACAGACCAAAACACAACAGCTTTGTCATGCTGCTCTTCAATTGTGACTGCCCAAACTTTGATATTTCAGCCCACTTCTAACTTTAGAAAACGCCTTGCGGTAAGTTGCAGACGTTTCTATTGTTATATGGCAACATTAGCACTATCCCTATGGTGTCGCACATGCACACAGGATCAGCAAACAGCTTCTTCATTAAGTTATTTAAGTGAATAAAGCAAATAATGTTTCTGTAGGGCCCAATGCATGTGTTGTTGGTTTTTGGGCACTTAAAAATTTAAATGGTGCCAGCTGTGTGTCGACTCCCATATATTATTATTCTTTTATTTGATGTTCATGCTCTAATTTAATAAAAAAATCAAAAATAGATCAGAAGTTACTCACAAATTACTCTTTACTTGAGTAGTTTTTTCATTGAGTGCTTTCTTACTCTTACTGAAGTAAATATTTGGATGACTACTTTTTATTTTTACTTGAGTCATATTATTCTAAAGTAACAGTACTCTTACTTGAGTACAATATTTGGCTACTCGACCCACCTCTGGTAAAAGTGCTTGAAACACGCATAACTGTGCTGTCTCTGTCCAACCACTGTTGGCACTATGGAAAGGAATGTCTAGATGGGGGGCATAAATAGGATACTAGGAAGAGAAAGACAAAGAAGAAGGTTGTAACAGCATTGTAGAAGAAGATTGTGTTAGTTAAAACTGCTGTCTGCTAACTGAAAAATAAAGCTCAGTAAAATGAATTACAAGTGTGTTTCTTGGAAATACAACACATTTAACACACACTTCCATATAAAGTCTGCCCTGTGTAAATCCAATTTATTTCCTAGTATCGATACAATCCATTGAGTAACCTTTAAAGCAATCTAAATAGATATAACTTGATGAGCACAGATGGATGCAGTTGGATTGGAGTCATATAAATTGATAAATCGATGTAGGGAATGAATTGTTGCACCCTACTTGTAACCTTTCAAACTAAACTAACTTTTCAAACTATCTGGTGAATATTCCGTCAAATTTGAACATCCCTTCTACTTCTTGTCCTGTCAGCGTGCTCGTGCCCTAGCTGCTTCCAGCAGAGTCTTCTCAGCCTTCACCCCTCAGTCCATCCTTCGCAGTAGCCAGAGGCCCACTCCCATGGCCACTCCCTCCGCATCTCCCAGGAAATCCATCACACCGCCGCTTCGCAGCAAAGAGAGCAGGATCACCTTTAGTGAAGTGGCTGAGTCTCCTGAACCAGAAAAGGATATCCACTGGACCAACGGGGTAAGACCAATGCTGCCTATCGACATTATCAGTAAGCACAAACTGTTTTCTCTGTACTTATCCCAGTGTCTATTAATAGCACGTTTTGTGTTGGAATGATAGTGTTACTTTTGTTGTGCAATTACCCTTTAGATACAATGTATTTGTGTTCCAGATCAGTTATTTTAGGACTCTTGACATTTTGACAGCAAAACTCAAGCTAAGTAAACTAAACTGTATTGCTAATGTCCAATTCATGTGTAACCATGTTCCTCTATAGATGGCAGCAAACAGTGAGATAAGCCTGCTCACCAGAGGAGCCAGCCTGTCTCACACACGTAAGACATGGTCCGTTCAAATGGATGAAGATGAAGAAGCAGACCCACCCCATGTGAAGTTCATGCCTCCTGAAGGTGGTATTCCTTCACCACAGCTGAGATGCTCTCTGAGGGAATCATTTTCTATTCACGAAGCTGCAGAATCAACCAAACCGTCGGAGGCGGCACAAGCGCAACTTAGTTTGAGCTTTGACACCAGCCAGAGTTTCCGGTCAACAGACACCACTCTGGAATACTATGATGCTGTTCTCCCAGCCGACCATCGAGAGGAAGGAGGGCATATCAACACAGAGAAAGGCGATGACGTTGTGACTGTGAACCTCAAGTTTTCAAGTGAAAGTGAAAAGCTAGAATCAGAGCAGAACTCTATTCCACCTACTCCTCTGCAGATAGCAAATGACGCTGACCATGAAGACCAGGAGCTGAAGGACGAAGAGACATTTGAAGATGTGATGGAGATTGCTGTGGAACAAGAGCAGTACAACAAAGAAGAAGCTGAGTGCAAAATGGAGAATGAAGTAGACCATGAATCAGGTAGCAAACAAGAAGATCCTGAAGGTTTTGAAAAAGAAGAACCATCCTGTCATGGTAATTAGTTTTTTTGGATTCATCACATCAAGCACAAACAAAATTACCCTTTTCTTGTGTATCAGTCATTTTGTGATGTGTCATAACTGTGTTTGACATATTTCTGTTACTAGGTGGTGAGCTGGTGGACACTGCCCCAGAGACAGAATCACAGTCATTGATCACTGAGGAGAATACCATCCAGTCAGAATTCCTTGAATCTACCGCCACTTTAGAGCACCTGAAAGCATGTGGAGACTCTCAAGCCATCATGATCACACAGCATGTAACCGCATGTGAAGATGGTGAAGTCACAAAGTTCATTCAGCGCATGAATGCATTTGGAGATACCGAAGCTACTGTATTCACTGAGCCTGCGCAAACATGTGGAGATTCTCAGCCTGCAGATCTACCACCAGAGAATCTGGAGCAATCAACAGGTATCTTTTGGGAGTGTCCCTTTTTTAATTGGAGAAACAACACTGCACTTCAGCTTTCACAGTTAGTTTACCTTTCTTGTGATTTTTTTAATCTTTTGTTTTTGTCATTAGATCTGACAGAGTTTGTGGAGCGACATTTGTTTGGTAGTGGTCTGTCCCCTCCTCTGACCCGCTCTGGAATCCATGTCTTATCCCAGACACCCCCTAGCGGGTATGTGCTGTTGTTGTTTTTTGTTACAAAATACGTTTGGCAAGAATTTCATTGATTAACTCTGTGGAAAAATTACCTACATTATCAATTTTATTAATGGACTCTGCAGGCAGCACCTCCACGTATGGGGTAAGGCGAATGCTAACTTCCAGTCATCAGGCAAACGCATAGTGGTAACAATGACAGCATCAAAACTCTTCAAAGTGTAGTCCATGTTTGCTGGAATTACGTAAATTTGACCATGAATGATGTATTACCTTTATAATTGCTAGAGTTAAAAGTATCAGGAGGATCCTTATCTGATTGAATCAATGTCCACTTTCAGGGTACATGCAGGTCCCTGTGTATTTTCACTTGCATGGCTTAGTTTTTGAGAGACTCAACTTTATAGAGCACTTTGAAAAACAACCACACCTATAACAAAGTGCTGTACACAAAGCTTGAACATAAATAGATTAGAAACCCTTTATTGTCATTGTATGCTGCAGATATAATGAAATTGGGGTTTTGAAAACATAAAACACAGCCCATTATAAAATAACAATGACAAGCATATACTACTGGCAAGATCAGCGTTCTCACAGGTCAAGAGTTTCTCAATCCCCGTGAACAGAGCCTTCTGTCTCCGAGGAGAGAGACGGGCTTCGGCCACTGGCGACCCTTGTTGGGATAGTTGTCTCGGCGAATGTTAACTTTCAATCTCCTCTGTAGCACCGAGGTCACTGTTAAATGTGTTAAAATAAAAAAGCCAATTGAATCACCGAACATAACTGGCAGACCACCGCAGTGTTGACTGAAAGAGATTTCCCTTTGATTTTAAAAACTGAAAACTGAAATTTTGACCTCAAAGTACCAGCACTGAATTATTGAATACACCTGTTGCACAATGAATTGAGTGTCACTACAATAACTATTGGATAATTTAATCAAACCAGCGTTTAAATAAAAATAAAGTTTTCTTTCATAGTAGTTGAACCAGTGTTCTTTTTCAGTATTTGGCAATATCTAGCTTGGGCAGAAAAATAATGACCAATCAGTAAAAATATCTGTAAAGAAAATTTCTACAACCTGCTATCTCAGCATTTACCTCCAGGTTCATTAAGATCCACATTGAGCATCGTGGGTTGAGAACATCTCAGTTTCTGTGTGAATTTTACCGAACAGCTCCTTTTTCTACCAAAAAATAGCAGATTCCCCTTGCTTTGTTTCAGTGCGGTAGAAGAGGAAGAGCAGGCTTCTGCTGAAGCTCCACCCATGTTCATCAACCAAAATTCCACCCCCTCTGTGACGTCTTCTGAGCCAACAGGGACAGACTCCCACTGTGAGGAAGATATCTACAGTGACACGAATTCCCTTTCCCTCATTTACATGCTCACATGCTTTTTTTGTTTCCTAGCTGTTGTGAGTGTGAACGAAAGCGAAGAACTTTCAAGCTCCGAGGATGAGGAGGAGGATGAGGAGGAGGAGGATGAGGAGGCGGCGGAGGAGGAGGAAGAAGAAGAAGAATCTGATGAGGCAGAAGAAGAGTGTAATGAAGAGGAGGATGACTCTGGTAGTGAAGTGGAGATCATTGAGGAGATCCAGGGCAACGGGAGCCTGCGAGCCCTCCCACCAGACTCTGCCTTTATCCATGATGAACATCACTTCTTACCGATGTTGTCGGAGCAGGAAGCTGCAGAGTTTTCTCTTATCCCGCCAGGTGTTGAGATGAAGGTAATGTGCAAATAAAAATCCAAGTCAAGTATATGTGGGTGTTGGTCTGAAAAGTACTCGTTTATTTCTGTCATTCCAGGTGGTCGGAGAGGAAATGGAAGGCGAAGTATTAATGGTGAGACTTGGCGCT